>NC_071347.1:3349444-3655833 GCF_027744825.2 Synchiropus splendidus
GGACGAAGACAACAGCATGCTTCTGCGGACGCGGGAGAGTGGTATCGCAGAGTTTTTTGGAAATAATAAACAAAACATTTGAGCCTGTGTACTTGCTATTGAAGTGCACAGATGCCGAGCGCCTCAGGTGACGCTGTTGGTAAAGATTCCTGTTTAAGCGCATGGAGCGCAGCAAGCGCTACCCTGTCTATGGTAAGAAGAACGCCGAGGCAAGTCTCTCCCCTGGCTCCAGAAAAACCTCAGTCTCGTCTGATATTTTTAGCGGCTAGACGAAGTGCTCGGCTTGTCAGTAAGTCACAAATCCGCCACAGAGGAATCATATGGACGAGTGGATGACAGAGATTCCATCCAACGTTCTTCCGCTGGCGACTTTACACAGACATGGGAGGAACGATGTCCAGCATTATCCAGATGGATAAAACGCGCACACTTCAGTTCAACTGTCGACCCCCACAGTTCACCGGCATAGTGAGGATCCACACTGTCTGCCTCTCCTGAGTCTGCTGTGATTGCACCAATTCTTTCCTTGGATGGAAGAACTACTTCCATGTTTCGCGTGTATGTGGCGGCCATGTTCTTACTACACCAGGGTGTGAACGGATGCCCATTAGGTGAACAGTTCATGTGGGGAGCTCGGAGACTCAGAACTGCCACAAGGTCCATCTGTCCTTATTGGGCTCCGAAGCTCGTACTCACATTTCTCTCTGTGAGCCCCATCAAGCTACTTGAACAGGCCCCCCTGGAACAGGAGGCCAACAAGTCGGCACTCCTCCTGGCCTTTGCTTCCACCAGGAGAGTGGGGACATCCATTTGGCGGTGTCACTCCATACCAATCCTGCCTTTTTTTTTTTCAAATTCTTGTCTGCCTCTTCACAGAGCAGCAGTTTTTCAGTGAAGGCATTTTGTCGTCCCCCTTACCCGGATGAGGTGTGTCCTATATTTTCTCCCATCTCTGCTACACTCGGACTTTGGTCACAGAGAGATGGGAGTATGGAGCGACAGATCCCTCCAGCTTTAGGTCACACCGAGTGGCTGGCGAGTGTGCATCCATTGCCAAGTGTCGCCTTTGTCTACACAACCAGTCAGGAAACTCAGAGTCTCAAGCAGGGTCCCGTTTGGCGTGGCTCTATGCTTACCTATATTCAACGGTCGTAGTGAGATGGAAGTGCGGTATGATGGAAACTGCAAGTCCTGGCTGGTTTGGGTACATTCATCACCAATGTGTCCACCAATAGCAAAGCCCGATCAGAGGGCTCAGCATGCTGAAATAGAAGATAGGGTTACTACAGTAACACCACTTCTATGAAGCCTGCAAGACCCTCTGACCTCGTTGCCAACCAGCCCCTCCTGCTTGGAGGAAAAGGGAGGTTGATTTCCCGGTTGGGCGGCCGAAGAGGGCCGAAGGGGGAATTCTTTTTACACACTGGAAAAACAGAGGTTTTACCAACAGCTAAGCCCAGTCAGAGGGCCTTGCATGCTTCATGGAAGGCGTGTTACTCTAGTAACCCTATCTTCTCCAGCGTTCGTCTTGATCTCCTGCTGCTTTGATTTGCATTTGGATTCCGCGCCTGTGTTCATTTTTTGTAATCTACTTGTACATCTTGCACTTTTTTCTACACTGTGTGATTGTTTGTTCTTCCTGGTGAGTGTCTTCGAACTCACGTTATCCCGGTTTCCTCCTCACTGAGTGCTTTTTTTTCCTTCTTTGGGCATTGTGTAGTTATTCGCCGAGTGTGTTTTTGTTGTCCTCGTTTTACAGCTGTGTTTGACTCTGCCCTGTTTTCTATTCCAGATTCTTCCACCTCCACGTGTGTTGTCTTCTGCTGCGACACCTTCGATTCTTGTTATTTTGTGTGATTTGTGTTCTTTGTATGAAATTTACTTTGGCGCTGTTGTTTGAGTCTTCTGTGGGTCAGTGAAGAAGAGCATTTGGGTGAGTGACAGATGCATCAAATTTTAGAAGGATTTTTTTACCACTGTTTTTTGGGAGTGGGGACTGGATTTTCACTGCACCTGTCAATAAAGAGCTCCCATTCAACACCATATGGAGCAGAGCGAGGCAACATAAACGTTAAGTTAAGATTGTATTGATACAACACATGATTCGTCCTCAGTCTCAGGCGGTCTCAACTGCAACACTAAACGGCTTTAGTGAAAATAAGTAAGCAAACTGCATCTGTTGAGTGTCTCTCAATTTTAAAACCTCTCACACACAGTTTTCAATTTTATTCTGGTTTTATTTGAAATACAATAAATAAGACAACATTGGAAATGATTCCAGTAAAAAAATACAGCTTCTAACCATACTGCACCAGTAATAAAAGAAAACATAAAATATGACACAGGAACAACATTTCCTACACACATACATACACACATTTGAGCTCCAGTGGTCAAGGTAGTACATCTGTGGTGTATCAGCTAGGACACTTTCAGTAGCAGATGCTAAAAGCCCTGACATACAAAAAAAGGGAATATTTTACCTGTGTAAATGTTTTCACAAGATTTTTTCAATTCATGCACTTGGCACATGCTTCACTGGAAGACAGATCACAGTTCAAATAACTTGTTGGACCCTGGACATGACACACATGTAGTGATTTGTAGATTAAATCAATTGTTTCATGAAGTCCCTTGGATTGGTTCAGGAGCATAAATGTGTCTGTACCTTTTTACCTTTTGGCTTCACTGGAATTTGTGACATGTGACTGATCTTCGCCTCACAACTTTTAAAGCCACAGACAAGCCTCAGGAACAGTGTCTAAATATGCAGCATGAAATGATCATACATCGTCTACAAAAATTGGTTCTGTTGAATCACAATGCTAAATGAGTGTAGAACAATTTCTAGGTGAGTCAGATTTAGCGCTCTCACAACCTCTTTGACGTCACACGAGTTAGGACCTTGTTGGCATATGCATTAGAAGCAGGTAAAACAAAGCTGATGGCTGGATGTTCCAATCACTCCAGTGTGCAGGTAAGCCTTATGTTCTTCTAACCAAAAGATGAAGAGCGTCATGAGAGATTGGTCAATCGAGTTTAAAGAACAAGAACAAGAAACACGAAATACAGAGCCGTTTGACCCACTTACGTGAAACATATACCAATCACAACGTAATTTATGGTCTAATTTACAACCAAGATTTTATTGATTTTATTCTACATGGAATGAAAGCAGTTTTCTTCTTACTAATCAGGTACCGGTGGAATGGATGTCACTGACCCTTTAAACAGGTTTAACAGTTGAATTTTCAAAGTAAAACCCCCACATATACTGTGTTAAGTGGAGGGCAAAAATATCAATACAAGGGACAAAACATCACACGGGGACAGGTCATTCAGTCCGGACCAAATAATAATATTGGTTTGAAATTCAAGTCATGAACGCAAAATTTCACATAACTGACGGGATACAATGCTGTTTGACTTTCCCTCCCGAAAGATGTTGTGGTTCAAATTTTCTGACATGGTTAGTGGGTGGACTCAGAGCTGCAGCAAGGCTTGGGCACAATCTGAATCCTTTACTGTGTATGACACAGTGCAGCGTCAAATAGTCGTTCAAGAAAACCCCAAGACGAGGCGGGAGAATCACGAAATCATCTTCAAAGCAAAGCAAGTTTTCCACGCAGAAGCATGCTGTGAGCAGAGAGCAGAGATCACAGACTGACATCCCCAAACATAGGCCTTCTGAAAGTAGAGGGAAGGAACGAATTGAGATCCTTTAGCTCCAAGGGAGATGTTGTTTTGCTGGTGTAGAGAACGAGGCAAACACAAACCAATTTACTGAGGGAAAATTGTGCTGCGGTAGGGGAAAAAAAAAAAGAAAAGAAAAGGAGACAGAGCTAGGAGCAGCCCTGGCCCATTCTTCACAGTGCAATCTAATCTCAGCGCTGGAAAAGATGCGAGAAAGCAAACATTGTTCTTCTGCAGACAGCCCAGACAGCAGAGGAGCTCTGCACACACACACACACACACACACCTTCCCCTCCAGCTCCAGAAAGGGATGATGATATCGAGAGGGAATATTGAAGAGGGAGGAAAAAAATGCTTAATGAATATTTAAGATAGCAATGACCCATGGTGCTTTCCTGGTGAGCTCTTCAAGGAGGAATAATAATTAAAGGCCAATTGGAGACACTGTACGGAGTTCCCAGTGGAGCTATCGTGTAAGCTTATTATCTGTCCTGAACCATCGCTGAAGACATGACAGGCATGCAGAAACCTCTTATGTATCTCTGCCACGCTGCTTGATGACTATACTGCATATATATGTATATATCTATATATATATATATGTCAGCACAATACCACAATACACAATTTATGCATGGTGAAAAGATGTAAAGATTACAGTTCCATGTTGTGATGTCTTCATTCGAGTCGCTTTTTGACATAAACAATGCTGCGTATGAGTTTCAGCGCTCCTGAAACGCTGGCCACCTCTTCAGAACAAGTACTTTGTGGGGAAGTTGGTACCAGTAATGACGTGTTGCCCTTTTCAATTGATGTCACACGTTGACATTTGCTGTTTCCGGCATTGTTATGTCTTCTTCGTGTCTCAGAGCTACGTATCAGATAGTAACAGCAACACTGCCTTCCAGTGGTACTGCTCTGTTTGGCCCATATCCATATGCTTTGTGGAACTATGGATGAAATTAACAGGAAAACAGGCAAAAGGCTTCGTCCATATACGGATCCATACGTAACGCTGAGCATAAATCGGCCTTAAGAAGGTTCTAAGGCTACGGTGGAGGCAACTGACTTCCTGTGCCAACAGCAGAAGAAAAATGGTGCCTACAGTGTGTGGTTCCTGGCACTGTAGGCCCCACATTTTTATTGAATACTATACATGCGAGTAGTGTACCTGACTGCAACTGATAAAGCGTGGTTTCGAAAATGAGATTTCTGCTGTGTTTCCAAATGGTGGTGCTTATGTTCACTTTTTAGAATAAATGTTTTTCAAAAAATCTTTTTGGTAATTTTGTAAAAAGAAAAAAAAGCACAGAAGCATGATCGGTTTGGTTTCATAATTTATGTTATGAGGTCTGAGAGATCTAAAAAAAAATCCATTCTGGAAATCAGTGGTTTTGCAATACAATATATAGCAATAGTTGATTCCACAGTCCAGTTCCTGTGAACACACAAAGTGGCTGGTGACCAATGGAGTCTTGGAGGCAAGTCTCTTTTTGTTTTTTACTATTTGGCAGAATAAAATCATTCAGATTTCATGTGCAGATGTGAAACCTGAAAATCAAATACTTCAACACACTTTTTGGGGGGTGAAAAAGGGCACACGGCATTACGGAGCGGAACAGAGGAACGTTCGTGGAGAGCGGTGGCTGCAAACACTGATGAATGATCTCGGCTCTCGCTGCTTGATTCTATATGAAAGGTTAATCATTTATGTTTAGCCTGGCAATCCATCAGAGGTGAGGCAACAGGCTTTTCATCCATCAGGATTTTCAAACTCTCCCATGAACTGAAATGTTTGTAAATGCAAACAAAACTAAATGAACTCCGAAACAAGCCCACGGGTAATAAAGATGTCGCTGTTCCATGTCATTTTAACCAGAAAGATTTCTAGTTTTCAACGTTTGACATGAGTAAAATACATACACCAAATCCATAACAAAGCCAGATTCTAAAGAAATGTCAACCACTGCCAACACGTACATTATAGAATCAGACCAGTTTGACTCTAAAGGAAACAGTTAAACATATTTTTGGGCCGTTACATAAGACTCCAATCCTTTGGCTAAAAATGCAAAACTGCAAAACTGAACTTCAGGCATGTGGCCTATTGTTTGTAGTACAATGTGATGGCAAAAGTGGGCGTGTCCTACATCTCCTCAGAGGAGACTTCATCAGCAAAAATGTGAGAACCGCTAGAAGCCTGCTGAGTTTGCGAGGGAGAAGAGATCTCATATTTGATCTCTTTCCAACAGAGCTAATTATTTGACTTCCCTTCCTGAGATGATTCAGCTTTGAGATACCAAGACTTATCTGCAAGGGAAAATGTAATACCTCTAAATGAACAGAATAATTCCCAGTACTTTGGCAGTTGCTACTACATTAACAGTGAGTGAGAAAAGTTTGCCGTCACATTACTGGGTAGAGACAGATAAGAACGCAAGGCTCGGCACTGACTCCACAAGGTAAGTTTCAACACGCTCTCACTCCTCAGACGTCAAATTCTGATTTGTTTGCAAGTGGACTTTTGCGTTCTACGGTGAAGTCAGCCTTCCCCGGTGCATGTTCACGCATCATGAGAAGCCAAAAAAATCACACACATTGTCAGACTTTTCAACCAGCTTTCGGACAGGCAGCATTCATTCCGTTTCAACTAGGGACGGGGAAAAAGTCGATATTGCAATTTATTGTTGCGCTACCTTTCACAATAAGTTATTGATACACTGATGGCAAATAGCAATATTTTATCGGATTACCCAGCATTTTCTTTTTTAGTTCAAAGTCCCTGTGTTCAAATGTCCCGTTCACAAACGTATCTCAGTTTGTCTATTCGCTCAGAATCTTATGTTTGCATAGACGCCACGCTCCAATGAAATACATTGGTTACTGAGAAGCATGAAACTGCTCCGCCATCCACGTTTTCTCCTTTCGTATTGTTGCTACACTGGAGCTGGCATGTCCGAGAAGGAAACCTGATGAATCTGCCTGTTTGTTGCAGCTATCTCGAGTGACACTTGATTTGATCCATTATTTGGTTAAAGCATGTTGTCAATGCGAAAAACAGGCTATCCAGGCTATATGGCCCACCACTTTTTTTTTTTTTTTTTTTTTTGGGACAAGAGTCTTTGGCTCTTTCTCCATTGATCAAACGGGAACAATTCAGAACAAATGGTTCTCCGAAGCACTTGCACGTTTCCGTCATGATCAAAGTTTAACAGACAAACAGTGCACTGAGCTGGCGACGGTGTTGCAAACAAACTTTCAAGTTGACTTACAGGTTTTCCACGGTGACATGGGCCCATTGCTATCCAGGTAAAATTGCGCTGATGGCATCTTGGCTTGTGGAAACGCGAACACTCGACATGAGAACCGTAGCTACTCACTTTTGTCATGTTATTAATGTTCATGCACTTTCACTTCTCCAGATGTACAGAGCTTATACTAGCAAGACTGGAGGGAGTGAGGCACAATGCAAATACAATTTTTTTTTGTTCAAATTTCTTTATACATTGTACATAGAATAAATTCATAATTACATCGCATAGTTCTTTTTAAGGGCATTTTTTTTACTTTTTCAGTCACATATTTTGTGATATATCGTCGATGGAATTTCTTGCAATTCATCAAATATCGCAGATATCGTGTATATTATCGTTATCGTTGGCCAAATATCAGCACAGTATCGAATTGGTCTACCCATATCATCCCACCCCCACACTGCCTTTTACTTTGAAACTTTAAAGGAGACATCGATTCTGTGTCAGAGAGTACTATGTCAATGATCATCCTCTCACTAGCCTACCTCTAGGGCTGGGTATCCATTCTAATTTCAAGAATCGATTGGATTCCGATTCTCATGACTTAGAATCGATTATCACGATTCAATTCGATTCAATCCGATCCAATCTCGATTCAGGTTAGTATTTGAACCATTTTGTGAGCTGTTGCCATAATCACATGACAAGTCACGCAACGTATTAATACTAGTATCATATTGACATTCAACAGGAAATGAATGAAGGATTCATAGTAAATGATAATAAAGATCCAGACACAGAACGCCAGATGTGACTGCTCATGGGACTGGTGCATTATTAGAAATATCACATTAAAAATTCACCCAAAAGATGATGCTGTTTAATACTAATGCATTTTTATGTTATTATCAAAATGAAAAACAGATATTCTCAGCCAGTGAAAATGTAAACAGAGAGCTGGTTACTGACTTCACAGCAACCTGACGGTCATTGCGCACTATGTGAACAGTTCTCTGTGGTCTGTAGTATGTACGAGAAGAGGTCTCACTCCTCATCAATATAGTGAGCTGTCAGATTCGTGTAAGATTGCGAAGATGTCCACGTATCACTTGTAATGCCCACCCTGACTGCTGACTGAAGCTAACTTTTCACGTTTTCTTTTACTGACTGGTGCATGTTTGGGATAACAGACGTCTGCGAGACACCATAACGTAGTGTGGCTCTGTTACTTTCATTAGCCGCCTGAAGCCCTCGTTCTCAGCGACGGAAGACGGGCGCATATCTTTGCAAATGAAGCCCGCAATCGCTTCAGTTATTTTGACAGAGCGTGCAGAATTACCCGCTAGTGGTAAAGTTCGCTCGAGTTCCATTTGCTGTGGCCCGGTGGATGGCTTGGAAAGGAGCGCTGGGTGATGTCGCGTCACATGATTCGTGAGGTCGTCAAAAGGGTTGGACTTCACCCGGAGAATATGTGTTAAAACGTAGATGAATTAATCCGATCTTTGGACCTACGAATCGATTTTCTGGAATTAATGTACGGAATCAGAAAATCGATTTTTTAAACACAGCACTACCTACCTCCTAACTGACGGCAAATTCCAATCTTAAAACCATTAGAAAGCATCTCTTGCAATATGGCATCTTTCATATAAAACACAGACCATCTACTTGAATCATGCAGCAGTACATCTAATCAGAGATAATTCACTCTTGTAGTTTCGGTCCATAGTGTGTGAACTGCATCACAAATTGGCATTCTGGCTAGAAGAGTTCAAGATAATGTCAGTTGGGAGGGAGTGTGGAGAGTTGGGTTACGGTTCAAATTTTACTCATGTGGGTGACCATTTATCAAGTTCCTTAGTTTTCAAAAATGGTGCCACTGTTCTGTAGAGAATTGGATTTTCTTACCGCTACACAATCTTCCTGAAAGCATAAATGTAAACCCAATAAATGAGTCATCCGGTCAGATGCATTAGCAAAAAATAAAGACTCCAGGTGCAGTGATAGAAAAAAAAAAAAACATATGGGAAAAATGGAAATGGGCCACTGACTGTGGACTAAATGAAGCATAAGTGACAGAGTAACACCTTTGAAATACAACACAGATGACATACTGTTTATCTGACAATGCTTAGGGGGATGCAATTCTGTGTGGACAAATCCCAAATGATGCATAAATTCATCACAGATGGAACTCACTAACGCATTTCGCAGAGATCATTTTGTACCGTGTTCACAAATACTTCTTTGATAAGAGAAGGGGACATGGGAAACCAAAGAGGTCAAGTAAAAGCCTGAAATCTGTCATTCGGGAGTTTTAGATGAGACGAGAGTTTGGATGTTAATCCAAGATTTAAATGAAACAGTTTGATATAAACTCTGAGCTCTCGTCCTGAAGAGCTGAACGTGATTGTCGATACTAATGCAATGACAGTTCAAATAAATATGAAAAAGAAAGTTTCCAAAATTAAAGCTGGAAGGTCAAAATCAAATTACCCTAGAAGTGTAGTCTGTAAGTCTCTTTATAGGTTCAGCGGCTGTGTGGTCCATAAACTGATGCTCCTTATGATGAGCCATTCTTTCTGACTTGCCGTCACCACAATCCGAACACACTCGATTTCGAAGGATATTTTGTGGTCCACATCAGGAACCTCAATTTTTCCCTTCTGAAACTCTCCTAAAGTGATGTAAGAGGAACACTGTTCTCCTTTCTTAGTGCCCACAAGTTTCTCGCCCACCTCCAGAGCTCCATGGTGCAGAAAGTCTTTCTGCCGATCATCGGACCCTGTAATGATTTTAATTTGACTTATTCTACAGGGCTTGTTGAGGACTACCACAAAGAAGTCTCCAGTACTTGGAGGTTTGCCCCAGAAGTACTCATCCATGGAGCTGTAGGCCTTGGTGGCCTCATAGCTCTCAAAGACCTTGATGTTGGTGTATAGTCTGGCAGGAGGGTTGTCAGGAAGGTCCACAGAGTCCTCCTCAAAGTCATCGTCCTTCAGCTTATTCTCAGCTCCTTTGTAAGATGAATAGTAGCCCATGTGCTGGAACAACGAGGGCTTGAAGCGGATCACGTCCTTCTGGGCCAGCAGACCCCTGAAATGGATGAGCAGCCAGTCGCAGGGCATTTCCTGGTAGAACATGAGCAGGAAGTGGGCCAGACGAGGCAGGTCCTTGGAGTGGTAGAGCTTCCCAATGTAGCCCAGCTTAGAGAACTCCAGCATGACCCAGTAAGAACCTTCCCGTGAGGTGATCACCTTCTTCAGCGCGGTCAGAAAGTTCCTGGAGCAGCGCACGTCATCTTCCAACATCATGTAGTAGTGAGACAGGTTGGTGCAGAAGTTGAGGAGGAAGGCGTAGTCCACGTTCTGTTTGGAGCGGAAGCGAACTCTGTCGTCTGAGTCGTTGTAGTTCCTCTTCAGTCCTTCCAGAGAAGGATAGAACACCTCCGGAGCCTGGATCACCAGGAGACGCCCTGCAATAATGTGGTGACCAAACTTCCGGGTGATTTCCTGGACCAGGTTCTCACACCAGACCAGGTCAAATTCTGCTAGGTGGACCACAACCACAATCTCATTCAGCTCCTCATAACTGGACTGATCAAAGATGGACTTGATGGTCTCCAGAAGGTAGTTCCCTCGTCGCCTCTTGACTGACGACAGTCCGATGGTGAGGAACTCTGTCGGCAGCAAGGAGCAAGGAATTAGAGAACAGAAACCAAGAGACTTTTTCTACGAACATGGATTCGTAGACCAAGTCGCTTTTCCAGACAGTTTATTTTTTCGAACAATTAATTTTACATGTGCTATTGAAATCATAAACTTTTATGTCGCTGACATTGTTATTCCTCACATTCAAATTCACTTGTCAGCCCCAATATGACAACTTACTTTTACGGTTCAGTGGGGTGCCAGCAAGATAGCGATACGTGACATTGATGTCGCCTGAGAAGTTACTGAGATCCCGAAAGGTGTGGACGTAGCGGTCAGAGCTCAGTGGGTGGACAGACGTTTCCCTGACCTGACGTCTATTTTCCTCCTTCAAAGAAGAAAACATACTTAACTGTACCAAACCAGTGAATCATGTTACACCAATCAAAGACAATGATCAAATGCATATCAGACATGTGGATCGATTATCAAGCCATAACAAGTTCCTCATACACAGATGTAATGGTTGTAAAGGGAAAGAACTTTTCCCTTAATATCATTGGTGTTGGTGCAAACAGAGAGTCAGCTTAGAATTTTGTGCCAGCAGCCATAACTAGAAAAGACAGAACTTAAATGACAATTGCTTTAAAGTTTGCTAAAATTGAAAAAAAAAAATGTATATATATATATATATATATATATATATATATATATATATATATATATATATATATATATATATATATATATATATATATATATATATATATATATATATATATATAATAGTTTGTTTGTTTTTTACCAGCACATATCCATCTTCAATGTAGAGGTTGAGGAAAAGGAGGAAGGTGATGAGGAAGATCAGGAAAGGAATTGTGGAGCGTTTCCTCAGACACCTCATCATGTCCAGTGATTTCCACGGCAGTCTCATTCTGTTCACTCACTCACTGGATCAGCAGGACGAGGCTGTAAAGAAGAACAGATGGTTTTCTTCAGTGACTTTGGAAGGAGACAATAGCATATTATACACTCCGGTAATGCTTCATGAAGTCACCAGCCCGGTGCTTGTTGAGCTCCCAGACTCCGCACCGACCAAACGGTCTGCACTCATGTTCATACTCTCCACTCTGTGTGTGTCCCACTCGCTGCATTCCTTTCCAGGTGGTTGTCATTGGCTGATTTCAGCTGTCAATCAACAGCAAACTTGAAAGGAGGTTTGCTCCTTTTGCTCCCACAGTTTTACATTGCAAGACGAGCTGGGGAAGATTTGATATTGCTGTTTTTGTGGTGTTAATATGTTTTGAATTTTTCATACCACGATATACAGTACAGGACCTTCTGATTCAGTGATTTTTTTCTATTTTCACCATTTCCTGCATTGTAAATACATACAGTACTGAAGACATCAATATATGAAACAAGATATATGGAATTATGGAGCAAAGAAAAATGTTGAATGATAAATATGTTTCATATTATTGCTGACTCAAAGTGGCCACCTTTTGCTTTGTCGGCAGCGCTGCAAACCCTTGACCTTCTTATTGAGCTTGATGATGTGGTCACCTGTTGGAAAACCTTATCCGGTGCCTACATCAGGAATCTCCTCGCTAGAATGGCAAGAGTGAGTTAAGTAGTAATGAAAGCAAAGGGTGGCTGTTTTGAAGAATCTAAAATCTAAAACGTGTTTCGAGTAATTTGGCACTTCTACAACATAATTCCAGATGCGTTCATTCATAGTTTTGATGCCTTTATTGAGAATCTACAATGCGAATATTTGTGGAAATTTAAGAAAATGCATTGAATGAGAGGTGTGTCCACACTTTTGGCCTGAACTGTAGATATGATGACAGTATATTGTTCAGCCCTACCGTTAAGCCAACCAACAGAACAGAAGAAAGCAATGAAATGAACAAGAAAAAAAAACAAACAAAAGAAAATATATAGGTAACTAAGTGAATATTTTCCATTTAAATGTCTTGGCAAATATATTTCTACAGACATGAAATACACCCCGATGTTGTACGACTTGAGGTACTTGGTTAATATTGAGCTGCGTGCAATGACAAACCCAACATGGCAAAGAATGTCATAACAGAATGAAGTCCTAACTTTTTAAATCACAATGATAATGAACAATGAAAAAAAAAAAAATCAGCATGATAGCTTCAGTCTAGTTAAATTAAATTTCCTTACGGGCGACATTATAAACTGTTGACTGTCGTGAGGGGCCATCATGCCAAAAGTGTGAAACATAACAAAAAAAAAATCTGAAAAGAATGTAATGTAACAAGGACAAAATGGCCCTAAAAAGGATAAATCTAGTAAAATATTTAATTATATATGCATTTGTATATAAATACTAATGAATCTATGGACGAAAGAAGATAGGAGAAGAAAATAAAAGGCATTTTATTTCAAAATATATTTTCAATTTTCTTTCAATGTATTTTGCAGAACAAGATGTATTCACTAAAATGGCAAATGAGATTGAGAAAAAATATTTTATAATAATTACTCTAATTACTGAAATACAAATGACTAAAAATGAAACAGGTAGAAAAAATGTCAGGAAAAAAAATCATGAAAATACATGCAAAGGGCTGCCTGTGGCCCCCTGGTCACACTTCACCCAGGTCTGCTCTAAACCAACAAACCGAAAAGCTGAACTTCTTTGAACTTTTTGTGTGACATTATATAAATTCCTAGAATGTCTCCAGGAACTAAATCACTACAACATTTTAGCTGGGTCTTTTGTTAGCTCCTGCAAAATAATTCTTTATGACAAATAAGTAATGAGTCACTCTCAGTTATATTTTCCCCAGTAATTCCATCAGCATATGATAAGCCATGTGAAACTATTACAATCAATAAAACATCTTGGATCTTGGTGACAATGTTTTCACACTTTTGAAACTTGCCAAGTTTGGTATGTCCTTGAACCACTTCTGCTTTATTACATTTGTAACAAGTGATTGTTTTCCAACCCAGTTCCTGCACTGCGAGCTATTTATTACCTGTTTTTTTTTTTTGACAAGATAATGTGAGGTGCCTTTATGATTTTAATAATTCACTTGGAAGAGCGGTTTCTCCAAAAGGCTCAGTGGGATACAAGTCATCTGCTGCAGATGTTACAGAGAGACGGAACACGGGCAACATCACACTGATCTTCTTTTTGAAAAAAAAAGCAGCATCAGAAAAATGTGCAGAGGATGCAATAAACACAAGGAAATGTGTGTGTGTGTGTGTGAATAGGTATTTTCAATGGGTTGAATCCAAAGCAGTGAATGGGCTAAGTGTAATTTAATGTGTGTGCCACTCTGGCAGTCACAGACTCTCAGATGTTCCAGCCTCATTTTGGGACAGTGTTGGCATAGACTGTGAAATATCAATTATGCACTGTGTGCTTGTCTGCGTGCGTGTGTGTACTGGACCAAACAAAGCATGCTGCTTCTTCTTACTTATGCCTGGCAGCTCTACCCTGCTCTTAACTCATATTCCTTCTCTTCTCCATTTTCAATTTGGTGTTCTCAGCTAGAGTTTAAATCCTGTTAGAGTGGAAGACAAACTGCCCGCGAGCAGTTGGGACCTCAGAATTTGGTTAAGATTTTATTCTGGGGCTCAAACATCGTTCCAACTTGGTCAACTATCGCCGCTGTGAGGGGGGCGATGACTTCAACAAACAAAAGTGTTGATTTTGGATTTATTTCTTTCATCTTTTTTCTACTCGGAACTGCCACCACACTGTCCACTGTCTGTAGTTTAGTTCCACGACAGTCCTGAACTAGTAGTGGCACAGAACCCAAGAGCAAATAATCAATAACTCACAAGAGATGACGGTGGAAGTTTAATCCATACTTAATCAAGACTTAAGGGCGCCCAACTAAGCTATTATGGTTGGGAATCTACTATTTCAGGTTTTAAGGCAGCACTCTGCAGCCAGTGGAAATAGTCAAATTGAAAACAATTCATTATTTTTGAAAAACCTCCTGTGCACCACTTCCTGGACTCGAAATACGCGTCTGGTCATTTGTTACGTTGTCGATGTGCTTGATTTTAGTTTATTCTTACACAATGTTTACATCGTCCAGCTAGGAGTTTGCGGGCATTCAGTAAAACCCCCCAATGACGGCAAACTCTTCAGAAAAGACAGAGCTGGTAGGCGCTCCTTCGCCGCCATGTTTGTTTTGGTATTTTCTGTGCATGCGTCCAGAATGCGCTGATGTCAGTTACAAAATGGCGGATAGTGAGCGGTTTGAAATCGATTTTGCGACATTTTCAATAGATTCTGAATGCCCTCAAACTGAGCATCGACAACAGATTTAGCCACTTGAGGCTCTACCTCCCACAAAGAAAAATATATCAATAGACGGCACTCTGCAAGATGGGGCTTCCGTTGCTCCATTTACCCTTGAGAAGTCAGCCACGGAGCCAGGCGGACATGCAAGGATGCTGCCACATGGAGCAAGATACACCGCCCGGTGGTGAGACGCATGCACGTTCCACATCCCAAGACGGGAACGTATTGGCAACACATACACCAGTGGCCCCACTATGCTGCTAGCATGTGGGAGATCAGTCAACTCAACACAAAAAAACTCCATATTCATAAGATATCGTCAGGTCCGTAGCTGGTGGTCTGCAACTAATGATAGTAGTATAGTATTTGTACTGTATTACCTACAAATACAATGGCGAGCTTTTCTCCAGGCGTCAACATAAAATTATAGCACTGACTTTTCATTCTCGCGTTAAATTCTGCAGACTCATGGGATTTTAGTAATTTAGATGGATGAGGCATGCCAATCAGAGCATGCTGTTCAGTATCTTGAGCTCAGCGAATTAGCATCAGCGAGCTTAGCATCCAGTTCTGCTCACATCTGTGTCAAGCCCTGCAGTGCTTTTGCATTTTGTGTCAAATCGTGAATCTGATTGAAGCCCTATAGTGACGGGTTGATGTTCAGCACCTTCTACATGCGCTAACAGAAGGAAGGGCATTGGATGGGTGTCAAGATACTACTTTTGAGGTTCTATATAGAAAAAAAAAGCATTCTACAGAACTAAAAAAAACAGGAAATAACTTCTGATCTTGGATTAATGACAAGACCAACAGAAGCAAACGTGTTAGAAAATCGGAAGACAATGAAGCTCACCAGCTCTGGTGGAATACGACCAACTGGCAGCTAAGGAATGCAGAACAACTTTAGTACTAACTGAATCTCTTCCAACAGCAACCAATCCAGAGTGCTACAGAAGGTCTTAAACTCCTTGATGGCACCTGCCATTCCTTTTTCCATAGATGGGTCCACGGAACTGAGTGGCAAATACATTTGAATTTTTTTAGTCAACAATGTCGTCAGGATTCACAAACAAATTATCCCAGTTTTTCTTAGCAGGACTCCCTAAATTTTCAATTATTTGTGCCTGTATGATACGACTTGTTTCACTGGTTTCCTTGAAAAGTTTCCACCTGGTAATGGTATGAAAGTGTGCTGTTATTGATGGGATATCTGACACTAAACTAACTCATTACCTTTCAATCTGAGGGCTATTTGGATTTTTATTTTTATTTTTTTTGACACGAAGCTCACCGCCCGATCCCCAGTGCCGCGCAGTGAACTGCGCTGTGGAGTGGAGGATCACACAGCATTTGCCGAATGTGGGCAAAATATCTTATCAGGGATCAAAATTCAAGTGGTTTGTTTATTTAATCAGGCGGCAAGCCTTTATATGTAAGTGTGAAACATATAAAGGCTTGAAAAGTGTGAAAATCTAAAAACCATCACAGATAAACAGGTCATAAAACTGTATGCTTATCTTGCATAAATATATATATAAAAAAAGATGAAGAACACTGTCGACACGATAGCAAGCAGTAAGAAAAATAATCATTGTTCATTTAATTTTGTATTAATCAGGGCCAAGTAAAGCAACTGCCCAGGAGACCTCATCTGAAAATGAAAACTGTGGCAACAGCTACTGAGTTCATCTCTGTTAGTGTTCATTATTTATTTATAGATGTTTGTTTATTTGTTCTTTATTATGTGCAAAAAGATGTTTATAGCTTCTTTCTTACAAAAAAGTTGTCAGTCGTTGTCATGGTGTGTCAGGAAGGGATTGGGGCGGAGTTATAGACTGGAGGCGCGTTTCCAAATCCTCGCTGAAAGCCTGGCTGAGGGGGGGCACAAGGGCAAATCATTCTTCCCTGTATGCCAGATCGACACATTGTAATGTAATGAGATAAATTGATGCAGACATTGATGTGAATCTGGATTTAACTACTGAACTTTAAAAAGAAAAAAAGAGAAAAAAAACTGTAACTGTAACTACACTCAGGAGGCCAGTGTGGCTCCCTTTCGGGACTCCACCTTTGAAGGTAGAACTTAAATGGACCTTAAGGAGGAACCTACAAGCTGAGTCCAGTCGATCATCTAAACCATTGCAAAACTGTATTTGGGATATTGAATGATCGTGGTGGTTCACACAGTTTGAACCAGATATTTCTTGTTTTATAAACATGCACTGTTGGAGTCCACTCTGGAAGGGAAAGGTTGGTGGGGAGTATATAGTAAAAGTGAATGTGGAATCTTTTCGTCTTTGTCAGAGCTGGAAAAGGGGAGAGACGTCTCATTTCTGCCTTAAAAGCACTCAAAACATCAAGGTCACCTCATGGCCACATCTGTGAAATGAGAGAATGGCTGTGGAACTAAGAGTCCAGTGACAGGGAACATGAGCAAGCACTATCGTCTCTCGCACATTTAGCACAGGAGGGAGGATGGTGGACTGGCATCAGATCGAAAAGGTTCAAAGGTATAAATGAGGATGGGACACACAAAAATGTGGCCCGGTTTCACCTGGCACAAAAGAGCTTTATTTTATGCCACAACATGGCAAAAAAAATCTATGAAATATACAAATACAACTTATATTGGACATTATTTTCCTTGATATGTTGGCCAGAACATTCAATTCAATAGTGACAATAATAAGATGTTAACATACAATGTATATACATGTTAACGTTGTAGATATTGACACAATTTCCGTCTTTAACCAGAGTTCAGTGATAAAAGACAAAAACAATTCTTCACTAGTGCTCATCTTCTTGGGGCTTTTGAACTGTCTTTAATTTTGGAAACTTGTTTTCACAATACTTTAGAGTGGAAAGTCCTTTTCTCTCAACACAGCTTGGAAATCTCTGAGTTGGTGCAGTTTTGTTGCATTTTCGAGACCATTTGCAGTAGCTTTACAATGGTGACAAGAAACCAGTTTCTGCGCTGGTGTCATCTTTGAGGTTCATATACTGCTACAGCAACTATATCAAGAGCTTAGTAGGGCTGGCAGCCCCAGCATGAGGAGGAGCTAAGGTAATGGACGATGAAGGCAGACATTAGAGACATTCGGGCTGTGATTGTATTAAAAAATAAAAACAAGAATCTGCTCAAAATGTCACACTCACCTCATGTCAAATGCTTCATAGTGCTCTTGAATGAGCAATACTACTACTGACATATTCTTGTCATAGAAGAAAAAAAAATCACTGCAGAACCTTTGATATACTATTTAATAAATCATTTACTCTTACTGGCAGATATGTATATAATGGATCTCTCATTCTTTGTTAAAGAGTTCATTGTTCATCTTTGCTTTATGGCTTTATGGACAACACGAAACAGCCTTGGCTTTAATAGACTCAATTGTGAAGTGACTTTTGACCATTCTAACTGGTTGCTGAAGGAGTGAAAGTTGCTTTTTCTTTCCTATGTTCTGTAAAAGAGAGATAAAACTGCTTAACTGTGCAAACAGTAGTGGAGTTTTATTTCTAAACTACGCACAGCTTCAATGTCATGTGTTGACAGCTTTGATGAAATTTCATCTTCTTACAAAGGTTAATCGCAACAAAGCATTTAATTAGCTGAAGACTGATATAATCTTTACTTTTCTATTTTCAAGCTTGTCATTAATCATTCAATATCACTTTAATTATAATCAAATAGCTTTCAAGGCTGTTTCAAGTCATGATTCAAGCTGCAATTTGGATAAGTCAACTCACTGTAGTACAGTCGAGTTAGCCTTGTTAATGTCTTTTACTAAAGGTTTGTGCATAACAAAACATGAGCAAACTTTAGCTCACACTAAAATGCACAAAGCACATCATGCAATGGTTTAAAACTGCACGAAAATAGCCAGAATTAATCTGCAATTTGTGGCATCTACATGAAGGGAAGGGTGGGTGATATAGACTAAAAAAAAATCCCAATAAATTCTGCCATTCTGATGATAACGACACAAATTCATGATGAATAAAGTATAATTGTGTTTGACTCACTGCACTACTCAGGCTATGTGAGACAGTGAGTGTGCTAAGATGTTTGGCGCAACGTTGGCTGGTGAAAGACATGCCAGAGGTTTGGAGTTCATATTTCCTGTTTTCCTTGTTTTGACAGAATGATGTGTCATAACCAACCCACACTGTTTATCAGCACCTACTTGTCATTATCGGTCAGTATTTTGCATTGACAATATGCTTCCCCCAGACTCTCCACACTGCTCTGTATAGGTGTTGGCTGCATGGCGGTGCAGAGACCACGGAGCACCTCCATCATCGTAACATATATGGATATTCCCTAATCACGTATATGCCAACAAGGATATTACAGAGTCATTCCATTTGCCTCCCATCCATTCATGCATTAGATCAGATTATTATTTTGTTTATCATGGTCAGTTGAAGCTCCACTAGACGAACGGCCAGGGACACCCCAGTGACTGTTTCACTACAACTAGACCTCAACCCCCGGCATGCAATCCCCTTAAAGTACACAGTACACAGAAAGTAGCATCGATCCTGAAGGAACAGAAAGCTACTATAAAGGACAGAAAAGTTACTGTCTTAAACTGGAGGTCCTGGAAGTGATGTCTTCCTGCTGAGTACAAAAGGTACCCAGCCTAATAAAAAATACATGCAGCCCACCGTGTACATCTTTAAAGACAGTTTCACTGACCTTGTCAAATAGTAATGATCTTCACACTTTGTGGTTTTTGAAACCAGATCTTATGTAAGTCATTCACCCATGTCAGTCACTTTTGGCACAGCAGGCAAAGAACAATGGAGATGGGAAACAGGTACAATGGCTCTTGGAGGAATTCACTTTAAAAAAAAAAAGAAGAGACGTCTCAGACATCTAATGAGCTGGACGTGTTTCTTTAGCTAGCTATTTTTGCCACGACACACAGAAGAGCAGCTGAATCAGATGATATAGTGGAAGATAATCCTTAAGGGCCTCTGAGTAGAACGAAGCATTTATGAGTGCTATGAACTGCCTCTGTTTTGGTTTCAAGTTTAGCGGAAAAAAAGGCTAAAAAAAACAGTTATTGATTTATTCTGAAGGGGGCTGAAAACACAATCATTACAGTATTGTTTGGCTGCTCATGGCACAAGGTTGTTTACGAAAAGTGTGCCTTGTCTTAGCACTTTAGCTTTGTGTAAAAAAAAAAAAAATCGTCCATTGTGATTGATGTGTGTCTACAAAAGAAAGTTTGTTTTCAATAGGCATGTGTGTGACCTGCCAAAGTGAGGAGACTGTACAGGTTGTTTCGGTCACATTCTATACACTATACACTGACGCGCAGACTCTCACTCTAGTGAGAATAAAGCACTGGTCACATGTGCAAATTTTCCCACACACACGCCGTCGGGGCAAACAAGTTTCTAACTTGACCCCAAACCTTCCTGGCAGAATGATATGTGACCTTTTCTTGCCTGACCTCCAACGCCACAGACTGTCTGCACCATATAGCTAACAGAGCTCGTTTCTAACAAGGTGTATCACTTGAAACTATTATTCACACCCGTAGGACATCAAGGTTTGCTTCGCTGCTTTGGGCTTTTGAACAAAAAAATAAAACTTTTGTGATGAGGCAAGTTAATGAATGCGAGATTTGTCTGGAAAATGCCCAATACGAGAATAAAATGATGCAGAAGAAAGTGCATTAGGAACTATATGCCAACCATAACACAGTGCCAGCCAGACTGAGTAGAGAAAATGGTTTTCGAGGCAAGGAAAACATTTCCAGGATAGGAATCTGTCTACTTTTCAGAAGGAAAGGAAAAGACTTAGTGTAATGTTTGATGAACCACTATACATCAAAAAAATGATACACCAGAATATTGATTTTCATAGTAATAATTTCAAAACATGCCATACAATATACCACAGAAACTGGTTACATTTTCTCTCTGACGTCATATATTTTGGTACAAATGCACAGGTATCAAATTTCAAGTAACTGGTATTGAAATTTAATCTTTTCTTTTTGTTTTTGCTGAAACTTCCTGTGAACCTCTTCTGTGACCTTCTGGCGTGTCTCTCCAGCATCCACAAAGGATGTGTTGAAATATAATTGTTAAATAGATGTAGAGCTACGCAAATCAGTGTTTCACATCTCTCAAATAATACTGTTGTGCGCAGTGACATTTGGCTTCGTGGTGGCGAGCAAGAGAGTTGATGGAGATATTGTGGATCTAGCAAGAACGACATCTGTCGCCGTTGTTGTGACGTGACAATTTTTGTTTTTTTGGCAGAAAGTAGGCGGGACCGTTTTTGGCAGCAGTCCTTGCATTTGCTGAATGTGATGGATCGCTCAATATAACAAGACCAATCCTGACTACGAGCCTTGGTATGCATAAACGTCATTTTTGAGAGTTTTCTGTGTAAAAAAATGGTTAACTACAACAATAATGAACCAGATGCCCCTCAATGCTCTGTGATGTTGGCCGTCACACACAGCACAGATGGAGAACTCGGTGCAATGTCATGGGCTGATCATAGTGACTAATATGAAACAGTGCTGTGTCGCTAAAGCAGAGATGGAGAGTCTTTGCGGGAATAGTAGCCTACATACCAGCGCATATTTGAATTGATGAAATGCCATTAGAACCGAGATAGACATTTTTCAATCATACATGTGATCTACATTGTCATATCGGCCACAACTAGATTGATAAATGAATTGCAAAATTCAGACATATTCTTCGAGATATAAAGTTAGTAATATATCCGACCATCATATGTTACAGTGACAGTTGGAGAAAAAGCTTAGATAGTGAAAGAGTAAAAGTGGTCCCCTTTGAGGTTTAACACGTGCTGAAGCATTTCCTTTATTATTATTGCGCATAAAATGAAGCCTTTTTCAGGCTTATTGTCTTATGCACCATCGGAGACTGAGGCCTTGTCTTGCGAAACACTTGAAGCATCACTGAGCATCACATTGAACTGCAGCTCATTTTTCTCACCTTGTTTTACTGAGCTTTGATCGGGCACGCATGAACGATTATTGTCTCGTGTTCAGGAAGAGTGCTGATGGACGCTGAGCCATGACCCACTGTCTTCTGGGTTTCATCAGCTGTGTAATTTACCTGGAAAAAGAAGAGACAGAACATGGCAGGATGCTGTCTTGGTTGTTGAGACGCTGGAGTGCATATCGTCAAGCTTTATAACCAGATGGGAGTGAAAGTTAGATCGCACAACGTAGTTGAGTAGCTTGTATTTTGGAGTTTGTATAAGGGTTGTGTTTGTATAATGTGTGCCAGAAAACCTTCCTGTGAAATCATTGAGTTGTAATTCAGCTTTCATGTGACAGTTCTCACGTGGGAATAGTGATGATAACTCATGACTGACTCTGCTTAGGAGTCAGACGTTTTCTGAAACTTTTTTTTTTTTTTTTTTAGGTAAAGAGAATGCGGTTTTGCAGTGGTGTTCATTCTGTGGGCATAAGTGGAAACTCCACATTTCACACTCCACGTTGCACAGCAGGAGGCCACTCTGGAAATAGAATACAATATTATACATGGTGGGCTCTTCAGTGAGGAACCGTAGCATGCCATGTGGCAGAGTAAGCATGGAAAATATTGGGAAAAAAATGGCACAGCTGACTGATGTTGCTATGGCAAACAACTGGGTGCAGATACAGTAAAACGTGCACGTAAATGTAAGAAAATGACTCATTCTAGATCGATTTCACCAACCATAATGTCCAAGAACCTCAAAAGACCATAATACTGATATAAAAGTGGAATTTATGACATTCAGACTCACTGGTCAAAAGGAAATCATTTAATGCTCACAAATTGCCATTTACTTCTGATAAATAAAACGGCCAGACGATCTCGGATCAGAGAGGAGCAACACAGCCCTCAATCTGTTTAGTCTCTCCTTAATCTGGACATCACACTGATGTCATCACAGAGAGATGGCTGGCACTGGATGAAGCTCAAAGATGTTTTTTATTTTTTTATTTTTTGGATGTCTGTTTTTAAACAAGCAGAAACCGGAGTTCTTGAAGGACTGAATCAATAGCTAAGGACACATGCGCATGGACTGCTATAATGATACTGACATTAAATCTATATATTTGTTTCTAATCAATTACAATTCATTTTGTTTTCCAAGGCAATATAATAAATAATAATAAAATAAAAAAATCAGGACTTCAGCACAACTGAATGGGGTCACTACATCGGAATCATCATCATGGTTTGTCGGAAATACCATGGTTCTACCCTGCTTGAGCCTCACACTCACACACGTACTGTACTTATTTGGTTAGTTGTACTCAGTATAGTTATTCATCTTCATCAATCCAATGACAATCCAATGACAAGACAACGTTTGCACACAAAACAGATATCAGCAGTTATATACACACCAGAGCTGTCGTGGTATACTGGTATTGACAATAATTCTGACATAAAAAAAATAAAAATAAAAATGATATTGTGTTAAAAAGCACATATGACGGTGCAAAGTCAGGTTTGGTCTGGAGTAGCATTAGTTTGAAATCACTGTGTAATGAGGCACAGATCAGATGAGAGTGCACTGAATGCAGCATGTAACAATGCATAACAATGATATGTGATGTATGACATGATAAAGTTTAATTTAAGTAATGAAAAAATATTAGGTAATGTTGGTGATGTGGCACATTGGAAATGCTTTAGACAAACATTAGACAAGATCATCCTTTATCTATTCAGTGAATTAATGTAGTCACATTGGTGTTTACCAGCACATGGATGATGCAGCCACGGTGGCCTGAGTTGAAGCTCCTATCAAAAGAGGGAAACTCACCTCCTCTTCAACTCACTCAGATTCTGATTGTCTCTCAGGTTAGTCAAATCCCACTGGAAACTGACACTTAACTCTGTTAATCTGCTGAGACAAGACTCTGCAGCACATAGATTTCCTGCTCTGTTGTAAGCTTTCTGTTAAGACCCAAGTCCTTGACAACATATAGACACAAAGACAAGCTGGAAAACTAATTGCTGTGTCATCAACACTGTGGCAGGAGTTATTCACTCATGGCACAGAAGAACTGCCCTGGTTACATGAAGCTTAACCAAGTGGGTTACAGTTTTATTTTATCACTAAAATAGTATGGAATATTACTATGTATATAATATCTGTAATATTATATACATTTGTTTGTTATTAATATTAACTTACATGCATCACCTGGTTTTATGTGTTCGCTACATTTGAGCATTAACAGTAAAAAAACTGTTCAGTCTGGTCCGGGCTCTTCTCGGTTCCCATATTCTATTCCTGGCCTCTTCAGTATGAACATTCACTGCCATGAATGAGCTCTGCTTCTCGAGATGAAGCGGCATCACTGCTGCCTTAAAGCAGCACGGTGATCATGTAGGTCTGCTGGAGAAAGTTGCTTTGTTTTTGTTTTTTTTTATAGTTATAGCTATAGCCATACTAAGTGATTTATGACTGTTCAAAATGATAACAAAATATGTAAAAAAAAAAAAAGTCAAAAATTTTCATTTATGTCAAAATGTTGCATTGTGCTGCTTTAAGAATCAATTTCAAATGCATTTATTAGAGACATGCATTCACATTCTATACAACTGCAGAAGGGACACTTCAGGTTAATAGTAGTCCTAATAACCTGGCTGAGGTTGGTGTGGTCAGGGATCATCTGCTTCTGATGCAGGTCAGCAACTTCTCCCAAATGACCACAGCTGATTTTCTTGGAGATTAAATCCCTTAACTGCTGACTCCTGGCCCAGCAGATGCAATTGCAGAAATAGAGAAGCAATTTGAGCAAGAGTCACCGATTGTTAGTGAGACCACTACATGAACGCAAGCCTTGTGTACAGTTGAGAGCAAATTATGGGGCTTGAAAGGGAACGGGATCCCTTGCCATTATAATGCTGTTTACATCAGAAATGTATGTGATGGTGTCAGGGAGCAACATAAGGAACTCATGGAAAATTACATTCCAAATCTATTGCACTGCAGAACAACGTAAAACCACAGCTTTGACACTTGCACATCAGAACGCTCTTCCTGCGTCTCTGCAGCGTGATGTATGACAAGGAGCACTTGTTTCCATCACCAACAAGCAGCTATCACTGCAGTTGTGACTCAGAATGCCGGCTGAGCTTCTGCTCCTCTGAGGTTCTGATGCTGGATACCATGCCGCTGTTGTACTGAGTCGGGAGCTAACAGTGGCTAATATTAGCATCCAACACGCCGTGTAAACAGAGCTCTCTCGCTGACAGACAGAGCCTCGCGCTACTCTGTGTAGCGGGCTCACCGTGCCTTCCGGACGAGGCGTGGTGCAGTGTTTGGGTGCATCGGGACAGAATGAGAGAAGTTGGGGAGACGGGTGTCTTTTTCATAATCTGAGGAAGACACAATCGTAATCCCGATAACAAATCGATTAATTGACCAGCCCTAGCGTGTCCTTCCTTTTCCCGCTGAAGCAGGCTCAGCTGACACACACAGACCTGACCTCAATTTGCCAATCCTGCTCCCGCTATTTGAACACCTGCCACCAGACAGCCGGCGTCAGTTCGTTGTTTCTCTTCGCTCAGATATGACCCTCCGTGCTCGTGTTCTGGACTTTTTTTCCCCAAGCGCTTTGTGTTGTGAGTTTTCTGACCATTTGAGGATTGAGGATTATTTGGACTTGTTACTGGTCTCTCGTTTCTTGTTTGTGCATTGGGACACTTGTTGATTTTGTTTTGTGGTCTCTCCCTCTAGTGTCGAGGTCGAGTATTGCTTTAGTTCTCTCTGTGAGTTTTCAGTTTTGTTTCTTTGTAATTTATTTTCCCTCTAGCGTCGTGTTTGTATTTTGTGCTAAATTTGTTGGACTTGATTCTGGTCTCAGTCTCCTTCCTGCTGCACTTGGGTCTCTCGTCTTAAAATCGTCACAGTTACATATTCTCATACATTTTTAAGTCGGTACACATAATTCATTGACCTTACCACAGCATAGCCAGCACCACTGCAGAGGTGGCTGATAGACTGATGCAGCTATTTTATGAACACAATCGTTCTTTTTTTCTCAAATTCAGTGGGTGCACCTTATATTTCAGTATCATTGGAAAATCATCTACCCATTTAGCATTCCTTATTTTAAAGTGTGGAGTAGTACTAATAACTATAATGCTAAAACAAAGCTTTCCCATGAATTAGCTTCTGGGAGGATGATGTCCATGGTAATAGCCTCAAAGCGTAGAACAATATTGAGTTGTCAGTTCCATCTCCCAGAGTGAGACTTCTCCATCAACATGAATCAACACTTCAGACAGAATTACATGACACGAGCTTAGTGGCGCTCTCGAACGTTTACATCGGTTATTGGTACCAGGTGCCTTCTAAAAAAGACTATTACTGCTCGAGGACCCCACAATCGTCGTTGAGTGCTAACCGATGATTCATTTTCCAAAGGTTAATTGTTTCTTGAAATTAAATCTGAAAATAGATGAGGGCTGTTTCACTCCCCTGAAACAGACTGTCGTGGCTCGTGTCGAGTCAAGAAAAGACTGACCTAAACATAATCTCATTGTTAATTAAAAAGCATCACTGAAAATTTCAGAAAATGTAACTGGATCTTTCACCCTGCTTAGGTCCCACACGAAAGAGAAAGTGTAATTACACAAATTCACAGTTGCACTTGACTTTTGGTTTGAGTGATATAATGTGACTATGCAGTGCAGATGATACATTGGCACGATATATATATATATATATATATATATATATATATATATATATATATATATATATATATATATATATACCTTTTCTTTTCTTGTACATAGTACTTCTATCTTCCACAATCCTTTGTCCGGCATATGTACAGTCTCTCATCCTCATTTCTCCAAACCGCCTGAGACTGTCCTCCCTAACGTTGCCCCCAACCTACCCATCCTTCTTTCAGGGTGACTAACAGCCCCATGGACTGGAGGACAGAGGAGAAGGAGCAACTCTGGATGTTCCAACCAATAGCTACGTCACAGCTCAAGCCCGTCCACCAATCAACGAGCTGTCCGCCTCAGCACTTCTCAAAGCCTTTTCAAGCTCTTCTCAAGACAAATCACGCACTTGCAAATCTTGACAGCAAAATTACATTCACCATCAACTGCCAGCGGTGTATTGAGTTCTTGCTGCCAAATATTAGACAAGAATTTCATTATAACAGCAGAACCTCGATGATGGTGTTTGACCCCTCTGGTGTCATTTTATTTTCCTCCTCATTTTGGACCTGTCAATGTGCGTCAAGACACATTCATTTTGTTCACCTCCCAGGTGTCTTGCACCAAAGCCTTCAATGACCTGATGTGCAATTTACATATTTAAAAAAAAACCATTTTGTCGTTCAACTGCTGCTGTCTCTCCCACGTCAGCTCACAATAATTAAATTGACCTGCTGACAGTATGATGGTGTGTTTTCATTGTTAACTCTTCATACCTTCATAGAAGTACAGTGCTCTCCCACTGGCCAGTAACCTGGTTCATTAACCAATGGTGGAAATTTAGAAGAGCTCAACTTGGCTCTGTGTGCATTCCTCTATAGGAAAATGAAATGGAGAAGGAGCTAAGTTGCTTGATATATACTGAGACTCAAATTGGTGATCCCAGTAGGAATGGGGGATATGGAAAATAAAATAAAATCATGATAGATTTTGTCATTTTGGTGATAACAATAATGATAAAATATGATAATGACAATGATAACGATAAATACATTTTCATTCTATTACATCTGTTGGTCTCTCTTGACACTGTTTTATGATTGAACTCATTCGTGGAGTTTGTCTCAACATAACTATTTGTTTATCTTTAAATATAATTGTTAACTAAGTGTAGAAATGAGAGTGAATCAGTCATTCCCATCTCTCATAGAACCTGGTCTTATCTGACAGACTGCTCAGCCAGCTTTATTTAGGGGTTAAATTCAGCCCTCTGTCTGCTGTATCGCATGTCTCTGAATCTTTTAGTCACATTCTGTTCTTCGAATCATGATAAAAACTATCAGTCCTTGGTCTAGTGTGATGAAAAATATTTTCACAATTCTCTTTCCTAAAATGTTATTTTATCATTGGCATGTTTGAAGATTTCATTAATACCAATTCAGAATTTGTTGATGGTCCCAAACTGATGCTAGGGCGTAACAGTAGGGCTGCCTGTGAGAGTGTGTCTGTGATCAGTGAACCCTAATCGGGACGCAGAAGAGGACACCACCACCAATACTGGAGCGGATGTGCGTTGAATATCGAACTACTTTCACCACGGTGATACTAGTTGGATATGATCAAACTGTAGCAGTTGAATGTGTTTCGTAATTTAGAGGTGGTCAAGATGACTTATTGAAGTTTAAAGTAGTGATGGGTCAGTGAGGCTTCATGAAACAGTGTCCTTATTTTTAGAGCTCAGTAGGTGGCACTGTTGGTTTAGATATAAGGGAAGTTTCATTAAAATGGCTGTTCAAGTTTTTCGATATTATATATTACCATTACATTTGAGGTTACTTTAATCTAAAAAATATCTATAAATATTAATTAACTCATCTATGAATATTAATATAATCAATAATATTGTCTTGTCTGGATTCAATATATTCAATTCATAGTGGGTCTCTTCCTTGGAATTTTGAAATGTGACTGGTTATCTTTCCAGCATAGCTGTGATGAAGAACAATGAAATGCTCATAAACATTTAATTATACGTTGACATCATATTTTAGGATATGTCAAGTCCTCACACCAGCACAAAAAGTTAAACAATAAAGTTAGGTGGAGGCAACAAATTAGTTACAGGCGTTTTTATTTATTTTTATTGACCTCCAGTCATGATTTCAGTTAATATTTGATATATGTGTTACAGATCAATGGACAACTTGAATGAAAAAAACAAAAAACAAGAATAAATCAATCAACGTCAAAAATGAACATTGGTAACATGAACGCAAATTTCATTCATCCCAAGGATCTTTTTCATTATGTGTGCATTAAAATATGAAAGCGCATGAATCAAAACATCTCTACTCAATTTTCAAAATTCGAACCGAGAACTTCATCTACGACTTCTGAGGAGAAGAGGAGAATGATGGTGTCTGTATCAGATGCTAAGTCAGGGGAAATGTAGGTCAATGCTGGACAAAGAAAAACTCCATTGGGGCCGGTGAAGCTTCTCTCCATTGACTCAACTCTTATTATTCATGCTTCTTCCCCAGGGTGTGGCTCCTTGCCAAAAAAGACGGCTTCAAATGTATAAAAAGGCTGTTGCTTTCTCTACTTTCTTTCACCAGGAAAAATGGGTATCACATTTTTTTATTTGTATTTTTTATAAAATCACAATTTGATTTACAATGCCACATTGTATTTTTTTGACTAACTTGGAATTTGCAAGTTTTTAGTCAGTCAAAATCAGTTCATTTAGGCTAAAAAATACAATTTTGCAAAAATATTCAAATAAGAAAAATCAACCAGAAGGTACAAAGTGGAGAGGCGTGCATATGCAATCAAGTTTGCTGGAAAAATCATCAGTACTTCAATACGTTTATATAAAGGTTCCATTTGGTTTGACAGAAAGGTGTAGAAAAGCAACAAGAATTGGTGTCAACAACTGGTGTTTCATTACCCTCATCATAAATGGAATGTTCAAGGACTTTGTTCATCTGTGCTATCAATAGACATTATGCACAAACCAGAAACCGCATGGCGAAAATGGTAACAAGAATTACATCTGATTCTTTTTCAAATGCAGGTTTTTATCCCTTTCATAGCAGCTCATTGTTACACAAGTAGAATGCGTCCAAAAGAAATTGTCTTCTCAGACAATGGGGTCAGTTTTAACAAGGGGTTACAGCAGGAGGAATAAGCCTCTGGATTTATTACAGGCTTTATGCATTTTTCTTCAGACGAGCAAAGGATAATACTTGCACCATCAAAAGCTTTAATTGCCTTAATTACTCAGACATCTGCAAGCACTGAAGCGTCTACCAAAGTGTTTTGTGGTAAAACCTGTTATAAAAGGGTCTTAATTTGTGAATTCATGGCTACCAAGGAGGTGGGATGGGAGGGTTCCTCATTACAATTCAAGAGGCTCCTTCATGGAAGCCATATTTTCACGTAATGAATTTGATTGGTTTTCTCCTTCACTGCAGTTTCTCATTACATAGAGCCCGTATTCAACCCTTCACCTACCGCATATTTAAATGAATACAGCATTACAATGAACAGCCGGCGTCTGCAGGACTGATTACAGAACAAGTGGGTGTACATTACATTATCTACCACGGTCAAAAACGGATACATTTCATCCGCTTCTCAAGTTCTCAAGTCAGTCATTCAGTCCCTGTCCACATCTTGGGCTGGGTAACTACACAAAGCAAACTTTCATTTCTGTTCCTGTTTTAAGAGCGACATGGACGTTGTCTGGAACATTATCTAACTGGCTAACAATTATGAAATTGATTGTATTTTACAGTTCATTAAAGTCTTAAAATTACAATGCAATCTCCACAGACTACATACTTAGATGGAGTGTTCTCACCAGACTTTTGGCTAGGATTTAGAAACAGGGTGTCCCTAGCACCCCCAAAAATAAAAAAAATACAAATAAAAATTATAAAAACATACATTTGAGTCCATTAACAATTGATTGAACAGAGATTAACTCAGTGGCTATTGCCACAGTAACACTTTCAGTCTCACTCTCAGATGGAATTCGCTGACCCTGACTAATAAAAAAACAAAAAAACAAAAACAATACTAATGAATAATGACTCTTTCACTACTACAAGCTAAGCCTCTACAGCTTTGATAATGTTTTTTCATATTTAAGCATCCAGTTGCAACAGCTTTGTATCAGTGAAGGTTTTCTAAACTTTCACACCTTTAAACATTCATTCATTCAAAAAGAATAAGTATAATATAAATAGAATATGTATATAAAAGCAGGCTGCTTGATTGGATAAGTAGAAAAAAAAAAAAGATTTTCTGTGTGCCCCTCGCTTACCCCCAGGTCACCCCCCAAAAAAACGCCAAAATACTCCTCCGATTAAAAAGCTATGAGTTAGTTTGGTGAACGATTGTTTAAAGTTTGGAACTTATCTGCGGTTTCCTCCTGCTATCAGCGCCAGACATCCCATCAATAACTGCACGCTTCCGCTGCCGCGTGTGTCGTGACTCACGAGATGTGGATGACAAATGTGGTGGCCAAGCTATGGCGCCAAGAAGGGTTGAGAATCTGTGACTTTCGATCAAATTCTGCAAAATTATCGGGTGGAAACACCCTTTTCATGGAAACCAGTGTGATGACACTACGAATAGGGAATTATACAGGCACTAATAATCGGAAATTTATGGCGTCCTGCTGAGAAAAGGAGGCGTCCATTTTTTCACGTTTTGCAGTGTGGGGCACATGCAAGACACACCCTGTTTAAAAGCCTGACTCTTACCAACTGTCATACTGGATTGTTGCTGTACTGGTCGGCATAGTCACAGAACACCAGTTTCGGCAGTTGACAAAATGAAAAAAAAAGGGACTCATGTGGTTAGTGGGACGGCATTTATTCTTGGCATGAACCTTTGTAATACGTGTCAGTTTCATGTGACCGAAAACAGGTATGAACATAATGAAATCTCATGTCTTTCCAACATGATTTCAAGGTGGCCTGAAGCAACCATACTGCATTTTTTTAACCAAATCAATGAGCCGATCCCTCAAAGCAGGATCTCAGAGTTGGAGGACCAAAGAGGTTGGAAGGTGATGGCCTTCTTCCTGAACACCTCCTCTCCCGATAAAAGACAGGGATCACCCCTACGATTTTGTCTTCGCAGGGGGACGGGAAAACCCAGAAAGATATTTCTGCCTCTTTATTGAGAGAGATGCAGCAATTCTGTGACCTACTCAAGGTTCTCCCCTCCGCTGGTGAGCCAGAATGTCAGAGTAATTCTCCATAATGTCTTTAGCTGATAGAGGTGATAAAGGACATATGACTCAGATGAGATGCTCACTTGCCTTCATATTTGCCATACAAATCTCAAAAGGTTATCTCCACTAAAGACGATAAAAACTTGCTGAATCAGAAGTTTTAGAATACCACTAACACTAGACAATCTATAAAATACCATTGAAATGCCACAGCTTTATTTATCATGAGACATCATTACTGACTTTAAAAAAGCTAATCCAAAATCATTATCTAAAGACAAAGCAGAATGTTCCTTGAAACAATACATTCAAGGCAGCTGTGTGAATTCTCAGGTGTATCAGTTAAAACAGCAGATGCAAGTGTTGCAACATTGCTACATGCTTTCGTTTCTCGCCATCTTCAACGGACTCCACCATCTGCCATCTTCACTACCAAACCCACACTTCTGAGACAACAGATCACTTTCAGCGCTCTTCTCATGTTTGCCTGTTTCTGTTGACATTTTCAGAGTGCCAGATCTTTGAGACGTTGCGCTCACACCTCTCTACCCACAAGCATGTATAAATATTCGTGCAGCCGTTCCCTTCTGGACTGGTTTAACACAGAGATTCTGAATCTTGGCATGAAGACAGGGCTTTGGCAGAGTCTATGCTCCACCTGCCAATATTCTTTTTCAATAACGGCCAACTGATAACAGATCTTCATGAAGCTCATCATCTTTTCCCACTCTTTCTGTTTCATATCTCAGCTGACATTAGGGTGAAATGTTACTAGAGGTTCACAATCTTCATGGGGGATTGAGGGAGATCCTGAAAGATCTTCTCCCTTTGCAACTACCAGAACACCTCAGAATACAAAAAGATGAGTGGGTTTTCAGATTGAAAATAAAACCAACTAGGCGTCAGAAGGATGCCATCACCTTTTCAGAGACTTTTGTACCTATCTCGTGTTGATCACTAATGTGCTGATAACACCCTTTTTCTTTTTTACTTTTTTGTTGAACTATTCCGTTCCGTCTTATCTGTGAAAACGACATAACCTCAAGAAAGGTGTGGAAAATAATTCCAAGTCATTTCCATCAGAACTGGAGCAAGATGTATTTTTCCCCAATATGTTGCCAGTGAGTGATTTCCATCCTATTAAATGGAGAATATTGACGATTCTGCACACAGATGTCACAGAATGATTCATGCAACAACACGCTTTATGTAGACCCGCAACTGTAGGGTATCTTACTGGTCAGGATGAAAAATTGGAATCACGTCTTTGACGGGAGCCAGATCATGAAGAGTCATTCCTCTCAAAGAGGCATTCAAAAGGCTCATTCAAAATTGTTGCCCACTGCAGAATTGGAGCACATTCTGCTAAAATAAATCTTCAATCCCAGGAGCACGCGATATGTTGATCACAAGCTACTGGACGATCGCATAATACTGCGACGCTGCTTATGCATCACATTTTACGTGACAAACGATTATGACAAGCTGAATAAATTCTCCCTCACTTGCATGCAGCAACTCAGACGAGGACAGCTGTCAGCTATCACAATATGCTAACAGCTATCACAATATGCGGTGCCATTCTCACTCTCAACAAAAAATTCAGTTACGGTGGCTTGAAATAAACATGCTTCCAGTCAACCAATCACCAATAATATGATTTTTTATGGTCCTGCATGTTGAGCCTCGTCGCTTCAGACCAATGACATCACAGACATCCCATTTACAAATCACATTTTTAAGTTGGAACACAGAAATAGCTGGTAACAACTGCGTCTAATAGACAAGTGAACAAATTTAAATGATGTCATATGGACTCATGCAGTCACACAACTGCAACCTCCAGTTTTGAAATAGTTTTGTCAAGAAATATTTAGCCTATACCTCTTTTGCTTTACTACTAGAAAAAAAAAAAAATTCAGTATTTTTCAGGATTTTGACGATGCTTTGCGGATTGCACGTCAACTGCCAAACTGTAACCTCTTTTTCTGAACCTGTATTCATGAATGCATTTCTATCCTCAGTTGGTGATTGTGGTATGTTCACACTGTAAGTATCTCGCCAGCTGAAGAAGTTTGGGCATCCCGTGCTCTTATCTTGTAGAGGAGAATAGACCACATTTACACAACCCACCAACATTCACACATCGCGCAATTTAACCTTATAATTAATCGCTTACTTGCAGGATAAATGCGCCACGCATTGTCTAGTTCTGCCGGGTGGTACTGAGTTGAATATGAATCCCTAAAGTATAATTTCCACATAACAATGGCTATCAAATGATTCACAACAGCTATTTGAATCAAATTTAAATAATTTATAACCTACATTCACTTATCTATTATTTACACAAACCTACTAAATAATGATAATACTTGAATGAACACGGAATAGAAAACATTGCACCTTTTAAAACAAATAAATAACAAACAATAAAAAAGCCTCCCTTAAAATCTTTTAGAAAACGAAATTGAAAATTTTGTGAATCGTATCAGTGACTGTATCATGAGATTAGTGTATTGATACAGCCCTAATCCGTAGTAGTAGTAGTAGTATTGGCAGCTGCAGTGAAATGGCCTGCTTGAAATGGTACTTCCAGCTAATTTTGGGTGAATGCTAACATATATAGATTGGGAGGTTGCACTGTGAAAACATTTTAAATTAAATGATGTGAAAAGCTGCATTTCCTGGCTGATCAAACCTCTTTATGATGCGCCACATTTCCTACTGAAATGTACAGATATTCTCCTCCATTACTACTGTGTGTGCGTGGAGCATTTATCCTACTAATAAGTGATTAAAAATTGAGCTCCGCATTGGAGTGGGAAAGCAATAACGGCGGATGATGATGGCTGCTGATGAACAAGGATCGATGCACAGTCCTGGAGCTGCTTCATTAAAACAAAATATGAACATTTACTTAAGATGATATAATGTTTACCAAAGAAACCTCACCATTACTGTGGGTTCTTCTGGCACATTACATTGGTGGAATTAGAAAAACACCAAATGTCATTAAATTATCCAAATACTATTAAATTAAACTATTAAATGAATTCAATGAATAGAGTAAGGATTATGGACACATCTCTTTGTATTTCTCACCTTCTAAATGAGAAATTGAGAGCTTCATTGTTTGGTATTCATAAAAAAAAAAAAACCACCAAAAAGAAGTTACCAGGTGACTGCTCAAACATGATAGCCATGGATTTATGCATGCTGTTCTTGGCTGCTGTCTGTATAGCACAAGTGAGCAATAGCAATAAGGTCACCAGAATGTGGGTGGTCAATATTTCCTCAGCCTGATAAGCCCTCTGGGCAGAGGTTTCCGTGCCAACACAGACACAGATTTGCTGCTCCACTCTGTCACTTTGTCAATATGGAACCAAGACAGAGATGTACATGAATAGAAATGTAGTCGTTCATCATTTTGTGATAAATATTGTGAGGATTTACACGAACCAGAATGATATAGTCATGTTGTTTTTACGTGAATCCAAATGTGTGTCTCACCTACTTCATTATTACATTTTGTTATTTCTGAAACTTAAATCTTGATAAACCTTATCCATATCTCCTCTTTTGTGTATTTAGTTTAAGTGAATCTTGTGTCTAGTGCCTTGTCTTATGGTGCATACCGAACCTCGCCTGGAATAAAAGACGTGTCAGACCTTGACCTTCTGTGTGAGTGGAGCACTTGAGTCCAGTTTGCTGCACCTTTGACATATAGGTATGTGTACAGTTGACGTTCTTAGAATCAGGCTTGAAAATAACTTCGAAATAACTAACGAACTAAAAACCTCTAAATAGTAAACTTGTTGTGAATGCCTTCTCTGTTGAGCGTATTTCTCAACTTTTCCACGATACCTTCGGATGTGTGTTACTCTACTGCTATTGATGCTCATTGTAACGAGAGATGAGCTCAGGATACTGTTAGTGTGTCCTGTGCCGGACATCAGTAATGTCCAGAATGGCATTTTGTTCTTTTTACTTTGGTTCTTTAAAAGTGGCAATGAGAATATGAGCAACAAAATATTGTTTCTTTGTAAAGCGATATATTCTATAACAGAGGTTTTTCTGTTTTATACTGGTGAAGTATAAATAAATACTGAAGACAGATTGAAACTATTTAGTGTGTGTAGTAGTGTGCTTCAAGTACTTTACGTGAGTGTGTGTGTGTGTGTGTGTGTGTGTGTACATGTCAGATACCGATCTGACACCAGTGTTAAAGTATTAACCATCTTTCCATGCTGCTGGATAACGCCGCTCATGATTTGACTTCATGCAGAAATACAAGTCGATATTCCTTTAAACAGCGTGTTTACCAAACGTTGCCCATGTTACTGCTCTCTACTGCACTGCTGCTGCAGCGCTTCAAACCGGCAGGGATTCTATTTCTAGTGGAGTAACATGCAGCACCGCTTCAAGTAGGAGTGTAGCGGAAATTACAGACAGGAACTCTATCTGTGAAAAGTAACATGAATCCAGAGAAATTACATAAGAAAACACAATGTGTTGATGTTATTTGCATTTGATTGTGAGAGCAAGAGCGAAATCCCAGTATGTGCTGCATGTCCGCACTGTAGGAAACCAGAACCGAAGCACGGCACCTGGCCATTCAACTGTGGATGACTTTAGTTCATGATCGTGGTTTTAATTGTTCTTTTGGCACAAGAAACTCTCAAGTTGAGATTTAAATAGATCCAGCTGCTGCGGACATCCATTCATTCATGAGAGTCTGTGAACCACGGCTGTATGGTGAGCCCAAATATATGTGGGTTAACTGATCTATTATATATATATATATATATATATATATATATATATATATATATATATATATATATATATATATATATATATATATATATATATATATATATAGAGCGATCGCATCCTCAATTACTGGTCTTTTTAAATGCATCAGGTAACTCGAGATCCAGCCTTCCTCCCGTGAGCGAGTGGAGAAGAGCTGTCCCGCTCAGCTTCGGGTGGCCGTCAGCACGAAACAGAATTTAAACGCGAGGATTGACTCCCGGATCTGCAGTTATTCACGATGACCTATCCCACTTAAAGAGGCTGCATCATGTCATACCCGATACCAGGGTCGGAATCTGCGCATCAAGCCACTGGGCGTTGTCAGGTGTTGTCAGGACGTCCACCATTACTACAGTATAAAGCGCTGCAGGAAATATATTGACAAATTAATGTTCATTTTTCATCTAAACCTTGTGACTACTCACCTAAATAAGGCATATCTTTCCACACACAGTGAGGAAAGGGAGACAAGGAATATTAAATGTCAGCATCATATGATGGAACAACAAGCCCTCACACTGGGGAAGGGTAATTGGCTCTAGACGATGGTCCGTGAACACACATCGGGGGGTTTCCATCCATCAAAATACACATTACGCTTTCTGCCATCTCTCTGGCATCAAGACAATGAACCCAGAGGACACCCTTCTACACCATCTTATAATAAGACATTCAAAATGCATCATAATCATCACCACCATCATCATGAAAACTGATAGGTCTGTCCTCTGTCTCAGCATTATCAGTCTAAACCTTGAGACAATATCTTTTCTTATCTTCATGCCGCAGCTTATTATGTATTACAACATATCGATAACACCAACTGTCTCAATAGTGCAGATTTTCCTACCATGAAGCTTCTGTCACAATTGGCGAGAAAACTCTTTCAGCAACAACCGGATTTTTTGGAAGAGAGGTCAGTCGTGTCAGAGCATGAACTCACATTCTAGTAATTGGGAAAATAAGTCCAACTCTTCAATGTTCCTACCCAATAGATTTTTGTACCAAATCCTTGCATGAATCTCTTTCAGCGTTTCTTCCCCCACAATGCTACGGAAGGGACATGTCCCTTACAGTACAGCTTTTAAATCTAAACGTAGTGCTCTATTACAACATAACTCGTTTATTTTGTTCTTTATAGGGATGCACCAGAATTCGGCCACCAAAAACCTGCTGCAAATGGCCGATGAACTGGCTTTTCAATTATTGGATGAAGGACTTTTAGCATCGAAACAACATGGCTTTAACCGAATGTTGTGATGATGCAAGTACCATACTGGAAATCCTCTGCAAACACAGGTCTTGGGTGCAGTTCCCACAACAGTCATGTCATGACAGAACGTTAGCTCTTTTGCTGCCCCTTTTCGACCCACTAACTCCTGAGACCAGGCAACAAATACGCTCTTTTTCGAATCTGCCAACACATATTTCACTGAATGTGTAGTAATCCACAAAATAAATGTGGCATAAATGAATCGCAGCATATTTAAATGTACCATCTTCAGACAGAAGACTGTATATCATTCATGGGTGGGTTAAGGTGCACAACAAAAAGTTTCGTTCTCATTGATATTATTATTATTATTATTATTGAAAGTCAGCGCCACAATATATTTTCATAATTTTGTAATGAATGTATTATTTGAAGCAAGAAAACTAATGATTTTTAGAATAACTGAATTTGAACTGAATTTGAATTGGATGGCTCAGATGTTGGCAGTGACCCTGAATGTTGCTAATAGACCAGCATTCTACCAAAAATACCTAAATACCATGCCACTGAAAGGCAAAAATGTAATCTTCCCATATGCGGCCAGGAGAACCTAAGAGGATAATGTAAGCAGGGGTTAGCACGGGTAGTGCAGATCATCAGACAAAATTGGAGTCTGTGTAAATACTACTGTCATTATTGAGCTTTTTCTTGAATTAAACGCAATTTACACACATGATAATGAAATTAAATAATTATATTAGTCTTAGTCTTTATTTTATTAAATCACATAGAAGCAAAATATGAAATTTGTTGCACAAGATGAAGGATGGTGGAAGGCCAGCTAATGTGCCAGTTATTTTGTGACCACTGAAAAAATAAAATAAAATATAAACAGTGGTACCTCGGTTTTCGAACGTCCCGGAATTCGAACAAATCAGACTTTGAAAAAAAATGTTTTTGCTTCGGATTTCAAACGAAAATCCAGAACTCGAACGCCCCCCCCCAAAAAAACATAACGTGCGCGGACCGATCAGCTGACCGACGATGCACTTTGTTATTGTGTACAACGCAGCCTCTGTATGCAGACGTGATCCGTTAGCTACATTTACTGACTGTTTTTTCTTCATATTGAGGTGTAAAACCTTTCCTGTCTCCGCACTGGACCGTGGTAGAGTGTCACAGGGGAGGTGCTCGCTCTCCACACCTCTGAGGCTGGAGCACACACTCCAGGGTTTGATGTCCTGTCGTCGGCTGGAGCTGGTACAGGGATGAGGCAAGTCTTGGACAGAGCGTTACTTGGTTTATGATTTTGTCACAGCCAAACTGCACATTCAGAGCTGGACACGCTGGACACGCACCGGGCACCTCTTCACTTCTGGAGAGACCTCACTCACTCAGCAACCCCTCCCACATGCAGCAGCCACACACATAGAGGAACAGCGCACCTGCAGCAGACACTCTACATTCACTCCTACAAAAGCCTATTTTAAGGCTTGGAACGCATTATTTCTTTTCCCATTCATTGTAATGGGGAAAATCGATTCAGATTTCGAACACATTGCTTCTCAAACAGCCGTCTGCAACGGATTGTGGTCGAGAACCGAGGTCCCACTGTATATATATATATATATTCTTTGGGACACACAAGTGTTTTAGCAAAAAGTGATTATCTTTGTGAAGAAAAAGACCAGGAAGTCATGCATTCCTCCTGGTAGACCACCTGGGCATTAACGTTGCTCAACAATGAAGAAGCACATAAATAAATGTGACTCATCTTTCAGGGGATTAGACAGCGAGGACAAACTCTCAGAGGAAAATGAAAAATAGCTTCAATTATTCTCCGACTCTAAAGAAGCACAGATGTCGCTTTTGTTCCTCCATTCAACATCCTCCTAAACCTCCCCTCATTATTGCCTTCATTACAACTCCTATCAATATGGCGGCCGACTGCCAGAAAACCTGGATGTATCCACAACTCATCATCCAAACACCAATTCATCATCCAGCCAGTAATTACACAACACAACATCCAGCCAATCCACTTTTCTTCAGCTCATTTATACCCTCCGAGCTGATGTGCACAGAGACGTGATCCATGCACAACAATCTTTTCTTGGGGTATTAACTCAATGGACTGAAACTCTGTTTTGGGCACAGAGATGATGAAGCAGGTGTTTTGGTGCAGATTCATGTCAGTGAGAAACCTCATTCTGTCACTCCGACGGCCTGCACTGTCACTCTTTTGTTCCGCCTTCTAATTGGAGTAATTTATTGTCCTAACAGGCAGAGCAGCTGTGGCTTTACAGCATCACAACGAGCCATTAAACCCAGATGCTGGAGTGAAACGGATGACAGTGAGTGTGGCACACACACACACACACACAAGACTAAAATATCTTGGATCAACAGCAAATGGGGCCATGTCAACCACGATAAAGGTGTTTTAACACCACCATTGTTATCATCATTTTTTCATCAGATAAAAAAAGGTTTATCTTACAGAGTAGAGGTGACATCAGTCTTGTCAGAAATCATTTTTCTTTTTTCAAATGTATTTTTGACCTTCGGCCACGTGTCTCGGACACTTGCGTGAAAAGAGGGGCAGAGCTGTCAACCGATCACCACCTGGTGGTGAGTGTGATCCGCTGGCAGGGGAGGAAGCCGGTCAGACCGGGCAGGCCCAAACGTATTGTGAGGGTCTGCTGGGAACGCCTGGCGGAACCCGCTGTCAGTGGCGTCTTTAACTCCCACCTCCGGGAGAGTTTCTCCCAGATCCCGAGGGAGGTAGGTGACATGGAGTCTGAGTGGGCCATGTTCTCCTCCTCCATTGTCAGTGCGGCTGCACGTAGTTGCGGTCGTAAGGTCTCCGGTGCCTGTTGTGGCGGCAATCCCCGAACCCGGTGGACACCGAAAGTAAGGGATGCCGTCAGGCTGAAGAAGGAGTCCTATCGGGTCTTGATGGCCTGTGGGACTCCTGAGGCAGCAGACGTGTACCGGCAGGTCAAGCGTGCCGCTTCCCGTGCAGTCTTGGAGGCAAAAACTCGGGTCTGGGAGGAGTTCGGGAGGCCATGGAGGAGGACAATTGGTCAGCCTCAAAGAAATTCTGGCAAACCGTCCGTCGCCTCAGAAGGGGGAAGCAGTGCCTCACCAGTACTGTTTACAGTGCGGGGGGGGGGAGACTGCTGACCTCGACTGGTGATGTTGTTGGGCGGTGAAAAGAATACTTCGAGGGTCTCCTCAATCCCGCCGTCACGTCTTCCATTCAGGAAGCGGGGACTGAGGACTCAGATGACTCTCTCATCACCCGGGCCGAAGTCACCGAGGTTGTTCGTAAGCTCCCTCAGTGGTAGGGCCCCGGGGGTGGACGAGATCCGTCCTGAGTATCTGAAATCCCTGGATGTTGTAGGGCTGTCGTGGCTGACATGTCTCTGCAACATCGCGTGGCAGTCGGGGAAAGTGCCTCTGGATTGGCAGACCGGGGTGGTGCTCCCCCTGTTCAAGAAGGGGGACCGGAGGGTGTGTTCCAACTACAGGGGGATCACACTCCTCAGCCTCCCTGGAAAGGTCTATCCCAGGGTACTAGAGAGGAGACTTCGGCCAATAGTCGAACCTCAGATCCAGGAGGAACAGTGTGGTTTTCGTCCCGGTCGTGGAACACTGGACCAGCTCTATACCCTCCATCGGGTGCTCGAGGGTTCATGGGAGTTCGCCCATCCACATGTGCTTTGTGGATTTGGAGAAGGCGTTCGACCGTGTCCCTCGCAATGTCCTGTGGGGGGTGCTCCGGGAATATGGGGTACGGGGCCCTCTGCTAGGGGCTGTCTGGTCCCTGTATGACCGGAGCAGGAGCATGGTTCGCATTGCCGGCAGTAAATCAGACCTGTTCCCAGTGCATGTTGGCCTCCGTCAGGGCTGCCCTTTGTCACCGGTTCTGTTCATCACTTTTATGGACAGAATTTCTAGGTGTAGCCAGGGGTCGGAGGGGATCCGGTTCGGGAACCACAGAATTTCATCGATGATGTTGTTCTGCTGGCCTCATCGGAAGCTCTCGATTTACCGATCGATCTACGTTCCCACCCTCAGCTATGGTCACGAGCTTTGGGTAGTAACCGAAAGGATGAGATCGCGGATACAAGCGGCTGAGATGAGTTTCCTCCGCAGGGTGGCTGGGCGCACCCTTAGAGATAGGGTGAGGAGTTCAGTTATCCGAGGAGCTGGGGTGGAGCTGCTGCTCCTCCACATCGAGAGGAACCAGTTGAGGTGGCTCGGGCATCTGATCCGGATGCCCCCTGGACGCCTCCCTGGGGAGGTGTTCCGGGTATGTCCTACCGGGAGGAGACCCCGGGGAAGACCCAGGACTCGCTGGAGAGATTATGTCTCCGGTCTGGCCTGGGAACGCCTCGGGATCCCCCGGGAGGAGCTGGAGGAGGTTTGTGCGGACCGGGAAGTTTGGGCTTCCCTGCTCCGAATGCTGCCTCCGCGACCCGACCCCGGATAAGCGGTAGAAGAAGGTGAAGGTGAAGGTGAAATGTATTTATTTCTAAATTGATGATCATCCCAACCAGATGACCATTAAACATGTATTTAAATGGTGATGGTGAATTGATCACATTTGGTGGTAAAAACAAAAATACATTCCAGAGGACTCAATGAGTATCTCCAAGACAATGACAAAACCGAAGCTGTTTGTACAATGTGCCACATCACAGCAAAATACTAACGTGAAGCAAGAGGATGACACAACTTTGGAACATGCCTGTGCATTGACACAGGTATGGAGGGATATATTTGCCATCTAGATATGAATACAAAAAAAAATAGTTAAAAAATAATATATATATATATATATATATATATATATGAACATGATATAAAAAGCATATGTTTTAAAAAATGGCAGTACATCATATATATATATATATATATAGATATATATATATATATATATAGAGGGTAACCAGATCCCTGCTAATACACACCCCTGACACACCACCACCATGTATGGAATGTATGGATGGTGTAGAGTATGTAAAAAATATCTCTGACAAAGGGAGTAGGTCCAACACAATTGGGCAGACTCTGGAGAGCTGTAGATTAAAGTGAGCAGCATCTTCTTATTTCGCTGAAGTGGTGGGTGGGATCCAAATTGAAGTTGGAGCATGTGTGTGATGTCAAGGCTGTGCTTCCATGGGGACGCTCCGACTGCTGACCGTTTCTGATAAATCAGTGGTCTTCCTTTAATTTTCTGCCGTGAACCCTCCCAAGAAGATGCTCTTTGAGGAACTACTTTTACTGAATTAAATTGTCTTCATCAATTTGGGGAGATTTGTGAATCACAGAAGACTACAAGCAACTTTTATAGTTGAAGAAGCTTCAGTGTGAAGCAGTAAAGAAAAAATAGAGGACCACTTGTGGTGCAATCCAACCGATAACACTTACTTTCGCTTGTCTGTATCCACATGGACTGTGGTAGGAGGCACATGCCAGTGTCAGGGGTCTCCCAGGCTAAAATGAAAAGAAAATAGAAAAGGCAGCAATTAATTGCTTGAACACACACCCACAAGTGACAAACACAACTGCACGGTTTCTGAGAGCAGAGGCTCAAATGATGAAGGTAAATGGGTGGCCAGGATTGATTTTCCCTGACTGTAGTGTAAACACATAATTTTGTGTAAATCCCTTCATTAATCCTCTGCCTTCAGATTGTTTGTAATTCTGAAGGCTGGAAAGTGTTCAGTAAGACAGATAGTCCTATATTCTAGAATGATAAATACTCAGGAGATATATGAACCTCTTACTCTGTGAGACTACAGTTACCGGAACCCAGACCGAAAGAGAGAGCAGATAATGAAGGTGATTAAAGGTGAAGCTAAAATATCTGAAACTCACTTGGTTGAGTTGCAGTGGTGATGTTACTGAACTTTAACCGCACTTTACTGGGAAATGAAATCACAGATGACGGACACTGAAACCACTAGCAATCGCACAAAGACCATCACGCAGAAGGCTACTACCGTATTTTCCGGACTACAGAGTGCACCGGAATATTAGCCGCATCCACCAAATCTAAGAAGGAAAATGGATCTTTTTCATACATAAGCCGCACCAGTCTATAAGCCGCGGGTGCACTGTTGCTGTCTGCACCACAGAAAATGCATGAGAATCACTTCTAGCGATCCTCTAGTACTAGTTTTGAAAATGGGGTCCAGTGTCGAGACTGACTCATGAAACAATCTTGCCAATGTTCTGAACTCCAGTCATGAACTCCTCACATCTTATTTACATTTAAAGTGTTCAGTAAGCGCTGTTTTCACTCTCCGGTAGATCGTCTCTGTTAGCAGAGCTGCGGACACGCAGGCGAAAACAGCGCAATTTGAATGCTTTAAAGGTAAATAAAACGCCCGTGATGTCATCGGTTTGATGTGACGAAGCTCAATATATTTGCCAGCAAAGAGCGTGCTCATTAGACTGTAAAAACTCGGGATGCTCCGAGAGACAGGAGCACTCAGCTGAAGCAGCTGTCTTCAACCTCTTTCATGAAAGTTCTCACTCTGGACGGTCGCAAACGTTTGAGATTCAGGTGGTGGACCGCGAACGCTGCATCTGACACACACATAAGACTGCAGCGGATTCGGCCGCGGTTGATTCGTCTTAAAACGACACCTGAGAAAGGCTGCTCATCTGGTGCGGTTAAATTAATGATTATTTCTCGGGCAACATGCTTCGCGTTCTGAACGTCACGCTCAGAGCGGCGAGTGTCCGCGAGTGACTGCTAGTTCCTGCAGTTTCACTTTCATGAGCACCAGAAAGCTCACTGTGCTCCGTCAAGTGCTGGTGTTTTAAATATCGTATTGAATTCGTGGCGTTGACGCCTTTTAACGTGCATGTGCTGCAGGATGCAAACTTGAAATGACAGACTGAAAAAAGCTTCCGCATTAGACACGCCGTTGCCAAGCGAGTGCCGAGCGGTGCCTCATCAGAACGGCTGCTGTCACATATGATCGGATTTTGTGACCGGCAATGACAGGCAGTGGTCGGCATTCACAGATCACAACGAGTTCAGCCTTTCATAATCGGTGGCCGATTGATTGGAATATCCCTGTAAAAATCAATATATATATCAGACCGCGAGAACAAAGTAGCGGCTTATCGTCTGGAAAATACGGTATTATGGGGCCAGCATCTTCCTACACAACCACAGCAAGTGGTCACACCAGGATGATGCCTCATGTTGTCATGCAACAAGTTTGTTGAGGTGAAGATGCCGAACATTTGCCTACTAGTCAAAGATCACTATGGAAGTCGATGACAAGTTGACTATTGTTAATGTTATATAAATGATTATTTCTCAGTTGCAGCCCTAAACCCTGAAAATAATCATCAACCTACTTTGCCTCAAAGGCGTCTCTCTACATCCATCGCTGGTGGTGAGTGTTGGTTAGTTGCAACTCAGGGGGACTGCACAGGATTTTGGGTGATTACATGGGTGCCGCAAAAAGCCTGTCTCGTTGGAAGAGGTCCACTGGTTGGCATGTGGGTTCTCTTTGTCTCTTGGCATCTTCCACCTCAGCTTTCCTTCCTCATTCAATAATAATCAATAATAAAGTAGGGCACAAGTGGGACAACTCTTCCTACTTTGTATTCCTGCGACTAAACAGCACAAGAGGACACACTCACACAAAACTTCCTCCCAAAAAATGGTGAACTGAGAGTGGCATGGCTTGCTGAATAGCTAGTTGAAAGTGCTGGAAAATGTAACTTCATGCAGCTTTGCTCAATGGACATTAGCACTCAGCTCACTTTTATGATTAACTGTTAAATGTTCCTTCACATGTCCCATGAAGAGACATTTAGTCAAAAGCATATGTCATGGATTTGCATACGCACTTTTGTCCCTGTCATACTGACATGAAATAAAAGACAGATACCATGTGATTGTAGTTGGAATTTAAATAAACTTTTGACAGGACTCTTTTTTGTCGTTGTTATTTTATTTTATATTTTTATTACCTGGTGTACTTCTTACACGTGTGAGGGAACAGTATATGAATATACAAAAGAAGAAGATAGAAAGTGACGTCCGAAATGTCAGTGTGAAATAAACTTTTCATTAACTAAAATGCTAATTCATTCCTTTTTTTTTTATTTATCTTGTCCTTCCACAATAGTCCATGTTAGTAGTCCATCATAGTCCATCATCAATAGTCCATCAGTTGGCTGCAAGTCAGTGTCATCATTGCATAGGTTGAATTTTCATATTGAAGTCCATTGATCCAGGATTTTTCTGTAAGAAATTTTTTTTATTTCATTTGAAAGCAATGGTAAAGACTAGCTCAACGTAAATCCCTCACTCAGCAACTTTTATGCTGGCACAGCTATCAGTGGGGTCACACTTCACTGTGTTTTCTGTTCTTGCCAGTTCAACATGTGCAGCACTACTTTGAACCCCAAAGATCCTGTCAGATGAATGAAAATTAATATCTAATCTCTAATTGAACAGCAAAGATTAGAACCTTCAACCACAGATAAAAGTATATTATATTTAAGTCTGACTGATAAATTCTTTATTCCATCAATAATACACTGAAGTCAGCACTGATTTTTCAAGCTAATGTTTAGTCTGCTTCCTCAGACAACTCTTTATATGTCAACTCATCAAATATGAAGGGAATAACTAACAACCACCGATGAAAACTCAGCACAAGACACGCAACAGACGGCCAGTTACATGAAAAATGCATGATTATAATCAATAATTGCAGCACAGACGTTGGAAACCTGAGAGTGGTAGTTAATGACGATGACGTGTATGAAAAAAATAAATAAATCTGGAGTCATTATGTACTCGGTCAGTTCAAGATCAGCAAATCATTGAAGCCGGACCAAGAGCAAAGTAGGAAAGTTACAGTAAATTATCCAGTTGAAGTTGGCTTGCAACCAAATATGCATTTAAACCAATATACAACATGAACCTGTAAAAGGAAAAGATGAAATACCCAACAAAATTGATGATGCGTCCTGTGTGGAAATATTGTCCAATTGGTTTTACCTCCTAAATATGATGGAGACTTAAACACTCAAGGCTCGGTGATAAAATGGATCATATAGTACCGACCACTGAGAAAATTGAGGTAATAAATTCGCCATCACGGTCTCATGAAAACATATCTTTATTCTCATCAGATCTTTTACAGTGACATGACAAAACACAATGTCTCGCTTGATGAAGCGTCTTTCACTTGTGGGTTGTACCACTGTGATAAAATGATGATAGACTATCAACATTTTGTTTGAATTGTTAATTTTCTTGGGCATCACAAAAAGGACATGTTTTGTTTACATTGTTTCACCGAGTTTTCTTGTCAGTCTTCCCCAGATAGTGATCTTATCTATTAAAATAATTCAGCTTTTGAAAGAGAATACATACAAGAATACACATACATATATTGCGACACTTGACTGTGTGATATTTTATCAATTTAACTCTGTTATATCAACATTTAATAAATGAATACATCGAGATGCAACTGTTTTTACAAAAAATATCGCAGGACCATGTTTAATAACACCAGAGTTTGACATAACCCATGGTCCGCTGGCCTGGGATCAGTAAAAGTACAATGTGGTGCCAGTTGACTGGTCCAATCACGGAACCACGGAATTGGCTGATTAAAATGTAATCTCTAAAGGTAGCATAGGCGATCTGGATAAATCATGAGAAAGCAGCAAAGTCCAATTCCCGTTTTTGAGACTCTGCCTGAAAGCTACATTTCCAGAGCTGTGAATCAATATACTTTTTCTCCGTGATCAGTGCAATTAGACTGATAGAAAGGGGAAGAGGAAGAGTCACGACAAGTGGAGTTCGATGCACATCACCAGGGCTTTGCACCGTGGCCTAAAATTCCATCATGCAGACACCTTCAACTCTAGAGCCCCTGTATTATGATGTGCAAGACAATTTCAAAACAAAACAATAAAAATGTTTCCTCTGTGCACTCTAATCATGTGGCGAATGTGTGCGTACAGAGTTTCCAGTGTCAGGATTCTCCCAAAACATCCATGTTCAAGTAATGTACAAATGACCGCCTTGGCATATTCAAAGGCTAATTCAGCTGAGGCTACACAGGTGCTCTTCATGGTATTTCAATAGCCTATAATAGCCTAGGGCCGGTCCACACAGAGATGAAGTCGGTCATATTAGTGTTCTGGAGAGGCCTTTTACCAACACAAATTATTAGGGATCCTCCGATCAGAGTGCCCCATTACCACCGATACCGATCACATGGATTGACAATGACACATTTTAATTCAGACAGTTTTTATGTACCTCTTCAAGGTGGCAAAAATAGAAAAATCTTGCAGAATGCAGCAACTATTCTGTCAAAAGGACAACTGAAAAACATTTAATTTGATGTGAGACGTCGCTGGCGAAGCTTAGACTGGACTATGTCTGTGAAATATTTACATACTGCAGCGGTACTCCGAGACAGAGAGCACTGACTTACTGAAAGTTTCCACTCCAGATGTTTTCAAAAGTTTCTCAAAACGCTGCATTCCAAAACAGGCGACGGATCTGGTCGTTTCCGTTTCCGCATAAACAACACCTGAGAAAGGCTGGTCATCTAGCTAGGTGAAATTAATAATTACTTTTTATCTTATTTCTTATCAATGTCACACTCAGACCAGCGGGTGTTGCTAAGTGTCAGCTGCACTAAGGAACCAGCGGTCTCACTTTCATGAGCCCAGAAGACTCACTGTGCTCCATCAAGTGCTGGCACTTTCAATGGCGTGTAATTTTAACGCACTTCCCTACACAGCATATTCCCATGCATGTGCTGCAGTATGCAAACTTTACATGACAGATTGAAAGAACCTCCACAGCAGACATGCCGATCGGTGAAGGATCGATCGGAGCATCCCTGCAAATTATAGATTATACAGTAGTTTTGGGAACCGTCACAGTAAGACACATTAGACAGAAACACAACTGAGTGACCATTTATAACCAGTATTAAACACAAAAGCATTCTCTGCTGATTTTTGAGACAGTCTAAAAAACAAGTATGACATTTTGACCACACATTTGTTCTGTGACAAGGCACTCTTTAGAAATATGAGAAGAGAGGAGAAGATGTGTGTCAGCGTCAATGTACCTACATTTGACTGATTTGATGTTACCAACTCTGGAAGTGTAAAGCCACAGTAGTATTGATTCACAGACTAATATTTGTATGACAGGCTGCCCACATCGAGATAACCGCCAGCGTTCCAGCAGGATGTCACGAGAGTCCATATCTCCACCGCGGGCTTGTGTTTTCATATGTTTATGTCATATTTCACAGCTGCACACAAGGATGGACACACACTGGGCATTCTCTTCCAGGAAGCTCCACAGGCAGCATCCTGAGGCAGAGCGAAACGGACAGAAGAGATTTCTGACAGCTGCAACTGTGAAGATGCTGAACTCAGCTCTCTGTACAAAGAAACGTATAGCTGACAATCCATTATACACAAGTTGTTTCACACAGATGCATGTTTTATTTATGTTCCAAATCCTCTGTAACATTTTGGATTTGTCATCCCAATTTTTCAACCTCTGAATTTCAAGTTAATGTAAAGTGTGTACCAACCATTCAGGCTTATGACAACAAAACATGATGCTTACAATAAAACGTTGGAGCAGATGCAAGCAATGACAGCAGGATCACTTAAAGTCCAAATGTAAAAAGTTCAGCAGTAAAACACTCTCAGCACAAAAAGAGAGGCTAAGGTTTTGCAAGTCCTTGAAATGGATGGAGATGGTGTAGTGGAGTGCATCAGTGTGAGAGCACCTTCTTAGATTGGGATTGTGTCCTGAGGGGTCAAATCCATTAAGAACAGCCGCAATCCTGCAGTGATCTCAGCTCGGAGAATCCATCTCCTTAGATTAGCCGGCAGTAAACAGACTACTGACCAGGGAGCAGCCCCAGAGGGATGATGCTGGGATGCCTGCGGGCTGACAATGGGATCTCATTTGTCTTCCACATCCTACAGACATTCTGACACCACAATGGTAGACGGTGTGAGAGGAGCGGCTGAACTGGTTACCATGTGATGAAGGACAGCAGACTGCTCTTGTAAGAACCATTTCATTGATTCAGTCAGGAGGAGGATGTATGGTCAATCGTTATTTAGAAGGTTCTAGATTTAATGACAGGCACGTAGCAAAGAAGGATTTTTTTTTTTTTTTTTTTTCCACAAACATATTCCTCTCCATCTGAGATGAGCCCGATGATGGTGGTGTCATCCACAAACTTGATCAGCTACATGGACTGGTGGCTGGAGGTGCAGCAGTTGGTGTACAGGGAGAAGAGCCATGGAGAGAGAACACAGCCCTGAGGAGACCTGATATTGGGATTTTGACAGACCACGCTGTAACTCCAACTAGCCGGTTTCATCTGTTTCTGTCAACGTGAAGTGGTGTTTGTCTCGCAAAGCCAGCGCTCCCTGATCTCCTGTGGAGCAGGACGTTTACGGTAGGCACTTAAGGAGGACCAAGGAAGATGTACAATGCTGATGTACAATGTACAGTGCTAAGTGATCTCCTGTCTTTGTTTACCTGGACGGCATTTGGGGAGGCAACCCGTCGGCTGATGAGTGCCTGTTGCACCTTAAGCAGTTTCTTAAATGCCACGGTGAACAGCCGGAGATTGATTTCTTGGGGGCGGTGGTGGAGCAGTTGTGTGGTAGGTGCGTGGCAGCCCCTGGTGTTTTTTAGCTGTGAACTCCAGCACAATGAGTGCAAACACAGCATTTTGACAGAGAGCAAGACCACTGCTCAAAATGTCTGAGCAGTGATCTGCTCGCCAGCAGCGCAACGTGGCGGCCATCTATGAATAGTTCTGTTCTGAGTGTGTGTGTTCCTGTAATAGTGACACAAAGTTGTCCCTCAGCTGATATATATGAACAAAGCACAAAGAGGCACCCTCGTGTCTTGCTCTGCAGCTATATAGTTTCCAGTGCCACTATGTACTCTATAATAAAGCACCAAATGAAACAAAATGAAAACGTTAAAAAAAGAATAAAAAAATTGGTGTCAATATTGTCATTAGGCTGCAGACACAATTAGGGTCATCATATGCTCCAAAAATGCATGGATCACCCTGAAGTGGACTATACCCCAAGACAGTTTGTGAAATATCATCAGTTCTTAGTTCCGTCTGTTTACATTTTTGTAATTTGACTCTCTTTCATGACTCAAGCTTCACTGAATAATTCTGCTTTTGTGCTGTCCTTGGTCCTGAGAGGTGCCTTCATGTGCTTCTGTCTCTGCAAACTTTGGACTATTTTTGATGCCTGAAGGAGTAATAACTGAACTTTGTTTTGTTAGGAAAGTAATGTTTGCAATGAAAAAGTACTTTGTCTGTGGACACTTATTATTCACAAATTTTGTTATTGATAATAATTCTACTGTAACTGACATATGTCAAATTTCCATGTCATATGAAGCTGGAGACTTTATTGTACATATTGCATGTGCACAATAGTTAATGTTGCATGAGCACGTTCCTTCCTTGAAATAGCTCCATTGTTGCTGTATCACTACAAGATTGTTCAGGCAGCGTCGCTAAATGTGGCTTATTGATCAACATTTAAAAAAAGGAAAATGCTATGGCAGTGAAAGACAAAATCTTACCTGCACATGTGTGCACATAACCTTCAATAGCCATGCAACTGGGGAAAAAACGGAACCTAAAAGGATTTGGGATATATTAGAATTTGTACGATGATTTGCAGCAGCAGCTTGGTCATTGAAAATGTCCTCAGTCCTAACTACAATTCTTATTTTCTGGTGTTGATTCAGGTTGATTTAGTGACATTTGGAGTCCAGCTGTAAGCAGACAATGGCCACAGTTCATTGGGTCTGAATTTATAAGCCCAGCAGCCTCTATGATGGAACAATCCCAGATACCCACTCTAGTAGCAAATGTCACTACTGCAGACAAGTAGAAACAAGGGACATTTAGCCAATCAGCTGCTTTCAACAGTTCCAGTCACTCATGTTATCCCAAGCCACAATATCTTGTCTGACCTTTAAAGTGTGAACAGTGACGGCTAATTCTGAGTCTGGTTGGTCCAGAACATGTCCACAACGGTGTAAAATAACAAGTCTACGGATGAAGCTTTCATTCACACAGCTTTAAAATCTGCACACAAATGTGAGCATAAAATATTCAAAAAGCAGGTCATGAAAAATGAAAGTGCAGATAAAGTAGATGATAATAGGTTTAGTTTAAGCGAAACAAGGCTGAAAGGAAAGTGAGCGTACGTGCTTGTTTTCATTACGGTGAAATTCATTAGGGCCAAAACACAATGTGGTCATTTTAACAGTCCTCCCTCAGTATTTATAAATTGCTATGTTTGATTTTCCGCTGCTGGGTACAAAAACGAAATGACATTTTGTCTCTTAATGAGAAACAATGCATGTGTTACAACAGTGAGGTCGACAACAATACCAGGAACAGACTTTTCCTAGCAACTAAGCAGCATCAGTCTTCATGTTTGTTTTTTTTTAAAGACATAATAGACGTCAAAAAACATCTCCTGAAAAGAATATTCACTTACTCTCATTACTCTGTGATGGCCTCAGCCATCTTCTTTGTAATGGTCTGCTGGAGCAGCATCATTACAACAGCTGACATGATTGGACTGAACAAACTGTTTAGAAGGGTTCTGGTTCTGTCCAAGGATATTCATCAAGCTGGGAAAGATGGTGAAAGACAGCAGGATGCACGCCTTTTTGTCTTTTGTTCCTGCAGTTGTGAGCTGTGCAGACACAAGTTTGACTCTATTAGTTTGACTCTATTTGGTTCCTTGTTATAATGCCCTGCAAATCGGGGTGCAATGATTTTCCAGGCTGACACCGAGTGACTACAACAGGCTGATGCCGGCCTTGGCAGATTTCCCACTGGTTACTAGAAAGGAAAAAGCAGCTGTAGCTGTCCCAGTGGTGTGTGGTCTAATTTTATACCCTACATGTAGTTTGATTTTTGCCATTTCTCTTCCATATTGTGGTTTAGTCCTTATACGTTGCTGAGTGAGAAAGAATCTTGACAGAACAACTGTTTTATGATGAAACAATACTGTCCTCAGGACGACTGGAGTCAGTCACCAAAATCAACAAACAATGGGTGTTTAAAATAAATTGTCAAATTTAAGCAAAGAGATGGGGAATTTAATGTTTTACTGTGCTCTGTCGGTTTTATTGTGGGGTTCAACTGTGACAGACAGTGAGTGTTTGAGAAGTATTATCCTTAATGTCAATGAGAGTAAAAGTTGTAGAGTGCAGTGGTCCATGTTGCCACGATCGAGACTAAAATTGTGTCATGTATTCCCTCAAATTGATATATTTGAATTAAACAGAGCTGTGAGTGAACCTGAGCTGCACCAATGTGCAGCAGGCAACAGCCGTAACACACACATTGCTGCTGACAAACAGCTGTCATAGGATACTAATAAACTTTCTCCACAGTTTGGCACACACATGGTCCATGAATTGGATCATTAGCAAAAAAAATTGTGCATGTTCATGTTAAGCTTGTACGACATCGGCATAAGTGGAATCATCGCGGCAAGTCAGTGACAGGAGCCACAATGGATGGCATAATCCAACCGAGATACAGTGCCAATTGGTGAGCAGTACTGCCAACTCTCTCACAGTCAACATGAGACTCGAGCTATTAAGAAGATAGATTAAGATAAAACTTCCACGATGCACTGCGCAAAACTGCACCGCAGCAGCAGCAGGTCAATTGAAATCGCGATGTGAGTCTACGGTCAAAATGCAGTCGCATTGTCAAAGTCCACTCACCTACCTGTCTGATGGAATTTGTTACACCAAATCTTTTTCGGAACAGAAAAACATAAATGAAGGAGCAACCTGATGATGTGGCAACCTGTCCCGTTGTTGTTGTCATCAGTACAGACCTCTCCATTTATTGATTGATTGGTGCATCCAGTGTAACCCATTGTGGTCTCTCAGGTGAGGTGCGCCCAATGGTGAAGCCAAATCACATCATTAGCGACGCCAACAAATATTAAGACACAATTCTCACAATTATCCAATCGAAGTAATGCTTTCAAGTAAAGGTATGAACTGGAACATTTACAGCCAGCATTTTTCATAACTAACGTCTCTAAAAATACTCAAGAGTAGTTTGCAATATCCACACTATTAAAAAAAAAATGTAATTAAAATGGCAATATACCGCTGTTGACTTCAAAAGTGGTGAAATAAAAGGAACCCAGTTGGAGGGAAATAAACAACATGTTTGTGTTGCTCTATAGAGAAGTGACGAGCGAGGCAGAACATGAAAAGAGGCAGGCAGCGTTAATGAGCCTTATTTTAGGAAAACAACGCTGTCATGAATATTCATCATTGCGTTTGCTTGACGAAGCACCAAAACAAAAAGTAAGAGTTACACATATCTCACAAAGAGTGAAAAATATTTATAAGTCTAAGGTATGGATTCAGAATTCAATCTGGATATAAACAGAAAATACCGGATCTGTTTTTGAGTCAGTCAAAAATGATTTAAAGTTCATCTTTTCACATCATCTACGCAGAAGGTCTCATCATTTTGATTACAAATTCATTGTCAATCCATGTGATCATGTCATCGGTGATCGGCAGCAAAAATCCTGTTCGGAGCATCCCTGGCTCATTTTAGCAGCTTTCAAATATATTTAGTTCCCAATGGGTCAGTTTGCTACAGTAAAAGACTTCACAACAGGGTTTTATCAAGTGGGGCATATGGGCGTCCTGGGGACGTCCTGAACTGCAAAACATGAACAAATGGACACTTAGCTTGTAATAAGGGACAGAACCATTATAACAAATATGTGGGTTTTTTTTTATTAACCACAGTCAGTCAGTCAAGGAAAACCAGGAGACCCCTGCATCTGTCAGTGTCACAACAGCTACTGAGTTCATCTCTGTTTACGATTATTATTTGACTCATCTCATGTTTTTTTTTTTTTTGTTATTTTTATAAATAGTTATCTTTTGTACAAATAGATTTTTCTTGCTTCTTTTTTACAAAACAAATTGTTAGTTCAGTCATTGACATGGCAGATGTATGTGCTGGGGGCTGGGTTATGGGCTAGGGACTGGCTTTGGACATCCTGTTTTTAAAATACTAAAAGCATCCTCTCAACATATGCCTGCCAAGAATTTTCAGCCAAAAGACTTTTAGCACCAAAACAACACGGCCAAACCATGTATCAAATAAATGATAACTCTTGGCTTATTGTGAGAACTGCCATCCCAATATTTTCAACATTTGAATATAATAAATTCCTATATTCATTCTTCACGTCTTGTGTCCTTGTTCTGCAATAGTTGTTTCTCAAAGCAAGCAAAATGCTCACAAAAAAAGATTGGTACCTCTTGGTTTCACAGCTGTACTAGCAGAAGAGGAAAATCTTTGAGGAAAATCTGATGACTATATTATTGAAACTCTTCACTGACAATGGCCATTGACTAGCTTGGAAGGCTCCTATTTACATTAAAAATGTTGGTGCTTTTGAGTAGCGTTCGCTCACTCTTAGGAGATAAGCCTGACACATTGAACAGGTACCAAAGGAGCAACCTTGTAGTTTGGACACGTTCCTAAATAATAAAGTGGCACTGAGGAAATATTATTACCTTGAAGTTTATGTTTTCAGGCTTCCAAAGTAAATGGGTGTGGATGTCCTTCACTCTGTTAAGAAAACACGAAGAAACATCCTGGGAGCAGATGAAAAGAGCGACCAACAACAGAAAGTAGGGCTCCATATGAAAGGAGACTTTATCTCATTAAAACAGGCAGGGATGAGGGGGAGCAGCAGGTCCAGGGGAAATGAAACAGTTTTGTGCATATTTGCTTTGTTATTTAGCTGCAGCAGCTTGGATTAATTACACTCATCTTCCTCTTCGCTCTCTTCATTAGTCCTAGTTTTGGTGAAATGTCTGCCAGCTCACCTGGATCTTATCTTCCAGGGTGTGAGCAAATCGTTGCTGCTTCTCCCATCTCTTGGACCACAGAGAATTAAAGAAACCCAATGGTGATAAACCTTCCTTTAGCAATAGCTGCCTCCCACACATACTGAACGCATTAGATTTGCAAGTGTCAATTTCCCAGCACATCAATCTGTTCTACCTGGCCAGAGCCTGGGGCATATTTTTTCGATTTACAGTGCTGTTTCGAAAAGAGTTCACGTGGGATTAAGATGAATTATATCAAAGACGGGTGGATGTCGTGAGGCATTTTGAACACGAGGGTGAGGGTTAGGGTTATGGTTTGGTAGTGGTGGGCTGATGAGGCTTTATGAAACAGTGTCCTTATTTTCTGAGCCCACCAGATGGCACTTTCAGCTCAAAACCCTTGGGTTTGAACAGCCATTTCAATGAAACTTCCCTCATTTTTGAACCGACAGCGCCACCAGCTCTAAAAATAAGAACACTGTTTCATGAAGCCTCACTGTCCCAACGCTACCATTTGGTGATTTCAAAAACTGTAAAAATGAGAAACAATGTAATGAATTAAGTTGCTTGATCTTTTATAATGCAAATGGAAAATGTGTAGACTATTCACTTACATGGTTCAGTGCCAAAAACAATCCCCACGATGATAAATTTAAAATTGGTGGCGTCATCCTCTGCTGTATCCCTTAATAGGGTTCACATTTGAGGTCAAACTGCCTCACAGGCAGCGTTACACTCTGTTAGGGTTAGGGACCATAATTCAAATCATCTCTAATATTAGTGTCCAGATGGGTCCAAACTAATAAAAAACTATCGACAGACAGAACAATTTTTTGGTACAGACTGTCAGCACGACCCTGTTAAAAAGCACTTCAGTGATGGGCTGATGAGGCTTCATGAAACAATGTCCTTATTTTGAGAGCCCACTAGATGGCACTCTCTGCTGGATTTGAACAGCCATTTCAGTGAAACTGCCCACTTTTATAAACGAAATGTTCAACCTCCTGAACTCTAAAAACAAGGACACTGTTTCATGAAGCCTCGCTGGCCCATCACTATGCCTGACACATACAGTGTTTGGGCTCATAGTGCAAGTTCCACTTTTTAGTTCCTATCCATTGTCCTCTCTATTTTACATTGTGATGGATTTAAATAATCATAATTTGGATAATAATTTGTGAATCGATTCAGTCGTCCGAACTGTGATGCATCAGAGGAATGTGCTTTTTTTCCCACCTCAACTATGCCTATCCCTGCTCTATGAGGGAACCAAAACCAACCACTCTCATTCCCACACACTGAGTTCCAGAACGCTATGCAGCCGTACTGCTGCATGCACAGCTCTCCTTCTTGTCGTACCCCCTACTCACTCTCCTCCCACTCCCTTTATTCCAGGTTCTGAAGAGTAGATGGAAATGTTTGTCTCGGGTCAGAATACACCACCACAGCCCCTGCACAGCAGCACCACAATGCCAGTACACACTCCCACACACATCAATACACGGATGATTTAAAACATCAGATATAACTCTTCAAAAATGAAAGCTCAGGTACTTCCTGATTTCAACTCAAAACTCAACCTCTTCTGCTTTTTTCAGAACACAACACCCTGAAAGCAGCATTTTATCATCCAGCTTATACTAGTAATGAAAATGGCACAATTAAGTTTCCAAAAGCTGGACACTGTCACGCATGACTATATTTTCTTTTTTTCTTCTTTTTTAATTCCAAGTGTCTTCCGTGTTTTCCTTAATGTGGGATTTATTCATTTAAATTGTTAAATGAAATGGATGAATGGTCACAATTCATCTTGGAACACTAATAGTACCACCAATAAACATCATGACAGTTGTCCAATTTTGATCGAGGATAGCAAACAATTTCCATTACAACAAATAAAGCAGGCTTTCTGCTGCATGTGACAATCGTGGCACACCGCCACGGGCTAAATGACAGCCGCCATGCCTTCAAAAAATGGTCTATTTTCAAAGGTGAATATCTTTTATTTTATGTTTTATCATTCTCTCAATTCACAACAACCTCCAATATGAGTCAACCGAACAACACTTTCAATTATCTCCAAAGCCAATAGCTTTGGGAAACACAAGACTGATGTGTGTATGTGTGTGAACTGCATGTGTCTGTGGCTTTGGTGTGTGTAGTGCCTGCATGTGTGTTTGCACATTTGTACAGATGACTTTAACTCTTACCTTGAAATCAGAATTTAATCTTGCTGCATTCCATTAAGACGTGAAGCGTCCCTTTGTAGGCGGAAACACTCCAGTGAGTTTGCTTCAAAACAAAAACACAAATGGTCCCATGAGAGGAAATAAAACACAGTGAAGAACAGACTCAAACAAAAAGATCTGAACTGGCATGCTACTTAACACCCATATTTAAAAACCATACTTAATGGTTACACTCGGACAAAAACACATTTTGCTTAGCCACTTACAATCTGTTAAAGGACATTTAAAAATGAATTCATCTTCATTCAACAACTACATTCACTGCATCAGGCACACTGACACGTCGGATGTCTCCTTGTGTTTTGTTTCACACGGAGCAGAATAACACGTTTGATTTCCAAAATTAGATGAGATAAATTTGTTTGATTTCTAATTTCACATATTTTTTAAAGCATAAATTTCAATCTGGCTTCATCACAAGAGGATTGATACATTGACTTGTGATGAAGCATAACGGAACACAATTCCTGCTGAAAGCACTGTTGATAAATATGAGCCATACTCTCGACAGTAATTAAAAGTACATGCATTAGACCATCAGTGAATTAGAGCTTGAACAGAACATGATCATAAAGGGTATAACAGTAAAGGGTATAACAAAATTTAGTGGGACAAAATTTCAAGAAACAGAAAAGGAACAGAAAATTCTGAGACATACAAAATGAAAAATAATTTTGCATGTTATCATTTTTTTTTCTCTGAGGGACCATAGAAATCTGGCAATACAATCTTCCACTTTCAGGGCTGACAGCACCAACTCCGCAGCTTGTTGCCCAACCCGAGCTGCTGACCGGAAAGGAGTGGTTCAACACAAGTGGAAATGATTTTGACTTTCCGACCCTTGTCTCCTGTGCTTCTTCTTTATTTGATCATTTCTCTGTTGACCATATGTAATGGATCAACAGCAGACAGCACCAACCATCATCATGGCGACGCCCCAGGTCAAAGTGTGATTCAAAGTCTAGATTGTTTAAACTTGTTTTATTTTAAAAGTGTTGGAGAGCACTAGAAGAGAGTTGCAGTTTGCAACAAATGTTTCGACCAAACTATCTAGAGGCTGACACCACATTAGCATTCAATTTTAGGCTCTAGCTGAATATCCACTGTGGTTAATTATTATAATTATTTTTTTAATGTTACATGAATTGTTGAGAACATATTAACATAGATCTTTGTCAAATAAAGTTAATGTTTAGAGGATTTTTGTTTGATTGTATTTGTATTTCTCTATTTGTTTGTTTCAGACTTCGCTTTTCAAATGATGAAAAAAAAGAAAAAAAAAAAAAAAAAGAAAAATGATTTCCCATTATGCAACGGGGTGATAATGTGAACAGAAGGTTCTAGATAGTTTGGTTGCACACTCATAACAAAATGCAATATTGCAATCCTTCAACACTTCAAAAAGAACCAAAAGCTTCAAGACTATATGCAGACTTCGGATCACACACTGAAGCGTCGCCATTATAAGGGTTGTAACCGATATTTTGTAATGTTCTTTCCTTTACTGCAAGGTAAGTAAACGGTTTTCTTCATCTTCTTTCATCTATTTATGCAGGATAAGCATACAGTTGTATCAGCTGTTAATCTGTGATGGTTTTCTAAACTTTCACACTTTTAAACAGTAATTCATTCAAACTATATATATATATATATAATTATATATATATATATATATATATATATATATATATATATATATATATATATATATATATATATATATATATATATACACACACACACACACAATTATTTGCTGCTTGACTCAATAAATAGAACCACATGAATCTTCCCTGTTCCCTGTGAACAAACTTGGCGACATCGTCTCTTTCCTGCTGCATCTGTTCGAAGGTGGGTCATGCCACTTTATTGGATGGGTTATCGAACTGACACGTATCGGGGGAAAAAATTGAATCTAGACAAACATGATCCCATCCCTATTTGAGTCCACAGAATATGTATTAAAGAGCTACACTGTCCTGGAAAAACATGACACCACTGTATGGGAGAGGCAGACATACAGGCAGACACATTCTAATTTTATCCTCGACTCCTTGACATCCTTAAGTCATATTTCCACATTTGCTGTCACACAAGAGCAAACTATGAATTAGTATAGGCAACCTGAGGTTGACAAATCATTGTAAAGTCATGCCAGAACCCAGAGCTGAGCCTTCTACATCAAATCCATTTTGTCACTTCCACGCCGTCAGCTTTCAGATAGACTAATCACAATGCAACAAACCAGAATCACTGTTTTAAAGAACAGCGTATTGCCTCTTGTAAAATCAGTACAGAGCTGTCACCAAAAAAGTGGGATGTCAGGTCCGGCTACTAGTGAAGTGAAAGGCAATTGGAAATTGTGATGAAGAGAGAGCAAAGTCCAACTGTGTCATTGTCATCACTGCTGATTATAAAAACAGAAAGACAGCGATGAACTGTGGTGACCTGTGTTTATTTCGGTTTTATTTTGTTCCCACACCTCTGCTCGCCCCTCTTTTCTTTCGATTAGTACTGGCAGACATCCTGCAACCATCAGTCAGTCTGTCTTTCTGTACACATATGCTGCATATGTTTCATATGACAATGGCTCTCAAGAAAGTGACGAGTGATTTGATGGTGTGGCGTTGATAGCGAAGAAAAACTAAAACCCCCCCCAAAACCTTTATTCTGCTGAATGGACTGAATCTATTTCTGTTGACTCAAAAAGGAAATACTGCCTCCATTAGCAGATGTTTATGAACCGATGAAATGCAATTCCAGCATGAACATTTGAGATGCTGACATCTTTTATCGAGGACTAATATATCCAGTATTTACAGTATACATTGAAGCAGACTGGCAAATGACAAAGCAAACAGCGTATACAAGTCAAGAAAAAAGCAGAGCTTTCGATGAGCAGTGACCCAACCTGACCCATTTCTACCTTGATTAATGGGTTCTGGTCTCTCAGCAGACAAAGCTTTGTTCTGGGTGGGTCATAAATCTCCCCCACCTCAGTGGCAATCAGCTGACCCTCAAAACATCAGCATTGCTACCTTCCAAACTCCCAACAGAAAGTCAGTGCAGTCTCACACAGAGCAGAGCAAGGAGATCGGTGTCGGACACACACATAATATACGCACAACTTTGTGCAAAAACACTATATATATATATGTATATTCACTCAGAATTAAACTATTTTGAAATGTTTTGAACAAACATTACAAAATTTGTGTTGGACAATTTGAGATGTATTCACTGATTATTGACAATCACCACAAGCAACTTCATGACTCTCACAATATCAATATGTTCAATCATTTGAGAAGAAAGTAACGCAAACAGTATGCAGTGACCCAAACAATGAGGGGACTGCCAGAGGCACCGCAGTTTGTGGTGCCAAAACAAAGCAATCGGTGGAAAGAGGAAGCGGAAGCAGTTACTTTTTATCTTGCACAGGCCATGGTTACCTTCAAGATGGTAGAAAACAATAGATGCGAACTAAGAAACGGACTAAAGATGATTATTTACAGTGTATTTTTAAACGGCTGTTGGTGGTCGACCTGTGGTAAAGCCTTCCCAGCCAAAATATTTCCCCAAAATCGCCATTCCACACCTCTACTCCGAATGTTGGTAGATATTTAGATATTTAAGTCTCTATTCTCAAATTATAATCTGTCGTCCAGTCACAGAACTGTCAGGTTTTTGCATGAGTTGCACATCTGTCTACAAGAAAGCGGTGAGTGCATTCTCCTTCAGCTGGAAGAAGAAAAGGGATTTTAGTCAATCTCAAACAGAACTTAAACCTACACAAGAGAAGGCCATTTCATATGTCCTCAAGGCTGACAAACAGACAAGGTACTTGACACCATTGTGGCAAGATATTGATATAGGGTGTAGAGAAGGCCCTTGGTACACTGAAAGATTGCACTTTCAGAAGAGGACTGAGTAAGCGTATCCTAGGCCAAGCCAGTGCAGATCATAGTCAACTTCCTAAAACTCAAGTACTGTACCACACTGAAAACTACACGGATTCCACCACTGAAGTACAGCATCCGCTCCCATCCACATTACAGAACCCTGAGGCTGATGAAGACATGCAACCAAAGAAGGCAAAGAAAAAATAATAGGGAGTTTTTTTTTTTTTTTTAATCTCAGCTGCTGTGTCAGCAGCAGGAACATTGACTTCCCTCCCATCCATAAGAGATGGAAAATGAAGGCCTACCCTTCCACAACAAATGCTGGATCCTCTTGAGTGAAAATCCTACCAGGGAAACCTTCCACGAGTTAGCCTACTGGCTCAAAAGCATCTGTGGATTCCAAGTGTTCCCTTAGAACAAGCACAGGTAACATAGTAACTTGCTCAAGGGCCATGCTCATATATATATATATATATATATATATATATATATATATATGTATATATATATATATATATATATATATATATATATATATAAATTCTAATTTTCTGGAAAAAAAACAAAAAACAAATGCACTAAACTACATATCTGTAAGTGTAGCCTGTGTTGACTTGCATCACCCAGTCTCCTCAGCTTTCTCCGGTAAATCACAGCTTCACTTGCAAGGCTTCTACCTCACCGTCAATGATGCAGATTTAATGAGAGACTTCGCTGTCCTGCTTTGACTCTGTCACACTGCTGTCCCACATCCATCAGCTCACATCATCATCTCGACAGTTCTGTAGTAATGGTCAACAAGAATCTTCCCTTCCTCATATGAAACACCTTTTTAAAAGACTGGTGATAATTCAGGCATAACTCACCAGGCAGACCTCCGTCATTTTTCAAACCCTTCTGTTGTTTCCCTGGCTGGTCCGCAAGGAAGGCGAGTGAGTGGGTGAGTATGAATGACCTTTTAAATTGTGTTTATTAGGGGTGGAACACTGCAGTTCATATATATGATAGTTCATGAGTGGCGATATTTGGCCCATGATAACAATAATTATATCACAAAACACAAAATCTGTGATATCTGATATATTACAAAAAATTAATGATATATCATAAATTATATATCACGACATTGTTATGTTCTGTTTCCTTGCATGCTTTTATTTTGTTATTTCCTGTGTTTGTGATTCCAAATCCTTGTTTTTCTCCAGCTTTCCGAGCAACACGGCTGGCATTCATTTGCCAGTCAAGCTCTCATGGAATTGAAGACCTCGGTGCGAGCTCGTGTCACCAGATGGTTGCTTCGCGTCCTCACGGCAAATGTATTTGACTCTCATTTCTCTCGTGCTCCTGTTAATCTAAATTCTGTGTGTGCTTGATGTTTTCTCTCAATCGCCTCCTTAGTTTACTCTCATTCCTTGCTTCTTGCTGCTCGCTCGCGTGGGAGTGTTTTTGTTAAGACTCACCTTTTCTGTTTCTCTGCATTGTAGTTATTCCTTGTGTGTGTGTGTGTGTGTGTGTGTGTGTGTCCACCACTTTTCGTTATTTGGGACTTGTGAGCAACCTCCGAGTGCGTTTTCCGTAGTCCCCCTTAATCAGGCTTAATCTTATTTGCCTGTTTTCTGTTTCAGGTTTTTCCCTGCCCCAGTTTGTGTTCCTCACTCATTTTGGTGTTGACGCCATTGGTTCATCGTTCCTTTTCGTCTTTTGTGTTTATATTATTTATTGTAATAAATTGTTAAAACTGCCCTCGCTCTCCCGAGTCATCTTTAAATCTGCACCAATTCAGCTACTGAGTTCGATCTCCTTGACAATCCATGACATATATGCGACTCAAACAGAAAAAATAGCCTTAAAAAGGAAAATGTTGTGATGATACAGATATTATTTAATTTATTTATTTTTCATTTATTTATTATGCAAAGACCAAGACACAAAGAGTGTGGAATTGCCGTTACACTCAGCTTTGGGTAGAAATTGAAAATGAACACTACTACAGCAACGCTGTATCACGTTATCATTATGTCGTCGCTGCACCATGCGTCATCATGAGCCAGCTAAAGGCCTGTATTCTGTAAGCATAGTTTGAATGCAAGGATCGGCTCTTGGATCTGCAAATTTCGGGTCGATTCCTGATACCACGATCGGTGCATCCCTACTCGCACCAACTGACTTGCATACATGGATATGATGAGTAAATGACACGCACAATGCTCTCCAGCTCCACGCAATTCAACTGTAGACCGCATCAAGACAGTCGTGGAGAATGTGGAGGACTTTGGGGCACGATCTGTTATGTTCAATGGTTTTCTTGTGCTTTTATTTTGTTATTTCTTGTCTGTGTTTTCCTTTTCCTTTGTTTCCCCCAGCTTAATGGCAGCGCAGCTGGAGCTCATCTGATGATCAAGCCGCGCTGATTTCTACACCTGCGTCCCAGTCTGCGCTGCCAGATGGTTGATTCTCGTTCTCCGGTACAGTCCTCCTTGAATTTAGCTCTATGAAAACTGTTTATTGTGCGTGCCGTTTCTTGCCGCTTCTGGTTTGTTTCCTGTCTTTGATAGACCTTTTGTTACTTGTATCTTGTTTTCATTTGCTGGCTTTTTCTTCCTTGTGTGTGTGTTTGATTATTCCACCACTGAGCGCTTTTCGTTGTTTGGGCCTCGTGGATATATCCGAGTGCGGTTTTTGTTGTCTCCATTAGCTGACTTTATAGTAATTCGCTTCTTCTGTTTTCAGGTTTTTTTCTCGTTACTTGGGTGTTTGTTCGCGCTACTTGTGCTCATCTCCACACCTCGTCCGCGATTATATTTAAACGTAAACAAATTATGTTAGCGACAAACAGTTAGCAGAAAACAGTACTGACCAGTTAGTAGCTGCTGTGCTTCTTCATAAAACAGTTGGACTGCAGTTTGTCAAAAGCATGTGATGGAATGAAAATGAATTTATTGTTATACTTTGGTTTTGTCTATCACCCATCCTTTTTTGAAATCTCACATTTAATGGAAGGCACCTGCAAGACAAAGTCAAACAATCAAAATGGTGAGAAATTTAAAATGAAGCACATTTTTTTCAGAGGTATTTTCTTATGGAATCTCCTCTGCTTAAGAAGGAATTTCCCCTTGTTTTTAGACCATGATGCACCTTGAGCGGGTACTCCAACAGAATATGTATGGCCATGTCTGCAAATCAACTTCTAGATGCAGCTGCATTTCAAAGAAATAGTCTTATCAATATGAACCTCAAATGTGATTTAAAACAATCTACCAGGATACTTAGAGTGGCTGCTGCCATTCAGCTTGTAATCACTTGTGCTGTCACTTCTTTCGTGTTTTTATTTGCCATTCAAAAATACACTGACTGAAGAGTAGTTCGTGCATATGACTGATACTGAAGATGCTTTAGCATTTGTGCCACCCATCCCCTGTGTTGCTGCAACATTGTCCTTTCCTCTTAAAACCCACAGAATATCAACATGGTGGGAGACTGAGTGGACAAGTGTGGTGAAGCACACGTTCAACTGTGGCATTTGTCTAACCTTTAAGAGATCATGAGTGGATTCTGGTTCAAGAAGAAGCTGGAAGTTCTACATGTCAAACACACTTGGTGAGAGAGAGATAAAAGTACAAAACAAAAAGACAAAGAATTGAAATCTATTAAAATCGCTCTTTTGAACTGCAAAAGATGTTTCATTACAACAATAATTAGATTCCAAGCCAGGCTGAAGCTTGCTGAACTGGGTCATAAAAAATATCTTGCAGCCCAAACGGAGAAACTGTGGTGATATTGTTAAAGACAAGCTGAGCTATCGACAATGTGTATAAAACATGGATTCTATTCTAAAATACATTAGGGGAGCCTAAACATTCCTCTTTTTAACAGCCTTATTCTTGGGAAAAAATTGAATTAACTGAAAAGGAGAGCCAACGTGTTCCGTCTATCACAATAAAACTAGGATGGAAATGTTTGTAATTATTTTATCGAAAAAAAAAAAAAAAGGTGTTGCAGGTGCGGGTCATGCCGTTGGGAGCGCCTCCAACAGCAGGCCCGTCCCCCTTGGAGGACATCATCAGTTTAATTTTAAAGATTGCATAATGTGAAAGAAAGTTCCCTTTGCTGTTTCTTTAACTAGCTCTTCTATAAAATCAGCTCAAAGACCATCACAGTTATAATTCGACAACGTGTCATTTCTCCCTTATCTCCGTCTGTCGCTCTCAGCATGGTCTCCAATCAATGCGCGGGCACGGAGGGCATTATACCGGGCGCTCTAGTCTCTTGCATTCAGCATGTGACACAATTCTTTCCATAAAAGTCGCTTGTGATTTGTCAAAATACGCGTACACATTGAGCAAATTAGGGATGGAGGCATACGTGGTGGAGCTGTGCTTGCACAGGAGACAGAGAAACAAGAGACACGGACGATGGCAGTACCGCTTTCAGAGACTACACCCTGGTCAAGTGAAGAAATTGAGAAAGAATTTACAGTGTAGTCTGTGAAAGAAAAACATTTGTTGTTCATTTTAGCCTCAACAACACAGACAGATGGACAATGCCTCAGGTGGACAAATTTTAAGTCCCACAAAAGACACATTCATGTGGTTCATCTCATCAGTTTGAGAAAGAATAAATAACATGGATGAAAATACTTAAAAGTTATTTGATGTCCAGCATCCTCAACTGCGTAATGTGAATTCAGTATCAAGATTGAACAGTGTAAATTGTCTTGTATGTCAAGCTTCTGGACATATATTTTGAGTATCATACATTATTATTCAGGTGACTATGAATGAAATAAATCTGTACAGTTCTGAGACAATTAACAGGCTGCTATTTCATTTCACACATTTCCCATTCCTTAATTTGAATTTTGCCAATTGCTAAATTTCTATAACTGTTTTGAATGTATAAAACTATTACATCGGTCACCATAGCTAACACTGACCAATCACTAGCCCCCACTCCAAACACAAAAACCTCGGGGAAACATTATATGCCATCATGTAACCTGATATTCTTTATCTATGTTTCAGTCTGAGGCTTCAGGATGAGACAGTTAGTTACATTAAGAGCTTGATCCCATGATGTCAAGCGGATAATTTGCAGTCTGCAGCCGCTACCGGCTGCAAATGTCATCTGCTGGATCACACCAATTGACTTTATTGCCATACCCAGCAAGATAACCACCAAGTACTGTTGGCTTTGAGTGGAAAAAAAATAATCGAAGTATGTTACAATATTAAAAAGGGTTTAATTATGATTCACAGTACGGCATTTTCACTGACTCATCCTTTTCACTGCCTGTAAAAATAAATTGTGTCCAATTAATAGAGGGATCACTGAGTGACCTGGGAACGAGTGGACACTTGGAGTGGGAGACCGGATTCTCACTGACCCCTAATGAGCACGCCTGAGCATGTTGCCGGAGGAAGCATGAGCTGCTGCCCTTGTAATGAGCTGCCGTTTGGCTCCACTCTCGAGGAGAACCATGAAGACGAAGAGAACATTGGCACAGCAGGACACGAGTAGAGATGACAGAGGTTTTTAACAATAAAGGACGAACTTTGAGACACTGCTACTTCATATCAATCAGGTGAAATGCTGAGGAAAAAAAAAAAAAACCTCCAACAAACATCTCACTTCTTGTCAAATTTCAAAAAACTATTTTGTTTCCAGCCACCTGTTTGTTTGTCTACACTGCTTTCAAAACCTACTGTGAATTATCTACGATCACTCATGGATCACTTTTTTTTTAAATTCACCATTATATAATTATACTGTCTTAATCTTTGGCAAAGGACACAAGTTTTAATGTTTGTGCTGAATCTGACACGAATGTCTCAGGCTCATTTGCTGGCAGTTACATTTTGGCAAGTTAAAACACTTTCAAATATTGCAGCGTGGAAAGACTTGTGTTGAGAGTTGTACGACATACCTGTTAAGGTATAAAGGAGGCAAGTATTTTACATCAAATATTTTAGAAGTCATTAGGAAAATAGTGTAAAATGTGGCAGCCAAAGAACAGGTAAACAAACAACAGCAAACAAACCACCTTATGTGTCAAACCATACATACAAAATTATAACTGTATAACACTGTCTGAAGTAATAATAAAGAGTTCACTATGAACAGACTGTGATAAATAAATGCGCTTGTGCACTTTTTTTCCTCAATGACAGGTTTGGATCACACCTCATCTCAATATCGAGCCAAAACTAAATGGAACTGAGCATTTATTGTCATTTTTTTTATTTTATTTTGTTCCACAGGACTGAAAGAAGCTTACGAAAGTTTGACGACACGGCGTCGCTTACACTCTCCAGACATATGACAGGTTTCGGTTCTAGTTCAGTCAGAACAGTCAACCGGTGCCATTGTCAGTAGCCATCTTACTCACCTGTCTGCGCGGGAATTGTGCTGAAAATAGTCCGGTTCAGTCTCGTAGCTCCGCCAGACGTGGACTGCGAATCCCTCCGCGATGTCGTCGACAGCAAGGCGGGAAAGACGAGCCGACCCACGTCTCTGGCGTCAACTCTCTCACTACGCCCCGTCTATCGCCCTCCTCGTCTCACTCTCTAGTGACACCCGGCTGTTTTCAGCGTGAGTAGAAGTTAATATTCCCATTCCCTGCTTTTAACAAAGCAGCTCAAACCACATCCTCCTCAGGTGCAGCGATGCTGACTCTGGCTCCCTCCTCCTCCCTCCCTGCTCTTCCTCCTCCGGAGATAGATGGAGAGGGAGCGAAAGAGCAAGAGAGAAGGACGCGGAGAGAGAGGGAGGGGTGGGGCTGATCGGCACCACATTGGAGTCAAGCTCGACTAAACCCAAGACTGACAGAGCACACTGGCACCGGTAAGTCCTGAGGACAGGTCCCTTCTTAACTTGTCATGAAGTCCAGGAAACAAAATGGCCAAGCATTGTAAAAATGATAATGTTTACTTTTACTGTTCTTTTAGCACGTTTTCTATAGAGGGTTTTCACGGCGCGTCATCAAAACCGGAAGCCGCCATGTTGGAGATACTCACTGCTCAGCACAGAGCGGTACTGAAGGCGATTCTGCAGCGTTTCCTCGAAAAATTGTGAATCACGGTCCTGTTTTGGATTGTACGAATCGTTCCGATCGTGAAAAACATTTTGAATTTTATCGACTTCCAAAAGTTATGACAAATCAAGGAGAACAATGCCAGAAATTGTCGGAAGAAAGGAGGCACCCGTGGTTAGCGACGCAGAACCACGACCTCCGCGGCGAAACTGGAGGAAACTTCAGAATATTTTGCTCATTAAAAAAAGAAAAAGTATAGCCTAAATGACTGTTAATTTGTATTGTATTGCCATGTAAGAGAATACACATAACTTTTATCAGAACATGTTTATTGATGCCTACCCACACAGTTTTCAGAACGTTCCCTTAAAAAGCTTTTTGTCTCTCTCTCTCTCACACACACACACAGACACACGCGCACACTCATCAAAATGTTTCAATACGTCACATTCTCATATAAGGTGCAAATGTCTGTGGATGACGCGGTGATGACGCGCCGTGAAAACCCTCTATATTTACATTAAGTGCTCAGGTCTCCGGATCAGCTGCTCACTGTTCTCATACCACATATACTAGGGGAACCAACCGCAACACGACTCATTGAATAAGCATTCTTCATACCGTTGTCCATTTTCTCAGTTACAAAAAGTATGAAGTGCCCCCAATGATTTTTTTTTTTGTCTGTGCGTTGACATAGGTGATGAATACAAATAATTTGGGGCAGTTTAATCTGTATCAAAGAAGTATTCCACGCCATTAGTGCCGGGTCCCCTCCCTGACATCATTATCAAGTTCAGACTTGAGACTAAGTCATTTGAATTGAAGATGAGATATAATTATTGCAGATTAGATGCAAATATATGAGTGTCTCTTCCTAATCACAGTGTGAATATTAAGTTTCAGGCTCATTCGGCGACGAGGTCACATTTCGGCTAAATTGTTCATACTTAAATTCCCTTTGTTCCAAAGACTGCAGTGAACACAATTAGGTTGAATATTTGGGCATAAACATCGACAGAGAACTTAGTGTGGCAGCAACAACACCATTAAAGGAAATATAATGAGACATGTTTCTAACTGCGGCGGTAACGAGTCTGATACCAGATGGGAAATGGGCATCGCATTCACCAAATGATTCTTATGAATAATTTTTAGTTGTGAAAGAGTTTTAAAAACAAGACTCAACAACAATTCACGGCAGTGGATTGTGTAAACACTACATTTTGGTGTTCACTACAAACTTAATTGCTATAAAAGCCATAATTGATTTGACAGTGAGATACAATCGCCAGAAATTTGTTTGCTGAGGGGACAAGTCCACACGCCCCCAGTCTGCATTAAATCTACCCAACATGGCTTCTGGAAAACTTCATTGACATTGTGTGTTTTTTGGACTGAAAATATGCTGGTAAGGAACTAATGAGAGCATTGTCCTTGTATTCTGGTCGTGTAGGTGCCACATTGGTGGCAAACATTGTTCATATAAGGAAGTGAGGTGTCATGAAAGTCATATTTTAAATCAGAGCAGTCTAGTGTGCTCTGAAAATGATGGTTCATGATTTTAACAAACAGAACTGTGTTGGAGAGCAAATTGGGACAAAAAAACAATACATACACATATTTTTATTTATTTATTATGTATTAATTATACAATGCATCATACAACATCCGGAGGTCTATTGTTTTTAAATGACTTGTTTGTTCTTTGTGTGTTTGTTGGTTGTTTGTGCCATGTTGAAAGGGGAAAATGACAAGTGAGGAGCCATATTGCTGTTTTGCTTGTGCATCACTGAGTATAGTAAACTATTCCAACCGGGTTTACTGAACATTAAAAAATAAAAAAATGTGTGGGTCTGGGTAAGTATTGATTTGATTTTCTTTTGTATAAATACTCATTAAGAGCTACTTTAAGGAGTCAAAATTCACCCAGTAGCAAATCCATCCATGTCAGTAGACCTACTAATGTAGTCTACACTCCTTTAGAGCGCAGCCAATAAACAAGTCTTTAAAAAAAACAGTTAGGTTTCAACGATTAGTTTACACCAACAGTCATGTTGCTCTTGGTGTAGACACACACAGGCCGCAGGATGGGAATCGAGAACTGGTTGTTATTCAGGAGCAGCGTGAAATGATCAGATTCTCTAGCTTCCTTAAGATATGTTCATTTCTGTTCCTCTAATTGGTTTCTGACTGAGGTCTGACTCCAACTCGCTGCTGTCGCTGCGCACCCGTGGCTCCGCGTCACCACCTCTGGCTGACCGGTGTGTTCAAAAGTGTGGCTTTGTTTTGTTTGCGAAGATAACGCATCTTAAGAATGAGCAAACGTCTGCGACACCATGATGAAGTGTTTGGTCTGTGGCGCCACACACCCTTGAGCTAACAGCTAGCATGTTGGTTAGCACGGAGCTAACTTGTGAGAGGAGAATGATTTGTTTTTAATGATGTCACATCTGCGCGACTAGAGTAGTAGTAGAGTAAAGAACTCTGGCTCTCTGTCAACTGTCTCAACATGTCAACTGTCTCATGGTCTATGCTTCACCAGGTTGATGCATGTTCCTGGATTATGTGCCATTATTTTAATGTACTTGTTTAATCATGTATGTTGTTGTAGTATCACAGTGAGATGATTTAAGCAAGTTTAGTGTAAACAGAAATTCAAAATAGGTCCAAACAAAGGTAATGGTGATTAGTCGACGAATCGAAAAAACAATGAATAGGTGCAGCCCTAAAAAAACAAAAGGTCTAAAACAGCTAGTGATAAAGAGCAGATATGAACAAAATTTTAAGGCAAAGGTTGGTGAAAGAATATATTGGCACACCAGTTGACAGGATGCTTATTTACTTCTGTGAGATCCTTCCAGAAAGAGCGAACAACCTTTAATGAGCTTTTCATTCTTAATCTTCTGCTCACAGGAGCAAAGACTGAGAAATATTTGGTGTATATGAAGACTAATCTGGAGCATTGTCTGCCGTTTTTCTGTATCGCACACAAATAATGACAGATTCTCCCCTATTTCTTCAGGTTTGTAATCTCGCCGTTATTAAATCTACAGCTATTACAATTCTCTTTTTATTGAAGTGTGCGTCAAGAAGGCTCAAGGGCTGCAGGGAACTCAAGATATGTCAGAGTGACAATTAGTGCTATGACACATGTGGACACATCAGATAGATGCTGATGAATCACCTAAGCCTCTTCCAGGAATAGCCACCCCAGAAACAAAGCACCCAGCCACATTCACTGTCAGCTCTGTTTTGGCTTCTTTTGGCTTTTGCTTCGAGCGAATCAGATGACACGTTTTCAGGACTGGAATGCAGCAGAGCTCATTGCCTCCAACTCTACTCTATGTCACCTTCCACCTGCTCCAAAATCCATTTTCCCATTTTTAATAACAAGGTCGATGGGATGGTCAAACTTTATTGATGTTTCAAAGGACATTTGAAACAGCTGTGTGTTTAAGTTAAGACTTACATACTTAATCCATTGCTACATAATGAATGTTGTGATAACTGGCATTATCAGGTCAAGGTCAGTTTTTTTTCATGAAGCATGTTTCCACAATTGATCTGAGTGGTTAATCAGAAATTTGCTAAAAATATGATGCAGGATTAAAATAAACATTAAAAAGTAAAAATAAATAAAGAATGTCGGATACATTGTGACTTCAAAGATGTATTGAAGCAATACAATTAATGCCCGGTTGTCATTAAAAGTCAGTTCAAAAAGATAACACAAACAATGTGCACGTTTCATTTGATTCAAAATCTCAGCTGGGATTTGAGTTTGTTCATCATCACGTTTGATCTCTCCACACACTGACGTGTACATATTGTGTTTATCAATTGCTTGATCTGCCGCCTACTCCAACTGGCCTTATTGTTTTTCATGGTGTATTATAATTATATAAATGTTTCTGTGATATTAATCATGTTTTTTTTACAGTATTTAATGCAAGATTTGATGTTTTTAATCAAGTCAAGAACATCCTCTTCTCATGTATTTTACAGCAAACACAACTCATAAATCAATCTGTATTGTAATAAACCATATGTGATTCAGTATATATAATTGTTCTTCCTTATAGGCTATTCTTATGTTAAGATAAAGGCAAATGAAGCATGAATTAAAATGAAAGATGGTTTATTTGTCTACTTCAGTTTCAACTGTAGACTTACTAAACTGATAAATCACACAAACTAAAGTGCATATTACAACAATAATGCAAACCAATATGTGGCTTTACCACTCTAACACGTCCAACTCTTCATGTAAACGTAGACTGCACATTTTAAGCACTGTCTGAACATAAACAGCCCATAATTAGTAGTAAAAGAATGAATAGATAAAATAAATATGTATAAAAAAATAAACATATTTGTGTCCAGTCAGTAACATCACACATACAAAAATGCAAGAAAGGTAAGGAGAACAAATACCTGATTCAACCAATAGGACATTAATTCGGTAAATGAATTAAAGTCTCAATTAACACAAACTCAACTGTATGTTCTAAATAATCTTAAGAAGGAACAAAGTAACATTTTGAATACTAATATGTTCTCTTCACCCAGTAACAGCAGCACACAACAAACTGGATTAGAAAATGAATCTAGCTGTGTCAGCCATAGCCACAGTTTCTTTTGTATGATTCTCAGAAACTCACAGATTGTTTGCAAGGAAAACCAGCGCCTCCACTTTCTCTGGTTTTAAAGACGAGCGAGTGCAAGTCACTATATTCCCTTCAGCACTGAAAAGACGCTCTGAGGGAGCACTTGTGGCAGGTACACAGAGATACTTGCGGGCCATGTTGCACAGTGGTGGAAAGTTGATTTTGTGCACGTTCCACCAGGCCAAGGGGTCTTCTTCTCCATCAATGGCAGAGGTCATGAGGTAACTGTTTAACTCTGCCTCAGTTACATCTTCAAGTCGCATGAGAGAAGTAGGAGAGGCCACAGCAGTCTTGAAGAAGCTGCCAAGAGACTTTTTCACCTTTTCCCCAGGCGGCTGAGCACTTTGAGAGCCTGGAGTGGTTTCAGTACGGGGCCTCTTCTACCAGATACAAAAATAGCAATTAGTATTGAAGTTAGGTTATAGATACATAAAATCAAAGTGTGTTAGTGATATAGTTACATAATTGTTACTAACCTGGTCATTAGCACGCCTTGCTGATTCCAGCATTTCTATCTTGATTCGGGTCTTGATGTTAGGGACGTTGTCGACAGTGATATACTGGGTTTTGAACCTGGGGTCCAGGATGGATGCAACATCCAAAAGCTCCTGGGTGCTGGCGTCACTGTACTTATCATTAAGGTATGCCAGGACCTTGGTTTTGATTGACCTAGTCAGGTCAGTGTCCTCTTGATCTTCAGTGAGGACTGATGTGAACAGAAGGTGAAGAACTGGCTTGAGGTATGAGATGCTCACATACTCCTCTCCAGATAGAGCATCTGTGAAGTCCAGAATAGGATGCAGTGCCTCCAGACTCCAGCACCTCAATATCCTGCCAGGTTGGGATCAGGGTGCGTGCATATTGGTCACCTGACAGAACTTGAGATATGGCCTTGAGCTGCTCAAGCACCCTGGCAATCATCATTTCTTTAGATCCCCATCTTGTTGGACACTCAGTGATGAGGCTGTGCTCAGGAAGTTTGAGCTCTCTTTGGGCTTCAGTCATTGCTGCCTTCTTCTTCCCCACCACTTTCTTGCACCGCCCAATTGCTCTTGACACTTGACACATCTTTAAGTGCATGTCCTGTAATAAATAAAGTTTTGACTGAATTCCTACTCCTTATATTCCTCCAATTAAAACACTATATACATTTTTATTTTATACAATTCGCGTGATTAGATATTATTAGATATTTAGTTTAAAGGGTTTGTGAATTTAAGTTTTCACACAATCTGATTGTGTTTGTTTTCTTTTTGACAGTTTAATAAAAGCATATGCATGAAGAATAGTCTGGTGTAGTCTGGTTATTCATTGAAGTTTTTTTTTTCTAGTTTTATAACTTTTTTTGAGCTCTCAGTTCTTGAAAGCTACTGTTGTGGTAATAAGACTAGCGTTAATAGTGAGATAAGAAAGAAGTCTCTGAGGTAAAAAATCTCACACTTTCCAGCATAAATTGAGCATAAACAAAGGCGTAGACAGGTAGGATTTGGACTAAAAAGGAACGCTTACCATAGTTATATTATTAAATATAACTATATAAGACGTTTGAGGGAATCAAAACAACGCAGCAAAAATATAGCATTTATTTTATAAAATAAACAAATTACAGTCTGAAATTTTACTCCCCCAACACTGAAGAGAGATTTTTGCCCCAGCTCTCACACACTGTCTCACTCCCACACACATTGATTGTACACGCACCAAAATATACATCATGGCAAGATGTAATCGATGCCCAAAACACTGAAGTCTGGTCCATTCATTTAGCTTGGCTGCCAACGGCATATTTGATGCGTTGTCCGTCGTTATGCAGACGTAATTTTCTTCTCGTAGATCCCAGCTGGCAAGCCCCTCTCTCAGGCCAGCTGCAATGTTTTCCCCCTTGTGGTCGTCCGGGAAGTAGGACGCTTGAAGACAGCGAGCTTTGAGATTTAAGTCCTCATCAATGTAGTGTACCGTTAGACTTAGGTACGGCCCCGCTACACGGCTTGACCACAGATCTGAAGTTGTTGCAAAAAACTCCACAGTTTTCATCTCTGCTGCAACTTTCTGTCTGCATTTTTTGTATAGCTCAGGTATGGCTACCTGGCTAGAATGCGTGCGTGAGGGAATTTTATACCGCTTATCCAATGTGCTTATTATAGCTGTAAACTCAGGCTTAGTCACTATACTAACAGGCATCATATCTTTCGCTATGAACTCTGTTATTGCCAGAGTTATTTCCGCGTGCCGTTTCGAATTCCGTTCATACGGAGTTCTGGATTCAAACAGTTCGGTCAGTGATCCTTATCAGCTGGTAGGCCTACTTTGCTGACTTGAAGATGAAGCACTCACTGGCATTTTTGCCATGCAATTATCATACATAGCTTTATGGTGTTTTTTTAAGTGCTGAATAAGATTCATGGTGTTACCTCGTGACGTTGCAACAGCAGCAAGGCAGGTATTGCAAAATACCTGACGTTGCGCAGCATCTTCCGTTTTAAATCCTAAATAATTCCACATAACTGACGTGCTGCCCCTCTTTGGTAACAAACCTTTAGTTTCACTAGTGTCACCTTCTGTTGCGCCTGAGGCCGCCATAGCATAGAAGGCTAAAGCCGTAATTTAAAGCTCAATGGCTAAAGCTCACTGTTGCACTGCGCCACCAGCTTGAAAGTCACGTGACCAGTCAAATCGCAGCCTTACGGTTATAAAGTCCCGTTTTATCATATTGCATTTATCAATCGTTGAGCCCTAGTTTGTTCCCTTGATTGTCACGAGTCAGCCTGCTAGGGATGGACGATAACTTATCGTACATGATATACCACCAAAAATGATCCCCACGATGAGAATTCTGCATATCACGATAAATCCGATAAACAGACAGCTCACCTGCTGCATTGGATCTGCATGCATGAATACGACGAGACTGTGACGGCGCGCCTCTCCGACACCGCCATAGTAGACAGTTGTGGAGAGTTTGATGGACTTTGGTTCACGATCATAGTTTTAAACATAATTTTTATACAGGAAACTTTTGATAATGAAATTATGTGCAGTGGTCCTGGTCCTGGCGGTCGTCTCCCTTGGTTCGTATCAACACATGCAAGTCTCCCGCTGCGCTGGCGCCTCGGCGAAACACCGTGGTGAAAATTGTTGGATATTCCCTCTCGGATACACCCTCTCCGGTATTAGCGTCCTGATTAGGATTCTATGATCGCGGACACACTCTCACAGGCAGCGCTAATGCTACAACAGTTAGGGTCCATCAACAAAGTCTGATTTGGTCAAAGTATGAGTGAAATTTTTAATAAGGCAATGAAAACAGTTTGAATAATAATTACAATTACTATAATTCACATTATCTCTAATACTTCTTCAATAGCATCGAGGAATTATGTCCAGATTGGTCCATAGTTAAAGTCAACTATGAAGAGACATGAGATACATTGGGGGCAGCAGACAGACGGCTCAATTTAACCCCTAAATAAAACTGGCAGAGCAGTCTGTCATACACTACCGGATTCTACCAGAACAATGTGAAATGTTGAGTTACTGAGTTACTGAGTTAACTATTTTATTATACTGAACATAAACATAAACCAATGATCGCAAAACAGTTTAAAGAGAGACAGTAGGGTGTCCATCACATGGAAAAGAATGAAAATGTATTTATCATGATAATAATCGTTATCGCCAATATGGCATTGATCATCCATCCCGACTGCCTGCACAACAGAACTGCCTGTGCAGGCCCCCATCAATAAACCACCGTGTTGTGTTGTCGCATTGTAGGGACGGCAAGTGAAATAGTTAGGTCATAAACCCACCCAACCATCCATCTGCCTTCTGTGAATCACTTCTCATTGCTAGTCTATAATGCAAAACCATGAGTCCTGATGAAGCTGAAATCCATCCTGTCATAAAATCAGAAAACAATTTGTCCTGCTCGATGGAAGGTTCTGACTGCCTTCCTTCACCTTGGACTCAAGCAAACCTTGGACTACATTGAGGCTTATGTATAAAGCAAGAATGCATCACTGAGGATTACAGAGAAGCCACAGAGGCAGAACCAATATTCATTAATGAGTGATGTCTTTGTGCGACATCAGCATGATATCGGCTTCTTTGACCATCTCTCAGTACAGGGACTTTGTGTCTGCTCTCTCGTGTAGCCGAACACTAAATTGATTTTCTGAACTGGGCCATTATTGGACTACAGGAATGGAAATGGGCTTTCACGGTAATTAAAAAGAAATATTTGCCTCATTAAAATCTCAGCGAGCAAGAAAGAAGGGTGTTATCTCCTACAAGGATGGACAGGTAGTTCACATCGTTCCAGAGAAATGGTGCTGAGATCTAACAATGGAGAATCGTTTAAGTTGTGAATGATATCTAATAACTGGTGGGAACATCTTGGTTCACATTGTGATTTTCTCTAGAAGAAGCGGTGGTGAAGACCTCTGTTAAATTTCCCTGGAGCTTCCGGGAGACAGGATGTAAAGAAATCTCATGAAAAGGTTAATTCTTTGTTAATTCCTCAATGCTTCCTCAATCATTCTCCAAAAATAACAAGGAAGCAGCCGTCCTGAAAGACTCACCAACGCAGAGATTAGTGGGATTAGTAGCAGATGATGCGGGCGAGTGGTGATCACTGGAGTTGGAGCTCCAAATGTGGCTTGTTCAAAATGCAAATCTCCACCTGTCAATCATCATGTAAGAATGTTGCAGAACGAAAAAATTATTTGGGTTTTTTTTTCTTACCAGAAACTCAGGCACAAAAAGCATGCAAAGACACAAGCATTTTCAGTCAAAGCAAATAAAAAATAAACAGGACTAAAGTAATGCTCCTCTTCAAATGAAAAAGAAGAACATGTTTGTGGATGTTGTCTGTATTTGTGATTTTTCTCCTTCTTCCTTCTGTACTTTCTTGCTTACCATGTGAGTGGAGTGAATTCTGCAGTCTTTCTTTGTTTTTTTTTTGCCAGATTCTCCCTTGGTTGGTCAATGTTTCCTTCATTTGCGACCGCGGGGATATTAAACTTCGAGTCTTTTTGTTTGTGTTTTGTGTGTTGTTTGTACGGCATTTAAATATTTTTAATTTGATACAATACAAGTAACATCATATAACAGTAAGTTGAATGGCATTCAAAATAGCCGACTACTACTGTAGTGGTAGATCGCTGTGTGACAGTGAGATGCTGCGATACTGTGCTGTCCTAACTGTCGTACGTGATGCTGGGTGGCTGCCATAATTGTTGTACACATTGCCAGGCTGCTAGGTGCTGCGGTGCCGGACATTGAATACAAAAAAATAGGCATCTGCTGGCCATGGTCACAAGTACGGGCGGACGTAAGTCGAACAGGTCGTAAGTCGGATGTTACTTGCAATGAGTTAAAACATTTTACAGAGTACAAACGAAAAACTAATCCAATAAGGAAGGAAGTTCAGAAAGCAAACTGGCATGGAAGAACTGAGAGGAAAAGGCGCAGAAAGTTCTAGGGCAGCATGGTGAAGATGGCAAATGTAGAAGACACTGATTGGAGTACAGACCATGTACTAAAAGACCGAGGTTGCCAGGGAAGAACGCAGAACAAAGACTTCTCGGAACATGAAGAAGGCAAGTGACCTGTATGGCATGTGCCTCGACACCATCTCTTTTCTAGAGGTAGTGATCGAGGCGAACGTTGGAGCCTTAACCAGCATCTAGCCACTAATGCCACGTCTCCAACGAGTGGTCTGGGAGGGTGCGGTTCTGGTCGAACCCTTTTTTGTCATCATGACACTGTGCTGTTTAATGTATTGTTCCAACAGCAGAGTTGTGGATACTGTTTACAATGAAGAGTAGCACAGTGTATCACGGAAGACTCCAGAACTTAAGAGAAGCCACTTTTGTGCTCTTGTGAATCTGGGCAAAATAAGTCACTAAAGTCACCATTTTGGATTCCAACTGACTCAAAACATTGACACGTTTCAGCATGTAATAATACATTTCATATTCCATCTGCACAGATTCAGATGCACAACTCAAGATCATAAAACATACTCTTCAAGATCCTCTACGATGTGTAAAGGAACACCTAGTGTAAAATCAGAGCTTTGGGCAGGTGGATAGATAGATATTCTTTTTTTATGTGCATTTTTGAAAGCCAATATAGACTTTTCCTGATTTTGAAATCCAAAGCACAAATGTATCTGGCCTCCAAGCAGCAAATCAAAAAGACCCTGAGTGACTTTCAATGCTGACGTTTATTACAGCATGGTTCAATTTTGTCACTCTATATTGTGACCCTGCAGGCAGCCAAATAATTAATTGAAAAGTTTTCCTGAAAGATTGATCGTGTTAATCTCCCCCTTCTATGCTGTACGCCTCAGCTATCGAAGGAAAGCCAGTGGATGAATGATCAGGCCTTTAGTAAAAAATAGCCACCGTTTTCAAAATGAGTTGCTGTAAACATTCATCATCATATTAAGACAACACAAACTGAGGATCTTGTCACTGATTTAGTCTGATATTTCGTCACCTCTTCCCTCTGTTTTTATGGTTGCCATCTGGGGCAACTGTAGAAAGTGTTGAGTTGGGGGAAAAGAATGTGGCGAGCCAAGTTGAACAAGTTGAAGTACCAGAACAGAACACACATCAAGCTCAGAAATGTATTGACGAATCAGGCTTGTGGCGATCATGTGAAAGGATCTAATCATATTGCCAAGACAGGTACATTGGGCTTTTGGAAGTGGATCAGTTGTTCCCCCTCCTACTTTTTTCCTAATGGCAAAAAAGGAAAATATGTACAATATATATACAATATACTATAGAGAGAGAGAGATTGCTACCATGCTACTTTTTGTCTTTACCCCTTTTCTAATGGTTCCTTTTTTAACATGTTGGTCAGTTCAGGAAAGTTATGGGGCCAGTGAGGCTTCATGAAAGCGTACTATAGGTCGGAAGATGGTGCTCCGGGTTTAAAATGGTTGTTGTGGAGTGTGAAGCAGAGAGTGCCAGCTAAGGGGCCCTGAAAATGAATACACTGTTTCATGAAGCTCACGCATTTGATTCAGATGAAAGACGAATGCATCAACATGCAACACGGAGGGCTGTTTCTGCATCAGCCTGGGTCAAACCATTTGAATATGTGACAACAAACAGAATTAAATTCCAATGTCCTGCCCCCTTTTTCAAATTGCCCCCAAAGCTGCACGCTCAGCAATGATTCTTGTGGCTCATAGCAGTGAGAAAATAGTGGGTAAGGAGGTGTGGCGGGACAAATGGCAGCTGATTTCAATTTACGCATCACCATCCAATTATTTTTCAATGGGACTGTTATGATGACTGGACTGTTTTTACATTGTCACTTCCAGGAAAGGGAAGGGAAATATACAGTAAATAAAAATAGTCCTCTCTACCGTTTACCAACCAGTCAAGGCCACATTCCCACAATGTACCTTTGTCTCCATAACTATGAGGATCCTCTGCAAGAAGTCTGTGTGCAGATCAATCCTTCAAAAACCATGGATATTTAACTTGTGTGCCGTCAAATACTTGTGCTTAGATTTGTTCTTTGCCATATCAGCTGGATGTAGTCGTGAGAGTCTTGTTTTCCTCACAGTTCTTGACAACATAATCCAGCTCCAGAGTCTGATCAATATCTACTGAAAGAGTTGACACTTTGTCTATCATCTGATGCGGTGCCAGCATGTATTAGCATTCTGGCCTCCTGGCCGCTCAGTGCTGGAGTCAGAGGTCGCTGCTCACTACTGAGGGGGATCAATTGTGTTTATTCAAGGACCCTGACACTTCGATAAACCCCAACTGTGGTAAATGAGGTTCTCAGGCATGTGAAGGTAGACATGTGCATCACATATACTTCACACCAAATTACTGATAATGTGAAATGTTTGATAGTCTCTTCAAATCGTCTCCAAAAGATTGAATGAAATGATTTGCAGCAGGCCAGTGGTACGTGTGGGAACAATAGGGGTTTGATTTTATCCGAGTTCATCATCACCTTATTACAAGTATTGTTAGCCAATTTTACCGTCTACGGTGTTTCCTGTTTATATGTTGGTGTGATCATTAGACAAACAGCCCCTTTCGACCGCTACTTCCTTAGCCAAATGAGGTGACAGGAAATGAGAACTCATGCATATTTATCACCAGTTTCTGTGGATTCAAACTACAGTGCTGACAAACCTGTGAGGTCATGTGATAATGAGGGCGATGATAATTACAAAGGTAATTACTGTAATTATGACAATGGTGACCTTGAAAAACACAAGTGCACTGTTTGTAAACTTCCCTCTGTGGAATACAAATGACCTCCATGCAGTTTTGACTATGCTAATCAGATACAAGATGAAAAAACAAACAAACAAACATATATAATGTTTGTGTTTGTTTGTGGTTTGTTCACCAGCATTTCATTCCAATTTGTATTCCGATTATGGAATACGTTTCTACGTGAAATTTAATTCATTGACTTATGTTACACTAAAAGAGCTTGGCCAAGATGTGCTGAACATAAATGTTGAGGTGATTTTGTGTTTACAATATATCACAAGTTGCAAAGTAATGAATGGAAGCTTGAGTGGGCCAAAAGTCGGATGATTGGAATGTTATCTATTTCTTGCCCCGCAATTCGAGATTTGTTTCTTTCCCATCACCTTCTACAACACACGATCAAAATAATATGTCTGCGCAATTTGAGAATATTTACGCGTTTTCATTGCAATGGTTTTATTCCAAGATTTAAACCACATTTGGCAGCAGCTCATCCAAAGCTGGAAATAACTGACATTCAAATGTCATTTTATTCCATAAATGCTGCAGCTTTTCTCCTCTGAGTCTTTTTGAAGCTCTCACTCGGGTTTATCTCCTGCTGAATCTATTCTGGATCTCAGAGAGTTCTGGTCCAGTCGTGCTGCTTTCATCCCAGGGGAAGAAAGACCAAATATCATTTCAAAGTACAAACACTGCTGCTGCCAGTTTCAGCTTTCGAATTGTCTGAACTTTAGGTGGGTTTCTACATTTTATATTTAGATAGCACTAGGAAGAATAATATAATTGATGAGAGACCAGCTGCACTCCTTTGGAGTTGCCAATGACAAAAATAATTACAATGACAGTCAATGAAAACGTCTAGGTGACATTGAGGAAAAAGAAAAAAGAAACTTTAATTCAGAAACAATGCATTTACGTAGAATCTGTACATACCAATAAATCGAACACATCAAGAAGTGAAAACAAACATCAAATCAGAAATGCTGTACATGCATTGCTACCACTATTGGAAAGCTTCAGTGTCAGTATTGAGTGATGGTCCCACCAACAGCAATACAAGCTGTCAGTCTCAGTCGCATACTATGTATTAGTGATGGGCTGGTGAGGCTTCATAAAACAGTGTCCGCATTTTCAAAGCCCATTAGTTGGCACTCTGCTAAAAAAAATCTTTGGATTTGAACAGCCATTTCAGTGAAACTTCCCTCATTTTTAAAGCAACAGTACCACCTACTGAGCTCTAAAAATAAGGACACTGCTTCATGAAGCCTCACTGGCCCATCACTACTGTGATTGATCCCGTCTGTGGGATGGCCTTCCACTCCTCTTGAAAAGCCTGGATCAATTGACCTCTGTTCAAAGGACAGGAAATAGCCACATCCAGATACTGCTGGAGGAAGGACACAATATGACGGGTGTAACGCTGAGCAGTCAGTGTCTCTTCAACCACTAAAGGGGTCTTGTCGTTCATGGCGGTTGCAGCATAGAGCATTCACCACGTCTCCACCAAACTCTCTCCCTTCCATTAGTGTGGTCAGCACAAAACTGTGAAGAGAACAGCTCCCCACTGATATTGTGTCCATCTCAGGTATCACTGGCACCACTGCAGGGGACGGCACTGAGGAGACCTGACGTTTACTCTTCATGATATCAGTTTTCTACACAAAGGTGACATTTTATCGTTCGGCTGCTGGTCCGAGGATCCTGGTGTCTCCCAGGCAAGTCTGACTTGCTGTATGAAATTTGTTCATACCCAGATGTTACATCCTGATACGCAGTTGTGAGTCCTTCATGCCCAGGGCGTGGTTTCTCTGCCCCAGATCTAGTTTCAATGACTAAGGTAGGAATGGTATGGCTGGGACAGTTCAACACACACACACAATTTCACCATGCCACCGTGCATCTAAAATGCATACACAAGAAGTAAACTTAGCGGATGTTTGCTGTATTGTTTATAGCAGCAGTCAGCTGTTACAAGTGCTTCTTTTTCACACAGTTCAATATTGTGACATTGTGATAATTAAACACAGAGGAACAAATTAAAAATTCTCACTATCTGCTAGAGAAAACCTCATGTCTCTGGAGGTAAGGGGGATGTGTATGAATACACTTCACTTCCAGAAGCTTTTTGAGGACTCCAGTGACAGTGACACTACACTCTTGCCAACAATGCATCCAAACTCTGCAAGAGATGAAGTCATACAATTTCATTCAACTTTTACAAAATACACAGAAACACACCTATATATTTTTATATAATTTATTAATTTGTTGTACAAATAGTCTCATTTATTGATAAATTCGACTTTATTCTATTTGTTTACATATACATTTTGTTTCATTATTGATGGTTTAAGTAGACAATCTCCCATTCATAAGGAGTGGAACAGAATAAGTGAATTATTTCAGTGGCCCTGCAATTGCATTTTTCCTCAAAATCTACACTTGTTTCCTGGTGATTTCCATTCAGCATAAAACTAAGAGCAGCTCTTATAAATGCCATCAGCTTCCAGCATCAGGATCTAAATTCAATGTTGCGGCAAAAGGTCACTGAAGCGTTACTGGTCAAGCTTGGACACATGGTATCAACTGTCAGTAATGAGACTTCTACTGAGCTTCGGGCAAAAACAATGAATAATCCATACTCACAGTGTGTCTCTGATCATCTTCCACTGTATAATTAAAACAGGAATTAATTCTAATCGCGAACAAAAAAAAGAAAGTTTAGTTTGACATCAAGCAACTGTGCAGATTGTTTCTGGCTGTTTATTCTGTCTTTGAATAATTCAAGATATTGCTCATCTGGCTTTAAAGAAATGAACTTTTTAATGATCCTCCAAGGCAGTTATCAGGAATATTTCTTCTCCTTGCAGTTTGCTTAAGGGCAAAATACATCAATAAAATATTCTGCTGGATGAACAGACAACATAATGCTATTCTATTAAAACATCTGCTGCCATCCTGGAGAAGTGTATTGTTTTATTACTAGAATTATTAAAATGTTGAACCCTCATGACCAAATTAGTCATTTGTTGTGACACACATCTATCCACACATATTATGTGAAGGACGTCTTCTTCAGATGCTTTTTGCAACACAGAGTCAGTCACCACTTCCATCTTTCTTGTGCAACCTCTCCAACCGCACTCATCCTCTTCATGTGGTCATCCACCATATCAATGAGCCTTATTGGTTGTGTTTAACATCTCTGTTTTCCAAAGATCATTTCTGATCTTCTATTTGCTCTAACTAACATTCTCATTCTCTTCAATTCTGCCACTTCTACCTAGTGCTTCTTGCCTTTGTGTCAGCCTTCAAAGCGCACGCCATGGCAGGTTGCACATCCCTCCAACACAACCTCACCCTCCCTTCACTCTCCTCTTGACATCTCTGGATCTCTGTCACGCCCCAAGTGCTTCATGTCATCTGCATCTTCACTGTCCCTCCTGACTTCCTTTCATGTTACACTTCCACTGGCTTTCATTTGTTTTTGTAACAGCCCATCCCCCACTCCCTCCTTAGACTCACAACATATTGTCATGGCTCCGCTTCCAGGCTCCGAGTCCTGGTTTTGCTTCTCTCCCTCTGTTCCTTTGGCACACGGCTGGAGCCGATTATCCCCTGATTACGGTCTTCAAGAACACCTGGGCTCCAGCAACGTGTGCCAGATCGTTGTGTCTTTGTTTCCTGCCACTTCTCCTAGTCCCTGTGTGTTTCCACGTTCCCTGGGTGATTCCTGTGATTTTGGACTCCTCTCGATCCCCTGTGGTAACTCCCGGTTCTCGTGTCTCTCCCTGTGTTCGGTTTCTGCGGTTCTCGTGTCTCTCCCTGTGTTCGGCTTCTGCGGTTCTTGTGTCTCTCTCCCTGTGTTCGGCTTTTACTTCTGTGCGCCTGCTAGTTCTTTTGTTACATTGTTTAACCCTGCTGTCCTGAGTTAGTGTTTTTGGTTTCTTGCTGTTTGCCGCGTGTTTCTTGGTTTTCTTTTGTAGTTTATTCTCGGTTTTCATTTGTGATTTAAGTTCATTTAACTCCCGGTTCGGTGACGCTTTCTGTTTTGACTTTTTACTAATTTTTGTGCACTTCTGTTAGTTTCATTACTGTTTTTACACTTTGTGTTTGCTCTGTTTCTTCCCGGTTCGGTGACGCTTTCAGTTCTGATTCAGTTGTTTGTTTAATTATTAAATATCTAATTTTTACTCCGTCCTGCCTCCAGTGCCTTTCACCACTCGCACTTGGGTCTTGGTCACGTCCTCCTACGTGGCTTTAGCTCCCTCGTCCCTTCGCTCTCGTGACACATATCACTATATCATTAGCAAACATCATGATTCACTGAGATGCCACCTTAACCTCAAGTCTAGCTGAAACAATAATGACTCCTGATATAATCCTACTCTCACCGGGAGTCACTGTCACACTGTTCGGTCCCTGACTCCATACCTTGCCAACTCTTCCTCGTCTTCCTGCTTCTGGTGTTGCTGCTCATGGTGCCATGTAAACTATGCTGTTTAGTGCACTGCTGCAGGTGTAGCACACTTTTAATGGGTCCTCCAACATGCATTACACATGCGGCATGTTGTCCATTTAGCATCACCAGGATTGTCTGGTCATTGTGTGATTCTGTGGTTTCCCTTTGTATTAGTCGAGATTTTTAACAACATTGTCAATCAATAGTGTCTCTTTTTATAGCTGAGCAACTCCTTTGTCCTCTGCAGCTGCTTAAGTGCCTTGTTAGCTTTAATCTTCCCCATGGGAAATCCAGGGTGGTGGTGTTGGTTAAAATGAAATAAATGGATTGTTGGAACAGAATACATCACAACAAAAACACACCAACCCTACATGTCGCCACATAAGCTCAACCAATTTGCTTTTCTGTCCCTTGATGGTGAGGACGGACTTCATTTTTTTGTCCAACGTGCTGTGTAGGTCAGCAGCAAGAGTGGTCACTGAGGAGCAGAAGCACTTATTAGCATGAAACAAAAACATGTGCACTCCGCCGTCTCACACAGTATTTAGTGCACACAAAAAGACATTAACAAATGTTTTAATAAAACACCTTTTTCCTTTTTCTTTTGACAGGGCTCTCAATCTCAATGGACCGGGGACTAGTGATGGGCCAGTGAGGCTTCGTGAAACAGTGTCCTTATTTTTAGGCCTCATTAGGTGGCGCTGTTGGTTTAAAAATGAGTGACGTTTCACTGAAATGGCTGTTCAACTCCAAAGATTTTTTGAGCAGACAGTGCCATCTAGTGGGCTCTGAAAATAAGGACACTGTTTCATGAAGCCTCATCAGCCCATCACTACCGGGGACCCAACAGAAGTTGCCTATCATTGGTCATTTGGTCCATTTTCAACATGTAATTAATGCCACACACATAGTGAGCATTGATGCAGTTATGTATTGGTATTCATAATAGAGTTGATGGCAAATCCACTCTAATGTACACAGAGGCGTCATGTACACTATGACACACACAAACCAGCAACCTGTCTGACACAGGCTGATAGCACATTGGCTACAAACACCACATGTTACATGATAACTCATAGTGTTTGATCTATATGGTCTATATGGTCTTGTCTCGAGGGTGTTCCAGCACGTTGTTCTTCTCTACAGTAGTTTTGATGGCATTAATAAAATTTGACCGACATGTCTTTTGCACAAAAAAATAACTGTTCAAGAAAGATAAAAAGCACATAGTCACTGCCTTGCACCTACTGTATGGTGGAGTAACAGAGAACCTAAGTGCATGCTTGTAAGGTGAAGCTCAGAGGAATAAGCATAGGAACTCACTGATGCAGTGTTTTCCAAGCATCTCACATTAAACATAGGAGTGTGATGTGGTTGCCACACCTATGCTAAAATTGGCCATCCAGTGACAGGCCACAGAACTGCAACATGAGGGCCACAAGTGGCCCACAGGCTACAAGTTTGCTTCTTGAGAGCAGAAGATAGTTGCGTCCGTCCACTTAGATCAAAGTGTCAACATAAGAATGGCATGTTCTGTGGATAAAACAAGAAGAAAAGAAAGACAGTTACGCCATATTAATTGACAAGATTAGACAGTTCTTCACAGTCAAGATTCTACAGTATCAAAAATTGATTCAACCTTGGGGGCTGTGAGTTGAAGACAAAGTTGAGGGGTACATTTCGTGCCGCTGGTTCGTGAGTCCACCCTAAAGAGGAGTCATTTTCTCATCATGCTGCCTGGTGATTTATGGATTTGTAGTCGGTATTTGTCATATAAAGTTACCATTGTAGTTCAGATGATTGTTCATAACCTGCGGCACAGAAACGTCTAAAGCTCCCTATAAATCATATCCATGGCACGGTTAATGTTGTATCATGAAATAATAAAACATTATAATGCTGCCACTTCAGGAGCAAGTAAGACTTTAATGATGACATCACATTCTAGAGGGAATAAATGAGATTTGTGAGGAAAAGAATTGAGTCTCTAGGAGTTTGAGTGTGACAGATGAGGCCAGAAAGTGGGTCAGAAGCACAAATTGGTTGGCTGCACATCTGTGCTGAGACACAAGAAGTGCTTGGGTTCTCTGTAAAACAGTTCTATCTCTGCGTTTAGCCTACGAGCTTCACCTCATTTACATTCTAAATGGACCAAAGAATGTGAATTTATCACAGTGTGATGCTAATTAGTCTCTTCAGGGGCAAGAATCCTGGACGGTATTAAACATCTCTATTTATAACCTAGTTTGACCTCAGTTAAATCGCTCTCTGCTGTCTTCAGGAATCTGTACTTTATTCATACACTGGTCTGTACAACTCTGACGGAGAGTTTTAAAAGAAGCAGCCAAAGCGGTTATGTAGGTGGTGCTCAAGGACCTGGCCCCGAGGCATGGACTTGAACACGCAACCTATTGCACTGAGGACTTTGTAGCTATAACAAAACAGGTGAAGTGAACCAAAGCACGCAAAAACAACAGTTTATCAACCAGTCAGAGGTCAACACCAGGAGATCAGACGGAGAGGGAAACAAGTTTCACGGAGAAGACAAGTTCAGATTCCAAGTCAGGTGAAAATGGGTCAACAGCACCTGATAGCGGTTCAAGCCACGGCATATTTTTTTTGGACGGGATTAATCAGCTAAAGACAAGATTCACCATATCGGCAGATATGCAGGAAAAGGTTGGCTGGTTGGCAACTACAAATTGTGGCAGGTTGGTAAAATTACCATACAGATGACAAGTGTGCCTAGCAGGGGGGCAACAGATTCTCACTCCTGAGGTCTCACATCAAATGTGTACCAGGGTGACACAGAAGTCAGCCTTCTGTGTAGCATTTTGGATCTCAACTGAATCATGTTTACCCTCCTGCTGCCTTTTCTCATGGCGTGGGCACCAGACTTTAGAAAGCTGTTTGCGTCAGGGTTCAGACATGGAGTGGAGCTAAGGTTCCACACTGGAAAGGTTTGTTAAAAGCGTGATCAGTTGGAATCTGTCCTTTTTATTGCAGCTTATAGAGATAACAGAGACCCAGGTGAGGTGGATTAAACATATTGCTATCAACAATGTGATTTTGTATTATTGTTTGTGTATTTTTAACTAATAAGATGTGATGTTGATATTTGGGTCTTTGCAGGAATGCATATCAGAAAACCTGTACGTTTTTGGTGTATAATGATGGCAGTTGTCGAAAATATTCCCAGTCAGACGTCTCCCATGAATGAACCATGAAATAATACGGATGATTTCTGCTTGACAGAAGCTTGTCGGGATTAAATCACAGCCAGTGCAATTAACTGGTGCAGTTTGAGTCTGATGCTGGTTGCTACTGGAAACGACTTTTGACCCTAGCTGCCTTTAACAGTGCCAAGGACTTTATGCCATCGTCACTCTTCGTCTGCCTATTAACAAAAACTGGTTTCAGTTCAATTTTTAAGAGACATTTATCCCAGTGCAAAGAACAAGTGGTTGCATTTTGGTTGTGTCCCGAATCACCATCTGGATCCACAGATTGTTTCATCACTCTTTGTCAATCATTCTGGTTCAATGTCAAACACAGATGAAACCACAGACTAAGTTCTTTTTGAAGCTGAATATTTGTAAATAGAGACCAGTATAAGCCATGGTCATTGTTACCGCAAGTATAAGATGAAGAAGCAGATGACTGCGCATCACCTCAGACATGTCACTTTTAATCTCCCCCTGTTTCACTGCACCATGAAGCCTCATTGATTTTCTATTTCCTCAGCTTTTGGTCCTGAAGAACAAGTGTGTGAAGCAACAAAGGAGAGAAAAATGTCTCCCAGAATCCCTCAGCTCCTCTGGGAGCAGCTCTATTCTGAGCAGCCCATGTTTCTCTGGTAAACACCAGGTCCCGTGTTTGTAAGTGCTGGATCACATGTCCTGAGCCTACATCATCTTTCTCTCTCCTCACAATGACTAATGCAGTGGTTGGAGCCAGAAGACTGAACAAACACAAGCTGCAGACCACCAACTGGGTGAGGGGAAACTGAGCTTCCTGCCCTCCATCTTGACTCTGAATCATTCTCACCATCAAGTAGAGGTCGATAGATTGTTGCGAAGGGAGACCATGACACATATAGACCCTGCATCCGCCTCCCTGCACGTCGCCCACCCTTTGCAGCTTGCCTGCAAGTGCTTTTGTTGAGAGTGATGCACCCATCTGGCCCGTTAAAAGTGAATAGTCCATCACCTGCACACACTCCAAGAGTCACATGACCAAGTCTGAAGATGTTCATGTGGATGTACCGAACACAGCTGCAGCACAAACAGAATTCAGATAGGAACTGCAAAACCAAATAAATAAATACGTGAGATTATGTAAATGTTTTCATGAGCAGTCTTATATGCTGTAAATGTTTTTAAAGAGGAATAAACTATCTCACATACTGTATACTGCCGGCAATTTTTAACAGCAAGGCAAGTGGGAATTAAAGGAAGCAAAACGGTGGCATGCGCAGTGGGGGTCAGAAAGCTGGTTGGAGACTTTGCTGCTGTAGCACAGTTCACATAAAATTAAATGTGAATGAGGGGAGACAAATGCTATATACTGTATATTGTACTGTACCCTGTAGACAAATAAAGGACATCATCAGTGTTGAGCAAGTTATTCAACAATTGTGATCAAACTACTGACCAACCAACTCTCTGAACACGTTATTGAAATACTTTACAGTACTGTACATTGCGTCATAAAAAAGTAAATAAATAAAGTCAGTCTTTCATGACGTTTAAATGAGAGGATAGATGTGTCGCAGCTCATTCCTAGTTTAAAAAAATGGATTAATACAATTGTTTCTACTCCTGTTGAGGAGCCCTCATTTGAAAATTCCATATTGACATTGCGGCCTTCCCATATTGTACAAATCATTAAATATCGTCACATTTTTTAATGCAAATTGTTTGTGGTTAAATTGTGGTCGCAATACAAGCTCATGATTCAGCTACTGATGAGAAACTTATCCTTGGTTAAACAGAAGATCTCACATCTGTCAGCTCACACCCACTTTGCATTTTTCCGGTTCAGCAAATTCTGAGACCAATTAATGTGTGTGTTTCGATGAAGAAGGCAGATTCCTCCCTCACTGTTCTATGTTGATCTGCAAAGCAAATTGGAGAGGAGTTGCTGCACATTCCATTTTTTCCTGGAGATGATCGCGTTTATTTTGGCAGTATTCTGTTATTCATTCAAAATAAATGCTGAAGAATTTACACTATTTGGGAACAGGTTTTATAATCGGTTTTATATATTTATGTATTGGTTACATTTAACAATTTTAGGACAGGGTTGATGGAGATGCTTTGAAAAATGTATAATTTGAGATGGATTGTATCATTCTAGGTAGATATTGCTTTAGAATTATGTCTTGAAGCATTATCTTCAGCAGGGCTCTCAAACTCACAGCCCATGGACCATTTGCAGCCCGCAGGATGCAGTTTTTTGGCCCGCCACTATATGTCTAATATAGCATGGGTGCAGCCCCAACTGTGTCCTTTTGTTGTCCAATGTGAAGTTGTGACTAAATGCTGTAAAAATATAGTCCTGGAGATGGAGCTCCACATTAATGTCACGGTACCAGAGCAGCTATAGATTAGTCCTTCTCTTTTCTCTTTAATGCAGAATTAAAAAAAAAAAGACATACAAACTGAAGGGCAGCGCATTCTTGGGCTACTCAAGACAAGAATGACAAGGTCATCAAAAATGGCTGTGAGTGTGATGCTCATTTGTGGGGATGACTTATGATCATGTCACATGTCACAGGTTTTTGTGTGGACGAGGCAAACGTGTTACGGAGGGGAGCTACATAGGAACGCACCTTAACGCTACACAGTCGAAGCACAGAGTCTTTCTCTTTGAAAATATAAGCATTACACAAGGCGGCAGCGAACAGCTCTCCGTCAACAAAAGAGCTCGACCTTCTATTTACACGTAGGGGTGCTTGTACAATCGACCGTTTGGTCCCAACACGGTCGGCACCAAGCTCTGTTTTCAGCATCAGACCCTCACAGGAGCACAAGTTGATGAAGCGTGTAAAAGTTGCTACGGCAGTGTTTGTTGGAGATGTTCTGAAAACCAGTAATGATTTGGATGAGCACAACTGCACAAGCACAATCGCTCACTCGCAATATTTCAAGGTGTTGATAATACCAAGCGCTCCTTGTGTGTTGCAACAGCTGCGCCACGCTCGATATCACAAAAAATGACAAAAATGCTTGAAATGGGAAAACACTGCTTGCTACATCAGAACCACTTGATTGTTGGTGATCCACTTCAGACGCGGAGTCTGGAGTTTATCAGCCGACAGGATGTGCAAGGTGAACTGAAAACCTTACGTTAAAAAAAACGTACGTCATGAAGACGAAATAGTCTTCCAGTTTCTTCCAGTTTTCCATTTGCTTTGAATGACTTGTGATGAATTTTAAAATATTTTTTCATGTCGATGTACTTCATGACACCTCATAAATGTAAGTTGATTTATGTTTAATGATATACATTTTAGATTAGTTAAGTGAAGACACTGGATTTGGCACATTAGTTATGAATGTTATAGAAACAGGATTCCCACAAATATAAAGTCTTGTCGTGCCGTAAATGGCTGTGTATTTCAACACTCCAGGGGATTTTTAAAAACAGCTGCGTTTCTATTGCATTACATAAATGCACAATTACCTTCCTGTAAATTATCTTGATGGCACTTTAATTCCATGCTATAGACGAACGAAATGATCTATGATGTGTACCACAGCAACCCTCTCCCCAAGTTTAAGTTTAAGACCCCTGATCTGCAGCGTTCCCAAGATGAAACATCACCTTAACCTATGACAGAATGTTAACCAAGCTCAATCCCATACATTTGTATTTTACCACATTAGTTCACCACATCAACAGTACTGAGAACGTGCTGAAACATTCACAAGGCATCTTGGTGTGGAACACACACCAGACAGCACAAACAGACCTCTATTTTTGGTCACACTTTACTTAAAGAAGGTCTCTATGATGAATATTTAGTACATTCATGAGACATGCATATATAAGGCTTTATAGAATGATGTACTTGTTATGAGGTTATGAATACTCATCATCATGTGTGGTAACTTATAACAAGGTTTATCCTGCTTAGGTAAATCTACTGTAGTTATGAAGGCTCTAGAGCCCTTAACAATAATCCTTACCCTTAACTGAACTACATAGTAGAATATAATAAGAAATAAGATAACTAAATACTATTGACTATTTCAAATTATGCATCTTGTAATATTTAACAAATCATGGTTTAAGTTGTCTTACTTGATAATGGACATTCATAATGTCTTCTCCAAAGCCTTAGACATGCACTGTGGTGTCTTATGAATGTAGTAATAATGCACCATAGATGAGAAGACCTTTAGGTTAAGTGTAACTGTACTTTTTTTTCATAGTCTGGCAGCTGGAGACAGCTCCATAGACTTAACTAGCTGTGTCTCTGTGAAGCCGTCTTCCATTGAATGTACAGTCACTGACAAGAAGCTGAGAGTTCGCCACATAACCCTAATAATCTCCTGTTGAATAAAATAAACTACAGATCTTTTGTTGTCCACAAAACAAAATAGGACAAATACTGAGGGAAGAAGAGAACAGACGTTTCTCAAAGCGTTTCTCAGTCAGGATCATGTGATTTCATCTTGAAATACAACTTCAAATGTCTCGTCGATGTGTGAGTTAAATTTTTATCAACAAAAGTTTGTCTCAGCTGCTCAAAAGTCCTCAGCGGTCGCTATTTGTCTGTACTGATGGGCCACTGAGGCTTCATGAAACAGTGTCTTTACTTGAAGAGCCAAGTTTCATTGAAATGGCTGTTCAAATCCAAAGATTTTTGAGCAAAGAGTGCCTTCTAGTAGGCTCTGAAAATAAGGACACTGTTTCATGAAGCCTCATGAAGCCTCATATTGTTGATAAGTTGAAACTGAAATTGAGAGTCTACGCAAAACAGAGGAAGTGGCCATTTTGTGGACTTTGACTAAACAGAACTTAGTAAATAAATACATTTGAGAGATATTGGATAGTCGAAGTCAATACAAACATGCAATAGAGACTCCTTGAAAGACAAAATTATGAAGACAGCCTCTTCATCATACCTGCCACAAGATTTATTGTTGGTAATAAAAGCGCTTCCATGCTGTGTTTAATATTCATAGACTGAACTTTAAAATCCGCTACTGATTACTTTTAGAAAGAAAAAAAAAGGAGAAAAAAAAATGACTGCATTGGAATGAAGCCAAAGTGAAGTGTCTGCCTCTGGATTTGTTCTGGTGGACACACTTCCACTTGGCTGCAGAAAGAACATTTTCTTTAAAAAAGAAAAAAACAACTAATTCTTCTACTCTGTGACTCACTGAAGCCTTCCTGTGAAGCTCCATGATGCTCTGCGATCAGACTCCTAATTTTTCAGGCCAGCATGAAGAACAAGCCCAAGCAGCAAATTGCCTCCGGGATGTTTTCACTTCCCCTAAAAAAGTGTTCTAGTGAGAAATGTGTGAAGCAGAGAAGGTTTAATGCCTGCTTCATTAGCAGAGGCACGAGTGTCAATAAGCAGCTTAGTCTCATTCAATCGTGACAGTCCAGATCAGAGTCTATTTACTTGGTTGGAGTTGACTGGCTGCTGGTCATTTACTTTTACAAACGCCTTTAGAGTGAATGTTTAACCACATGTTTCCCTCCCTGTGCCAATAAAAGAGAAGAGCTTTACCATCCTGACTATGAAACACATTTGTATGATGTTTGTTTGAAGTGCAGTGCACCAAATGATCTGATCTAAACTACATTTACATGTGGTATTTCTATGCGTGTTGGCCCTCTTCAAAAATAATAAAAATAAAAATAAATATATTATAAACTTTGACCAATCCGTGGCTTGGTCAAGTTTGATGATGAAGTGACATAATATTTTAGTCTCAGTGACTATTGAGTCCTGTATTTAAAATATGTTCCAAACAATGTGCTACGGTACTAATTTTTATTTAAGTATAAAGTGGAGTGTCCCTCGGGTTAAATGCAGCCTTTTGCCTGTATTTATTCGGGGGAAAACAAAGAATATCATACCTTAATGTATGATATTCTTTGTTTTTATATATCATTTCAAGCAGGATATCTGAACAAATACAAATAAATTGAAGTTGATGATGACCAGTGTGATTCCTTCATGCAGCTCATTGTCTTCTTCTGCCCTTCCTGCCCTTTATTTATTCCCTTCTAAGGCATCACTGAGTCATGATGCAGTGGAACAAATGTCCCTCTGGCTGCTGTAAAGTTTGCTGCTGATGTCACACGCCCCTTTACTTCTTCATAGGGCAAGTAAACTTCAGAGTGTGTCCAACAAACAAACCATTGTACAGTCTATTTCTATTGCTTGCTGATACTTGTCAGTCTGGCCACTCATCTTTAAATGTGACAGTCAGTATGTTCTGTTCTGTCGGACATATAATTGAGTCTTCTCTGAAGTCCATGTAGAATTGTTGACATGAAATAATGATATCTAAAGACATAGTATTGTTTTTTCTGGTCTTGTAATTGACGAGAGCAAGAATTAGCGACAACAATCGAACCATTACATTTGTGTCTTCTGATGTCTTGAGACTGTGTCATTAATCATCGTCCACCAGTGCAGATACATTTCCCAATCTCCTCACAGGCTCCTGTCAGAACCCAGGGAGAGACGCAGACAGAACATCTATCCTGTCTACAAGATTGTAAGCTTAACTTGTTCTTTTGTTCTCTTGTGGTCGCTGTTCTGACCCTGTTATCTGCCCGCGGCTTCAAGATTGCTCTTTGAGTTACACACACACTCCCCACGACTTGTTCCCAAGACACTGCAGCCATGTCAGATCACCGAGTCCCGCAGCAAGACGTGAACCACGTCAGGGCTTATGTGCTCTGCATCTTGTTTCTACTTGCAGACAAGCAGACATGAAAATGTGTTTTGAACAGTCGTGCCTGAACCTCAGCGCAGGCACGACTGTTCTGTTTTGTTGATACTAAACAACACAGCGACATCACATTCTATTGTAGCCACTTAAAGGGTGACGCCTACATGTGTCAAAAGTCATCTGATTTGAAACCTATTGTATTCGAGAAGTCGAAAAAGTCTTTTTTTCTGCTAATATTTCTCATTGAGAAAGGTGCCAAGTGCCTCAGCAGACATCATTTGATTCATTGTCATCGCCATGAAGCTCCAACCTCTGCGTCGCATTCAGGTTTATGACTCAACACTAATGAGATTGTGTCATGCCACAATCATAATTGAACGTTTATGGGATAATTTCCTTCTAATCAAGCTAAATGACCCTTTTGTGATCTTTAAAAGCCAAAATAAATACACAAGTATATTCATTAAGCACACACTCCGGTCCTTCATCACTGATTTTGTTGGATATAGTGGCGCAGGACGATGAGGGCTGTGGACATGGGTTACACCCTCCACTTTATGATGAAGCCCTTTATGCTCAAGTATTTGTGGACGTTTGGAGAGTGTTGAAAGTCTCTGGTGGCGTAGTGAAGAGCACTCAACAAAATGCAAGTAAGTATTGATGAGCCTGTGAGGCTTCATGAAACAGTCTACTGATTTTCTGAGGCCAGCAGATGGCGCTTTCTGCTGTAAAGTGATTGGACTTGAATTTAGGAATTTAATGAAACTGAGCGCCATTTAGTGGCCTCTGTGTCATGATACCTCGTGATGGGCTGATGAGGCTTCACGAAACAGTGTCTTTTTCAGAGCCCAGAGGGCACTCTCTGCACAAAAATCTTTTGAACACCTATTTCAATGAAATGTCCCTCATTTTTAAACCAGCAGCGCCACCTACAGAACTCTAAAAAAAGGACACAGTTTCATGAAGCCTCACTGGCCCATCAATAATTGATACCTCATCTACCCTTCACTAGCTGTGTGCCCTCTGCTGTATATTCTTTAGCAAATGTTGAATGAAAACTGACGTCATTTAAACCCCACAGCCTCTCCTACAGTAATCTGAAGACAAGGGCACTGCTTCATGAAGCTTTATTGCTATCTGGTCAATATTAAGTTTTTAATATTTGATGCAGGGGTCTTCAACCTAAGGCACAGGAAGTACACGTAGGGATTCAATTCTTTAGCGGTTACATAATGTTATTACAAAGGTCTGTGGAGTCAGCACTGGATAAGTTAGTTTTGGTGGTGTGGCAGTTTGGAAAGCCAAGGAGTGAAGCGAGCGCGAGGTTCTCGGGGGAGACCACCAAGCCGCCTGGAGATGAGCTGGGCCACATGGGATACACTTTCGACTGATGAGGAGAATCATAGAAGAAGAAGCTGTACCACATTTTTGTTTGCTCACACCAAGCCAGTACCATAGCGTACAGCTAAAATAAAGATTCTTGCGGTGCAGCGCTGTGTTGGCGGTCCGGTAAATTTTTGAAATAAAGGCCTACACTGTGACCCCAACCTTGCAGATATAGGCTTCTCGTCCACACTGATTCCATCCTTTTTGGAACATGTCACTGAGTGAATAAATTGAAACGCTCAAACGCTGGCTCCATGTCTCTATGTTTAGGTTGACGTCACTGCCCCATCTAACTCGGCTCTCTCCTTGAAAGTGGACACTCGACAATAATGCAAACAGCAACATTCAGCAACAACTAATTGTTAATCTTGATACAAAATCTTAAGCCACTCTGTCACTCTCATGTGCTGCGAACGATCATTGTGACACAGATGTGCTAAGAGAGGAATCAGTCACAAACAATCCCTAAATATCTCGCGCAAACATGTATTTCCTCCAACCATATTCAAACAAGAACCTATGGAATTGAAATTCATACAGGTAGCCTCTCTGTTGGTGTCACTGGAGCTCAGAGTAATAAAAGCTGAATTGGGTCCATATCTCTGCAGTCAATTAGTTCTGCATGTGCCGCACCACCTTCTTCATTTGTAGTTAGAGCACAACAGCACCGCTACAGTCCAGACACATGTACTACATAGTTTTCAATAGAAACAGCTTCATTTTGGCTGAGCACTTTTTTGAAATCGACACGGAAAATGATTGGATATGAAAACGTGTCACTCTATGTGGATGTAGCCTCAAGTGGGCCAATGAAATTAAAGACATGCAGAAGACAGATGGGAGGATCATAAAAAACAGTCGGGGAGGGAGTTTAACAAGTTTATTGCAATGATTTAGTTACAACATTATTATGATTCATTAATTACAACAAAAAACAATTTTGTTTAATTTAATTTAACAGACAACACAGAACCTTTGTAAGTGCAGCAGTTCCTGGTCCACTGATCCCACTGATGCACAAGACACGTCGCAGCTAGGATGATAACAACAACAACAACAAACATGGAGGAATCCATGAACAAAAGCAAACAAAAGCATCTGTTTGCTTTTGTTCAGGGATGTTTTTCGCTACACAATGGCCAGAGTTTCCACTATTCTGAATGTACTTGAAATTCTCATACAATTGAAATTATTATACAAATATTTATATTTATTAATATAGACTTTAAAAGAGCTTTAGTTTTAATGAGGTGACATAAAAACTTGAATCGTGATTTATAGTGCTGTTGTCAAACTGATGCAGAATAAACAATGTTTAGTTGTTTAAATGTATGTATGGGTCCATCATTAGTTTCACTAATGTACCAAATTCATTCAAATTGAAAAATGTGGCTTCTTGTGGCAAATATTTTGATACCATTAAACTGCGATTAATTGAGATTAATTAATCACAGATTCTCTAGATTCATTTTTTTAACCGAATCCCACCCCTAAAAAAAGTTCTACAAACTTTATAGAAAAGGTCCAAAATTGTTGTAAAATTTCAAACTGTACTTTTTTGTGTTTCTGAATGAATGCTTATGACGTTTAAATATGATGAAACAACTGGCCCAGTACGAGAGACCAATTTAAAGACATACACTGACAAGTGGTAAAACAAGCCTTTATTTTACTTCAAACAGATTCTATATTCTATATTTTAATGTGTGGCCGCTGCATGTGGGAGGGGTTGCTGAGTGAGTGACGTCTCTCCAGAAGTGAAGAGGTGCCCGGTGCGTGTCCAGCTCTGAATGTGCGCTTCTGTGCAGTTTGGCTGTGACAAAGTCATAAACCAAGTAACGCTCTGTCCCAGACTCGCCTCATCCCTGTCCCAGCTCCAGCCGACAACAGGACATCAAACCCTGGAGTGAGCGCTCCAGCCTCGGAGGTGTGGAGAGTGAGCACCTCCCCTGTGACACTGACACAGGAAAGGTTTTACACCTCAATATGAAGAAAAAACAGTCAGTAAATGTAGCTAACAGGACACGTCTGCATACAGAGGCTGCGTTATACACAATAACAAAGCACGTCATGGGTCATCTGATCGGTCCACGCACCTTATGTTTTTCTGGCTTTTTTCGGGGACATTCTAGTTCTGGAAGTCCAAAGCAAAAAAATCTCGAGATTTTTGTTCGAACTCTGATTTGTTCGAAGTCTGGGACGTTTCGAAAACCGAGGTACCACTGTATATTCAGAGTTTCATTTGTTGTTTCCTATAACGCGCATCTAGTTCAAACTTTCTGCACACTGAGCCTATTTCTGACACCCTTGATCTGCATGTAATAATAGACCAATATTTAATTGGTGTTCATCAAAGAATGTGTGGCATCAGAAAGACTTCAGTGTCACATCAGTTTCTTTGTCTGTGACAATTTGACGTGCTGGCTTCGAATTGTGTCCGGCAGTGACTTGCTCCGTCTCTCTGCAGACAGACAGCTCAGCGTGTGATTCGTCTTGTCACTTTTATGACATGAAGACAGTTAATGCTCTCCTCACAAAGACAACAATAAAGACTGAGGCATAGGTGGAAAATATAAACCCTGCAATATAAAAGTGGTCTGACTTTAAGACGAACAAAATTACCATTCTTCATCCTGATATAAAACACGGCAGAATGAGCTTCTCTTCTAGGAACATCAGAATGAGGAGGAAAGTGTGTCTGTCAGACATCAGAGCGACTCTTTAATAATCCCATATAAGCTGACATGGAGTGACAGAATGTGGACAATGGACAACCCAGCCAAGCTCGCTATCTTGTAATGGCATGACGCAGATAAAGAAAATCCGACTGGAGAAGAGAGTCAGATTGACAGGGAGACAGTTTTTAGTGAGACGTGTGGGATGAAGACACCTGCTAAAAGCTGCACTGCTGAAACAGACGTCCCTGCAATGTAAGACTAATATTATCCATTCGAAGAAAAAGCAACTTTTCGAAGTCGTCACTGATGTTTTTTTGAACGCAGGATCTTGGAAAGATAACCTCTGCGATGTTTTGTTTTTCACTTTTCAGCTGCGCAAAGATGTTTAACATTGGATGCAAAAGTTTTCATGATATTATTGATCATGACTATTGAAAATTTTAGGACATAATGACAAATATTTGTCGTAAACAACTTCACATCTCTCTCAGCCAGGTTACTCTTGAACAAGTTTGAAAAAGAATCTAAATGGTAAATGTGCATCGCATACCTGGCCTGCTCATAGAAGAAAATATGGCAGAGCGTAGCAGCTTTTTGAGTGTGATATGGTGACAAATTTGATTCCTTCAATTGAAACGTGCTGTTCTTGTATCTGTGTGGAAAAGGATGGTGTCACACACTCATGTATTGATTGAGCATGTTCTGTTGCTGAATCTGCTGCAGAGCTGGATCGATACCCTTCCAGTAGAAACTCTTTGAGCTCACCAGAACATTCTCAGAAGACAGGGGTAATCGGGGAGTGGCGTCAATCTAGGAAGACACTGAATTGATTCTTCTCATTGTGTGAGGACTGAGGAACCTTGACTGTGATATATAAACTGACTTCAAAGGAGACCAAATGAGTGTCACGTCAAGGTAGGGGAGTTGTCACTGTCCTAGAAGACATGGAGTCTGCATCCCACGTGTCCAACTGGAGCACAAATCACAACAGTTTATTAGAGAGTCCAGGGTCAACGGCAGAAGCTCAGTCTGACTGGCAAACTAATTCAGGGAGAAAACAGGCGCTGACAGGCATAACCAGGCACAAGCATCCAGACTGGCTGGACCACTCGCCCATTGAAAATCAGTGGGGAGAAATTACACAAGGGTCATAAATCTGAACACACAAAACCAAAACTCCTGAAAGATCGACTATTTCTGGGTCTCTCTGTTAACAAACAAACAAATGGATCACTGTGTTTTCATGGGTGCAGTAATTTAATTTAGAGCTACGATTTGAATGAAAAATACATACGTGGATCTATATTTTAGAGTGCATCACAACTGTCACACACTGGTCATTCCACATCAGCATGTTGCCATCTTTCACAAGAAGAGATTTCATCATCATCGGCAGAGAAGAGAAACAGCTTCCAGCCTCATGAACGTAGTCATGCTTCACTGAAGGAAACACTGTTGGACAGATGAATGAATATCTCCTCAAACCTCCAATTATCTCTAATTCATACTTGTCTCTGCATAGTCAACCTGGTTTTTTGAGCGAAAAGCGACAGAACGGACGTGGTGGAAGGAGAGAGGCATCCCAGAGTTTTGTCTGAGTGTCACATGACATGATTAATGGCTGCTTCGCGCAAAGCATTCATCAACTCACAAGGGACACACCGGCTTTTAGTCTTTTAAGAACATCATGTTCAAGGTGGGTCGTGTTTGTGAGGAGCAAACACCGTCGACAGGCTATTAGTGGAGACTTGTATCCACGGAGCACTCAGGCACACGTCTCGGCCCTCCTACCCTTCGGCACTACCTAGACCTCTGGGACCGTTGTAACCTGCTTTTAGGCAGCAGAACTGCAGCAGGAGCAAGATGGAGAGCTGGTCCACCAAGTTGAGCAGAAACCCTTTCATTTAACTCCGGCTATTAAATCCTTTAAAAAGGTGAGACAAAATACTGCACTCTAACATCTAATCTCCATGAGGTGAGACGGAATGCAAACGTGTCATGTGTTATTAGTAAATACCGTATTTTCCGGACTACAGAGCGCACCGGAATATTAGCCGCACCCACCAAATCTAAGAAGGAAAATGGATTTTTTTCATACATAAGCCGCAGGTGCACCGTTGCTGTCTGCGCCACAGAAAATGCATGAGAATCACTTCTAGCGATCCTCTAGTACTAGTTTTGAAAACGGGGTCCAGTGTCGAGACTGACTCATGAAACAATCTTGCCAATGTTCTGAAGTGTTCAGAAAGCACTGTTTTCACCCTCCAGTAGATCGTCTGTGTTAGCAGAGCTGCGGACACGCGGGCGAAAACAGCGCAATTTGAGCGCTTTAAAGGTAAATAAAACGCCCGTGATGTCATCGATTTGATGTGACGAAGCTCAATATATTTGCCAGCAAAGAGCACGCTCATTAGACTGTAAAAACTCGGGATGCTCCGAGAGACAGGGAGAGCACTCAGCTGAAGCAGCTGTCTTCAACCTCTTTCATGAAAGTTCTCACTCTGGACGGTTGCAAACGTTTCAGATTCAGGTGGTGGACCGCGAACGCTGCATCTGACACACACAAGACTGCAGCGGATTCGGCCGCAGTTGATTCCGTCTTAAAACGACACCTGAGAAAGGCTGCTCATCTGGCGCGGTGAAATTAATGATTATTTCTCGGGCAATATGCTTCGCGTTCCGAATGTCACGCTCAGACCGGTGAGTGACGCGAGTGACTGCTAGTTCCTGAAGTTTCATTTTCATGAGCACCAGAAAACTCTCTGTACTCCGTCAAGTGCTGGTGTTTTAAATATCGTATTGAATTCGTGGCGTTGACGCCTTTTAACGTGCATGTGCTGCAGGATGCAAACTTGACACGACAGACTGAAAAAAGCTTCCGCATTAGACACGCCGTCGCCAAGCGAGTGGCGAGTCGGGAGGGAGGAGCGGACGCATCACAAACCGCAGGTATATCAGGAACAGCAACCGACCTGCTGTCACATGTGATCGGATTTTGTGACCAGCAATGACAGGCAGTGGTCGGCATTCACAGATCACAACGAGTTCAGCCTTTCATAATCGGTGGCCGACTGATATCCCTGTAAAAATCAATATATTAGCCGCATCGGTTTATAAGCCGCAGGGTTCAGACCGCGAGAAAAAAGTAGTGGCTTATAGTCCGGAAAATACGGTACATATAAAAATGAGACTAATGTGGCACATCACCTTTGGTGCTCCTGACATGGCCTACCGCTGTATACCCGCGCCATGATTTAGAAGAATCAGCTGCTGGAAAGAGCTGTAAGAGGTTTCCAGGCTGAGGGAGGTCTTGGCCTCTTCTTTTCAGCTGCTGTCCTCATGACCTGACGTCGGATGGTGGGACGCAGATCTACCTAATCCTAGTTTATGTCTAGGTTGTTCTTACAAACTTTGCTGAGTTGCAGAAAATAAAGTCATATGCTGCAGACTTATTAAGGGGGGCAGTAAACCACGATAGAAGTCATGTCACACATGTTATCACTTCAATCTCCAGAACAACATCAGAGTGAATGGAAAAATCAGTTTATGTCAGAAAATTATAAAAAGCTCGACTGACAACACAAATTCATTTTCATTCCTACTGAAATACCTTTCAACAAATAGTAAATGCTACCAGTAGAAATAATGAACAGTCACGTTCACTGAATGTGATGTGTGTATGTGGTACTTCTGTGGCCCTTTAGCATCTCAGCAGGAATGAAGATGACCGTGAGCTGCAAGTGTTGATCTAGACTTCTCCTCTGTTGCAGCAGAGTGATGAAACTTGACTCTGACAATAATGAGCAGCAATGAGGCCGTGCACTGTAACGTGTCTGTGTAATTAAATAAAAGTGTTTATTCATGTGCAGAAGGAACACACAGAGCAGTTGTCAAAGAAACCGCATCTCCCCTACGATAACATGTCTTTTATTTTGGCTCTCCGTGTTACGCAACTCTTGGAGGATTAGAAGATCAATACTTCACGTTAATGGAGTTGAACGTATAGATTTCATACCACACAAATGTACCTTTTTCCGGTGAAATGATTATAACTATGTCAAGCCGAATGCAGAAAAAAAACATTCACTGACAGGTGAAGGGAAGGAGGTGAGCTTCATAACCCATTTGCACTCTTGATCAAATCGGTGTGAATCACACAGAAAGATAAATCATCAAGCAACTGACAAATATGACAGTTGAGAAGAAAGTTTTTGGGGGGATTATTTAACAGAAATCATTGTGTGAGGGTTAGAAAGACAGCCATGAGTGACTGCAGCAGCAGCTAGGCGGAGCCAGACCCAACACCAGCGCCCCAGTCTTCATTCCTACACAAAGCTTTTTACGTCAATTTCAACACCTGTTTACTACCAAAGTCTGCCTTTCACAGTGAGGATGCAATGACAGGTTAAACCTTTAGGTGCCATAGTCACAACATTGCACCAGGCATCATTGTAGCAAAACAGGACTGTCAAAAACCGCTGTCACATTTCAAGCATTTCCGTCGTTTTTGGTGAGATCCTTTAGAGAAGAAGTCACTCCTATGATTTTGAGAGTTCTATAATTCAGCACTCTTTCTGTCATCTCTCACAGTCGGGTGTGCTGAATGACACAAGGAGCACTTGCTGTATCCACCTCTGCCGGGCTATATCGTGCACAATTGTTATTACTTATGCAGTTATTCACTCCCAAACCATCATTTGTTTTCGGAACATCTCCAATGAGCAGCTGTCACTTCGGTCATAACTGCACAGGTTGTTTAACTGCATTGCATCAATGCTGTATATTGCAAAATCAGAAAAAGTGAGAAACCAGCAGTTGAAGCATTTCGGCAAAAAGGCAGTTTTGAAGCTTTAAAACTTTTCTTTGAGCCAAACATTGGAATTTGTTGGCAAGATGCCTTAAAGAGGGAAGCTGCTGACTCATGATTCAGAGATTAGAGTGAGTGGAAGCAGAAATTGGACTGCAACTATCTAAGTTTGCAGGCAGTAGAGTTTGCCACCTCCGATAGGAAATACAGGTTTCTGAAAGCTTGTCTTGTAAAGCAGCCTCATCCCAAAAATACTGCTTGCACTTATGGTTTTCTCTGAGGGTGTTACTGGTGGAATATTTTACTGTTTTAGTACGTGTCTGTGTGTGTGTGTGCCAAAGCCTGGAGTGTGGGAAAATCCTCAGAAAGGTGAAATTCTCAGATGAGTATTGATCTGGGATCATGTGACTCACCTCCTCTTCTCTCTCTCACCACCTCTACACATTGATTGGACCTGCACAACATCATTGTCAAGCCTTTTGCTTGCATTTCTTCGACTTTAAGTTAAACAATTTCATAGCAGACGCTCGAAAAATGTGATCATGAAACACAGGGAAATTACTTTCAGAATTCAAAACAGATTAAATGCACAACCATTCGAAGATAACGGTGCATACATTGCTGATGTCTAAGCAACATTGCGGCTATTTTTCTAGATTCATTCATTTTTAATGAAATCACTAGTCAGTCCTCCTCAAGGCAACTTAATCTAATCCTCTCCTCAGCTCGCTGAAAGCAAATCCTCCAACAAAGACAAAAGCCTTAATACAGAATCAGTGTCTAAAATAAATGTAATTCTGCCACATCCTGATAAACCGTGAGTGATTTTCCTCCCAAACCTCCACTTGTCCTCAGTGAAACGATGTTTCCTGCGAATTCCAGCTCTGCTTTCTTTTTATTCTGAGTTTAATCCAAAGCACTGCAGATAATTCAAGCATTTTTCTCAATTAAAAACCCTGCCTCGTTGATAAATCACGCTGCTGAGTGAGATAATTTTACAATTGCAGCGACCATAAACATTGCTGCGCCTCTTATTTCTCAAAAGCAAAATGTATTTTTCCTGTTTCTCAGCTGGAACAAGTGCAAAGACAGCAACAGAGCGGTTGTGTTCACATATCCAAAGGGTGGAGTGCAGCTTGTCTCACCAATGTTGAGTCTGAAGGGGTCACGCTCTCATACTCGAAGGAAACAACAGACTTTGTAGCTGCAGGAGACTCTTGCATGCTAGAGATTCCTGGCAGCTGGGAAATGATGAAGATTTAAAAATACAGGGTTGAAATTCTAGATTCCAGATGGAAAAACTGCCCCCTTGTTTGTCCTGCTGTTTTATTAAGTAACTGTGCATTTGAAAAAGCACTGTGCTGAGTTGGTCTATTTTGTCACGTGCCAAATCTAGGCTGTGAAGCGCATGACAAATGGCTGCCCCTCTTTCTAGCCCCGATGCTTTACAAAATTCAACCCAAATAAAGCCAGCTCACGTTTCACAATACATTCAAAACAAAAGGCATCTGAACCAGTTATTATTAACAATGTTTTCTCAAAAATGTTCAGGTTTCTTAAAAATACATGGATAAAATATGCCAGTGCTCCCGACTTTTAACACAGTTTTTATTAATGCTTTTCAATTCACAGACTTTGACAGGCTTAACATTCAAAATAAAACAGAATTGTTTGTCCTGCAGATCATTTTTTCCATTATCATCATCTTCTTGGGAATGAGTACTAATCTTCAATAATGCACACTGTTATGTTGATTTGAGTGACATTTCTATCCTTTGAACAAGTGGATTGGGTCATTTTGTCTTATTCATAGCAGTTCTCATCAATTCTGTGTGTAAGAAGTGCTCGAAGGTAGAAATGTATTTGAAATTGACAGAAGACACAATGTCCCAATCACAATAAGAAGTTTTTTTTTTTCTTTCTGCAATTAAAGAGGCTTAAATGAAATGCATGCATTCACAGGTCTGTGGAAAAAGAAGTGCCTTTGTGAGGTAGAACAACAAAATACTCTCCCAATGATTCAAAATACAAACAGTTGTCAACAAACACAGTGTGAGTAAGTAAATGCATTAAAAATGCAGGGAAAAATACAAAGCGACATCAGTAGCAACAACAAAAATGTCTCTAACTTCTACTTTCCTTCTGTACTATACTGTCTAATAACCTTCACTTTTCAGCATAAACATCTGACGACCACAATGGAAGTGGAACAAACACAATTTCATGGCAGCCGGTGAGAGAATTGGCTCTGTCTTCTCTCGATTATCTGAGCAAAGGTGTGACTGCTAAACAGAGGCTCCGGTCCTAATGCCCATCAGTCAAGCCTCCCATTGTTTTGACCCGTTCATGGTTGAAACAGCGTACTCACATAGAGAGAGGACAAGGACCATCTTTTTTTCTCTTCAGGATCACACCACACTTCCACCACATCTTCCTGCTGGCCACTCACTTCAGTTTGCAGAGATGGAGGACATGCGCATGCAAAGATCCTCTAGGTCTCTCTGGAAAACACTCTTCAAGACACCAAGATTGGATGCTCAGCATCACTTGTTTCCTCGAGATCAAAGCCAGCTCCTCCAAAAAGGGAGACAAGCTCGATGGTGATTGCCATTAGTATGCTGCATAACAACTGGTAAGTGGAGATGTGCAGGGGGTTCAAGTCTCTTGATGGGACACTGGAAACTGAATGTAGATTGCTGCCAAACTTGTGTGGATCCTAGAATTCAGCTCAAAGAGGAGGTGCTGGTCTACGACTGCATGTTGTGGGGTAATTGATAGAATTGAAAAACAACAATAAACACAAAAATATTATTATTATTATCATTATGAATATTATCAATAATAATAGTGTGTGTGTCATTGCACAAAAATCTCTGATTTTACTCATGAAACTGTGCATAAGAACACACACCAAAAATCACAGGAGCTCTGCTGCGACTGGTTAGAGGAAAACCTTCAGCCTCTCGTGACTCCAGTCAGGAACTCAGCCCACATGAAACAGGAGCATGTTGCTGCACTGTTAACTCCATATAACTGCTTTAACTCACTCGCAGCCAAAGGCCCTCTTCCTAGTAAGTCCTAACTGGCTGATATCTACAGTCCTGTCCGCCATTGCTTATTTTTGACATGACCATACCTGCAGAGCTTCTGCTTTGGAGGATGGAATGACCCCCTTGTTTGCTGTCGTAACCTCTTGTTCACTGAGATTTCAGATGGGGGCGAGCGATGAGGGATTTGCATGTAACTTTTCATTTGGATTGAAGCTATTATATTACTATGTGGAACTGGGTTATTGAAAACTGAGCGAAAACAGAACAGGATCGGGGCACTCAAAATGTAAGTGCCTTGCCAAAACCTCCCTCGCCATACTTGATTCAACTGTTTTAAAAGAGATGTCAGGACACTCAAGATGAAAAAAGGGGCCATAGTGGATGGCAAGTTTCAATACTGACTATGTAACATAATTCGCAGGGTTTATGGTATATTTAATACCAGATTACATGTCTCCTCTTCTCCCTCAAAGAGGTGTTTCAGTTATGGTCATGGATTAATGACAGATTGAGCTGCTTTTATTGGAGCTAAAGCAGCATCCTTCTCTTCCTCGCTTTGGTTCTGTTTGTGTGTTGACTCACGTCATGGCTGCACAACCAGAGGGAGAGCAGTAAAGCTCAAAGCAAACAACCAAGCTGAGCACTAAAACACACAGAATACATGGCTTCAAGAGAAGGACATGTTTGCAAGAGGGGGATTAAAAAAAAAAAAAAAAAAAGCTCACCCTGTGTAAATAAGTTTGTTGACTCGCTGGAGAACATCTGAAGATGACATTTAAAGTTGAAAGGAATGACATGCATTAAACATTAAATCCGTAAACTGGCAGAGAGAAGGATTATCATTGAAGTTTAACACCCAGTCACCAACAAAGAATAACAAACTAGGGGCTCATTTACAGGTACTTAGGGTTCCAACTCACTCACATATACTGTAAATATCAAGTACTACGAATCCAACCTAGCAGAATGTTCGTAAAAAAATAAAATCTCTGCTGAATGCTAATGTGCTAAACAGCTGCAAACTGGGGTATGAACAAGACCCCAACACTGCAGGCACTGAAATCACTATGCACTCACTTCAGGTCCGGATTCAAAAATGTTTGTGTTACTGTTTGATTTTACATAAATTGGTACTCAGTAGTACAGATGGAATTCGGTCTGAGCCAATGAAAGTATCAAAGCCAGTACCCATCCTTAATCGTAGTACAACAGTGTTTGTGACTGTTTTGCTACCTAATTCGTTCCTAAACAAATGACACCTCGAGCCTCTCTCCTCCACCATCGATTCCCCAACTGTAGTCGTCTAGTTGAGACCATCTTAGTGCGACTGTGTACCAATCTCCACGATCATTTTGGTCATTCCGAGGGAGGGAGAGGTTCCCTGGCCTATCCCAACTTAAGCTGCTGCTGTTGACACACCTGTTGTTTCACAGGAACCCAGCCCTTCCTGCAGCATTACTGGTCTGTCTTCAGGAAGTGATGCAAAAGCCATTTCTCAACAAAGGAGTCGGTGCAGAGCCAGTGCACAGGTGTGCTGCCACTACACAGAGAAATGAGGAAGCGAGATCCCTGATCTATTCTGCTGCGATATTTTTGCCATATTAAAAGCTCAGTGAATTTGGTCATGAATGCGTTTTTTGCAGTTTGTGTGACATTTTGCATCTGGTTGAAGCATTTTGCAGCTCATAATTGTTTGAAGAATTGAAGCCAAAATCAAGTATGCACCACTAGCAGGGTGGCAGCAATGAGGTGACATACACAAGATCCATAAATTAGACGAAAATGAGGCGCTAACACAGTGAGCAAACAAAAACACGACAAGATTACAACAGTAATTGGATTTCTTCAGCAGATGATCATGCACATGTTAATCAGCAGCCACAAAAAGCAGTTCCACTTCCAGTCTGCTCCAGTCTGTAGTCAAACTTTGTGTTTCTCTCGGAGGAAACACATCAACATCCTCAAGTCTAAACAATAGAATGACGTGAGACTGATCCTTGGGGAGCTGGTTTCTTTCAACACCCTCATCATGAGGCATCTATTGGTTTTATCATCTCCTAGAGGGAAGAGTCCAAAGCGCCTGTGTTTAAACCCTGCGAGCCTGTTTTGTGTTTTAATGTTCAGGCAAATGAAATCGAGGATATTCGGGAACGATAACAAGGCATCAGATTTCTTGCTTCCTGAACAAGCCCTGGCAGATGAGTAGCCCTGGAGGAGCAGGCCTTTTGCATTGACCCTGTTCCAACAGTAATGTGTTCTTTTAGATGAGACTGTCAGCTACTGCGTTAATGACTTTAGGGAGATTAAGAAGAAGACATCACAGAGCGTTATTGATTCACATGTGAAGAGGGTCACTTGCTCCTCCCTTTATCAGCCTGAGAATGAGCGTTGTTGAAAAACATCTGATAGAACCAAGGAAATTGACTCAACTTATCATTTTCAAAGCAGTAATCCATCTGCTCTGAGAGTCATGATGGCTCATCCTGATCCTGCAAAAGGAGACAACAGCCTGATAGAACCTGAAAGAAGGTTGAAATATTGCGGTTGAATTTCTGCCTCAGAATTTTAGCTCAGGTTGTTGAGCATGTTTATGTTAGCAAAAGTTGTGAAAAGAAATTGAAAAACAATGTCGGTGTGAAGATGGCTTCCGCTGGGCCGCGGCAGGAACAATTCCCTCTCCTGCTCTCTGATAGAGTACAATGCTGCGCCCGCCGTTTTAAGGTTTGGTACCGCTCCAATTCAATTTTAGCTTTGGAGACACAAGACATCAGGACAATAGAGAAGGCGTAGGATTTTGTATGGTTGTCAGAGTCATGTCTGATAAATGTTTAGCACATCTAGTGCCAAGGAAAGCCCAACTATCAAATGAGTCAGGAAAAACCTAGTGACAGCTTTCAAATTAGTTTTTGAGCTATGCTACCTTTCTGTCTCTCTCAGACGTTTCCTTGTATTACTACTGCAATATTATGGGATTTCAGTTGCAACATAGAAATGTTGGAGGGACGTGAAATTTACATTGTATGTGTATTTCTGCTTTAAGAGACAGAAATAAGAAATACTTTTTATTTGCTTTATTTGTGTTTTATTGCTGCACATAAGTATTTTGGATCGGGTTCGACATGGGAAAAAATTACAAGACCAAAATATAACTTTTTACTCTGAACTCCACATGCTGTGTTTGGCAGAAAAAGAAACATGCACCACCCCAAGAACACCATTCCTACTGTGAGACATGGGGGTGGAAATGTCATGCTTTGGGGTTGCTGTTCCGCAAAGAGGACGGCGGAACTGTGTGAAGGAGAAGATGATAGGGGCTATGTAATGCCAGATTTTTCACAATAAGCCTTGAAGATGGGTCATGGCTAGCCCTGAATGAGCCGAAGCACACAGTCAGGAAACCCAGGAGTGGCTCCGTCAGAAGGAGCTAGCCAGTCTCCAGACCTAAATCTTTGGAAGGAGCTGAAACTCTGTGTTGCTCAGTGAAGAGCTGGAGAAGATCTGTCTGGAGGAGTGGGCCAAAATCCATGTCGTAGCATGTGCAAACCTGGTTTGCAACTACAGGAAACCTCAGTAATGGCTTCTGGACCAAATAGTAACACTGATCCCTTCAGGTGTTTAAATATCTATGCAGCAAATATTAACTAATAAATTTAAAATGCTGTATATTTTTTGAAAAGTTGCAAGATCCCAGGGTGTTCAGGTAGAAAATCTCTTGCCGAGTGACACCATTTCTGATTCCCCAGTAGGCTACTATGTTGGGGTCTTGTCATCTGTTGGAAGGGGGAACACTCAGTCTTTGGGGAGAGGGAAGTTTACCATTTATTCACCTCCAAACTGGTGAGTCGTGTTTACGATTGTGTTGGTTGTCTGCTTCTGTGCAAATATGGGATGAAATTTTTAGGACGTCAGAAATGGGATTAGGGTCTGAAAGACTCTGTTAACGATAACGAATGAAGTCGCTACTAAGGCTCGCCATTTCAGATCTCATAATGGACTTTGTACCCCAGAATTAAAGCTGAATACTGCTTGAAAGCAACAAGCAACCACTGGGCATCCAGTGAGGTAACAACACTTGATGTTAATGCCTCTTGAGAAGTACGTGAGACAAGGTGTGGACACTTTGGGCAAAGGTTGTTTCTCAGATCGGCCATCTACTATTCCCCTGCAGGAAAACACAAGATTATGACATGATCTGTAACAGGAACAAATGTGTTTGTCTCGTACTATAGAATGTGGGACCAAATCAAGACGTGTGTTCTCAAGACAGCTAATAATTACTGATTTGCTGTTGTTATCATTTTGCCTGTAATCAAGTGTTTGTCCTCAGGGAGTGTTGAGTGTGAATCAGTTAAAGCTGCCCAACAGGGGCTGTAGGATTTACATTCTCATCCAGTATTGCTCAATGAAACAACACCTACTGGCTCAATGAATATATCATTGAAAGGCACTTTGTGTGATGGACTCGATTTATAGCTTTTTACGTGGACATCTAAACCCTCTGAATCTTTGTGACTTCAGCACAAATCCATCCACCATGATGTCCAGGATGAAGAGGAGGCGATGAAGAAGATCAGGCTTACTTGGACACTGCATCAAGTCCAGGGATTACTACGGCAGCCTCATTCTGTCAACACGCACACTGCAGTACAAGACAGTGCACGAAGAAAACATTCAGAGAAAGAATTGAAGACACATCCAGAGTGGTCCATAAAGAAAAGAAACATTGTCTTGCGTTGTCCAGATCTATTGGGTTAGAGAGGGAATGAAAAAAAAAAAAAAATCGCATTTCCTCTAACTTTGTCCAACAGAGATCTCTACATTTTCTGTGTCTTTGTCATTCTTGGGACGATGTCATTGTGTTGGCTCCATCACCCCAAGATCATGAAGGCTAGTTGACTGTCAAGTGTGAAGTGTGAGTTAACCATGTCTTGGCTTTGGTTATGTTTCTGATGCACCCAATACAGGCAAAAACATTCAATGAGAGAGGGATACGTTTGGATTCGCTTCAATGAATTACTGGTCACGAAACACATGGTTTTTCCCGAATAACACAGATAGGGAATATCATATTGTCGTGTATGATGATGCATCAAAAACGTTTTGGCCAGCCTGACTGAATGGTGTGGCTAAATGACGTAGCATGTATAACTACTGATCCCAAAAACAAAACAAGTGAGAACTTGGTATTATGGCATGAAAAACAGGCACCAGAGCTCAGACTCATTTCGAACCAACTGGGAGGCCCTGAATCTGCCAAAGATGACACCATTCATTTGTGTTAACTTCACTTAAAGCAAGTCCTGCCTTGGTGAACTAAGTCTGGGGTGTGTGTACATAGCAGTCTTTGAAGGCTTTTAGCTCAGACTCGTGATGAAGATTCTGTCACAGGAGTAGATCACAATGGGGTGCAAGAAAAATGCCAGGGGTTATGTTTAAACACTGCAAAGCACACAGTTTGAACCTTGTGACGCAGCATTTGTCAAAGTGCTTGCATGCATGTTAAACGTTTTTAAAGGCAGTTGAGGGATTTGGAGCGTTTCACACTAATGTCTAAACTCACTAAAGTGCACCTACTTACTGGATACACTTGTGAAGTTTACCAAGAGCAGCAGCGACACGATGCAGCTGCAGACAATAGGGATGTAGCAAGATGATGATGTGTGCGGTATTGTTGCATTGTCAGTGAAAACCCACACAACTGGGATTATATCACTGGTGATGGCAACAGGGTGTGTTTTACAGCATGGTGGATGATATCCAATGAAGGCAAGGTTTGATCACTTTGGTGACCTAGCTTTCCTTGGATTGGCAAAATTAAAAGTTACATTTTGATGACTCCAAACTGCAGAGCTTCAAAATATATATATTTTTTGACTTTGTTAGACTAGTGGCAGGTCTCCTCAGGCTGTGTAGCACACAAACGGTGAGGAATGAATGCAAATCACCTGGACAGCTTTCTCAGCAATTCAGACTCTTCCGGAGGCTCCAAAGTTACCTCAGCTGGTGCTTAGTGTACCAGCTACCACAGCACAGCTTTGAGACTCAAAACATACACTCGAAATAGGACTGATCAAGGACGACTCCCTTCCCTGGTGATAGTCTCCGTTGAGGCAGAGAGACTTTTAAACTACAGAAAGAAATGGAGGACTTCTACAAACAAGTGCCGGATACGGCCCATGGACTTAATTTACAGGTGAAAGCAAGAACAGAAAACAGAAAAACATTTTGAACAGTCTCTCAAACTGCAATAAGACAAAAATGAATAGTTGAATTCAAAACTGCAATTGGAACTTCATTTATTTTTCTTAACAGTGAGTTAAATCATCAAAGATTCATAGGCTATGATGCACTATATGTTTAAAATGTCAACAAGATCGACGTCAACCAATACATAATTAGAACCATTTCACGTGTTCAAAAAACTTCGTTGGGATGTTGTAGCTTCTGTCCAATATTCTGATAGCATCTCTATGCACTTGTGATGGGTTGGTCTCATCGCTTGCTGTTTGCACTCTAATTTCCAGTCAGCATGTTCAATCCGTTTCAACCCGTTTGAGGCAAACTCTGAGGGCAAAATAATCCTGCAAAGCAGCAAAATGCAGATGGTTGCCACTCGCCCCTCATTCTTTAAACTAACTTGACCTACTTTTCATGATGCTCTTCGTCTTTTGGTTTGAAGAGCAGGCTTACATGCTCACTAGCATCATTAGAACTTGATGCAACGATTCGGTATTTCTCCTCAGAGACTGAAGTTGAAGAGCGTTTTTTACGTGTATTCTAATGGTGCACTGGCAGGATCGACCTCAGGTGACGTCACAAAGGCTTGTTTCCGGTTCTCACTCTGAGCAACAAGACTCTGAGACACAAAGAATGCTGTTCTGAGTTGGGCATGAAAAAAATGTTGGGTCAGGTCACATCATTTGGTCAACAGAGAATTCTTTACTGTATGGACCATTTGCAAATGAAAGAAAAGGAAATGGCATGCAAGCTTCCTAACATGAGGTGTTCCAATCATTTACAATGAATCTAGTCTGTTGTTGTGCTACATGCATTGACTTCAAACAATCTATTGAGGGACGCGATCTCTCCCCTTTAGTCATCTTGCGCTACACACTCAACATGAGTTGAAGTGGTTTCTGCGCAATAGATTGACTGCACAAACACTCATCCATCACCCGCAGCAGGGGGTTTCATTCTCCATCGCTTTGTCATCAGAAACTCACCACAGTTAAGTGGTGCAGCTGAATGATGACTGTTTCTCTGCCACACGACAACAGACCAAATAGTATTGTGACAAAGTGACCACCTGTTGTAAAAGCTAGCTTCTTAATAGTGTTTAAAATCAAATCTGTAACTGCTATGGAATTCAGAAACATATTACATATAAACTCATTGCAGGAGGAACCCAGAGTGTTGATATTTTAACAGCTCTTATGTGTGTTTATTGTTTATGACTGGAACTTTTTCTTTTTTTACCCAGCTTGTGAACCTTTACTGTTATCTCTGGTGTTGCCCAGCCTGGGATACGTTCAGGGGCCAAGAATAGGTGGCACTCTGGTTGTGCATGGCCTGGTGTTGACCTACACTCTGTGGCACCGGATCTGGCCTGGCACATGGGTGTTTCCATTATAGTGCTTCCCCATGTCCCTTCAACTATGCTGGTTGGTTTAGGAGCGTCTAAAGCCAAGAGCGTATGGTTGAATGATTGGTTCTGGGTGATTTCTAAATGTGTTTGAATCTTAAACTAGATTGTCACTAACCATTTATGATATACATCTGTTTTAACAAACTTGTTAATTCTCAGGATTTGTGATCTAATCTCAGAAGTGTTCAGACGTCCCTTGTTCTCTACACCATGAAGTGCAGTTGATCGTCAGGTTTCAACAGTGAGAGGCCTGAACTGATTTCAATAGTTTCATTCAGCAGGAAGTGAAGGTTTTGTCACTGACACAGCTATTTAAGTCAGCATATTTAAATGACATTTCACCACTTTCTTTAAGAAAGTGCATCTTTGGTGATGGTGATCGGAGGCGGGGTGTACTATGAGTATTTGTTAGCACCTGTTACTCGTAATTGTGAGTGTAATTCAAGTTTAAGACTGTTACAGCAACAGAAAAGCTGCTTGTTAGAACGACAGCTTGCTGTTCGATACTTTGCTAAAACAGCTCTGCTGAGTTCTGTAGTTGTGGTAGTTGTTTTGGTGGGGACTTTTGAGGTGAAGACTACAGAAACAGGACTGTGATATCTTCAAAAACAAAACAGAACACACAGGATCACGTCTCCAGATGGCCAGAGAGATGCTAACCACGCACAGCATCCTTCAGCTCCTGAAGACCTCAGCCAGCAAACATGTGCTGCTTTTGTCTGTCTGTCTTCTCTTAGGGCTCTTGCTTGTTCCCACAACTATTAGACTGTAAGCTTCACAGGACGAGGATATAGAGTTGTGCAATGGTTAGTGAAACAGCTTGGTTCTGTTCAGCAGCCTCATCTTCAAACCTATGGTCACCTTCAAACCTTAACATCAGGATAGATTGGATATGTATCTGTAACTTTTGCATCACTTAAAACGTTCACTTAAAACAGCTATTTAAGTCAAGCATATTTAAATGACATTTTCATCACTGAAAACTTTCCTTCAGGTGCTGTGCTGCTCTTGGACATCTGAATTGAAGAGGATCAATGAAGCGTAATCTTATCAAATTGAAGAATCCTGTCCCACCCATGAAGATGAGGGGAAGACACTTTGGGCGCGGGCTAAGAGGAGAGGTGGAGATGGATTAATCCTGCAGATCGATTTTTTCTGTCTGAGGATGTGGATGAAGAAGTAAAGTAAAGGTGAGAAAGGGGCTGCACTGCCTTTCTAGAGCCAAAGAAAACCTTTTCCCAGAGTATGTGAGACACTGCATTAGAAAATGTGTTGAAATTAAAAAACAGTCGACATTCTCAGAGTTCAATTGGTTTAAAATGAGTGGTTTCAATGAAACATTTGTTCAAATCGACAGATTTTAGAGCAGAGAGTGCCACCTTGTGGGGTAAGAAAATAAGGACAGTTTCTGGCCAGTTACAGCCTTTTCCCCGTGGCATGTTGATGGATTGCTGTTTCGAAGGAGTACAATATCCCTGCCAGCAGGGCGTTCCTCAAGGATCAGTAACATTTTATTTGGTATAACATAGTGTGTAGCACCTTATGTAACCATGGGCTTTACCCAAGCAGACTACATAAGTGAGTGGAGTGCATGAACATTCCAGGTGCTATAAATGTGGACGCCACCCGCACCCTCGCCTCTGTTTTCTTTTTACCTGCCACGAAATGCAATGGAAAGATGTGCTTTAACTGAAAGCCTCACATGTTAACATGCAACCCAGAAGCCTCTCTCTGACACACGTAAGCATCATTTGCTGATGTGAATGAGAATGTGTTGTTCAGGGTCACACAAAAAGTGAATATTGTCAGTCAGCTTCTGCCATTGTGTTGGTTCAGCCAAAGCATTTGGCAGATTAAAACAAGGAAAAACAAAACTTGCTTAACAGAAATAATGGTAATAAAAAAATAAAATCCGAACTTAACAGAACTGAAACTAGAGTCGGTGGAAATGCTGGTTGATAACCAATTGTATGCATGTAAAATTTAAAAAATAAGAAACAAAATGAGGGGGAAAAAAGAAAAAGGAAAGAAAATGTGTTGCAGAAAACTATCCCAGTCCTCTCAGAGTGACATTATTTCCCCCGAGTGTCCGGCAGCTGCTGAGATTCAGCTCTGCACCGATAATCAATGAAGCTGAAGATTTGTAGGAATTCCGCCGCAGATTGGAGTCAGGACTTCACAGGCTTTCATGGATTTTCCTTCCCCGAACAAAAGTGGAGCACGGCCGAGGCCTGTTTGTTGATAAGCAAAACTGAGGCGCTGAGGATAATTAATTTTGTCGATTGGAGTTGGTCTATCAGGAAGAGTGTTCTCCCAGGATTTCAGACAAAGTATCTGACATCTACAAGACTCCGAGTCTCTCGCAGACGGAGATTATCTTAATTAGCAGAGAGGAATTGGGAATTGTCTGAGATCACGTTATCAGCTCCAAGTGGTAAATGTGATTCACACAGCAACGCCGCACATTTATGAGACGAATAACAACCAATTCTGTTGCAGTTCACTCTTGAGCATCTCCAAACCAACGGACCAATATTCGTGATGAGCAAATCTGCAAAACTCAACACCCAAGACTCTTTCAACGGCGTGATCTGATCAAGACTGCATGAAATAAATGATCATTTTACTCATAAATGTCCATACGACTATGAGGTGAAACAAAAATACTGAGCTATTATAGCACCATGAAGTGATTTTAAACAGCAGATAGAACACAAACACATTCTATGTTTTAGAGTGCTATCATTTCAATGTCAGAATTTTCCAACAAATTCAACAAATGGTAGAATGGTAGAATTTTCCTCTATTACCCTTGTCGTGAAGCAGCAAGTATGTGCACTGAATGTGTGAAAACAGATTCACAATGCTTCAGATTTAAAAATGTATTGTTGTGAGCTTCACTAATCTCTGCTGCAGGAACCTCCTGAGGTCAGACGCTGCCGCAAGAATCCCAACATTGTCTGCCCCCTCCCACCACCACCACCACCGCAGCAGCAGCACCGTCTCCCGTGGGCGTCCCAGCTCCGCTTCATCACTGCTGTCAGCCCGTCCTGAGAATAGGAGGGGGTAGACTGACAGGAGCATCAGTCCTCCATCACCAGCAGCTGTGCAGCTCCAGAGGAAGGAACAATCAGTTTAGGCACACGTCCAGCTCTTCTGTCAAGAGGACATGGGGAGAGGAGCGCACATCCTATGATGATCAGACCTGCTGACGTTCTGTCTATTGTCGGACTGGCACAGACTGTGAGCATTTATCAGCAGAACAGATTTGCTTCTTGTCTCACAGTGTATTATGTTTGGGCTATTGGGAAGTTGCTTCCACATGGGTTTATTCTGCACTCCGTTGCAAGGTCTGGTTCTATTTCGGAACACACTTAGGGCTGTCCCAAAAGAAGTAAAAAAATATATGTCATCTCACGGTCAAATCTGCGGATAGAGAAAATGGCTGAGCGGCCAGAGGTCCTGAGAAAGTGAACACGAGAAAGCACTCTTGTCTCCCAGCGCATTTAGAGGCAAGACTGTGGTCTGGAGGATGTGGGGGGGAAAAAACTGACAAACCAGTGAACACCTGAGTATTGTGAATTTAAGGAGATCTATGAGAAGCCCACTTGGGCCTCATATGCTGGAAGAGTGAATTTTTACTGTTGTCATGTTTCAGCAACTATGTCTTCCATAATTCCTGGTTTGTGATCTTTGAGAGAAGACTAGATTAGATGGCCTATAATATTGGAAGCCATCATGATTGATAGTGTTGGGACTGACAAGGGAGTCAAGTGCTCAATGAGACGTGCCATATGAACGAATTTATGGCAGAAGTCACCAATGTCATCACCAAGGGCCTCATGTATTAAGGTGTGTGCAGGAAAGAACAGGGATGGAAACATACTGAGCGACGCGTGGAAGCACAATCCCATCCAGATTTCTAAAATTGTATATAAAGGTTTAGAAATGCATAAGGAAGGATGCACTTTACCATGCCATTTTATGCCCATATAAGGTCATGGAATGGCCCAGATGAATATTCAACCATGATGAGGACCTGCTCCCGAGAGGTGTGGAGACGAAGGGCAGCACCGAGGCCCAAAAAGCACCAGAGGCACTGGATGTAGATAAGTTTGTTTGGAGGTTTGTTTGGAGGTAAAATGTGCGTTGCTGAGAGAGATTGAATTGTTGTAGCATAGATGTGAATGGTTTTAGGGTGCCTCCTTCATACAGGTCCTCTAGTGTACTGTATTTATTCTTTTTTCCACCTATTGTTTCCAAGATAAAAATTATTATTATTATTATTATTATTATTATTATTATTATTATTATTATTATTATTATTATTACTAATAATAATAATTTAATAATTTTCTATTTTGGGGCTCAGCCAGATGCACGAGGAGGAGAAAATATATTTTTCCACAATTTCCACATCCAATAGAGGTTGCTCACTGCAGGGTGGGATTTGGCCTCTTGGGTTGGGAAGCTGAAATTTAGTGAAGAGAGATATTTAGTGTGCATTCTATGATTCATATATGAGACTCAAGAGCAAATTGACAACAAACTACCGAACACATTACAGAGGAAGATAATGAGGGATGAGAAAAAGCAACCTATATTTTGTCTTGTCTGTAAATCTTTTCGTGTGATGAACACAGGACCAACTGAAACAGCTTCAGTTTTCCCTCCACTGGGTTGATCTTTCATACGCTTGCATGAGAAACAACGCCTTTCCAATTGAGGTTCTAGTGCTACTCTACTCAGCGCCACCTCTGCATGACACATGAGAACAGTGAAGGTCTTCAAACCTTACTTTGAAAGATGATGAAAACATTATGATGATGCTTTTCTGAACTGCAGTGGTATTCCACCGAAGAGATCCGACTTTCTGGATTAGTGAGAATAAATATTGAAGTCTTTGAACTTGACGGTGTTAGCAACATATTTAAAATTTGTCCTTGTACTTTACAGTATATTCATTGACATTTATAGTTTGCAACATTCTTAGCTTTGTGACCGTTTTGAATGAACTCATGATTATGAACTGTGAAATTTACAATGAACTCTGGAAGAATAGAAACCAGAAATGACTTGGGAAAATTGTAATGATCATGAGACAGAGGAAAGAGAGAAATTATTCTTCATTCATTTCCCATGGAAAACAACAACACTGAAGTCTGTCAATTATACATATGTTTGGATGTGATTCAAATTAATTACTGGGACCGACTTCTTCACCACGTGTATTTTGTGCTTGAGAGAGACAACTTCTAACTTTGATGTAACTTCCTAGCGCATTAATGCTCTGAATGTGATGGGGACAACTTCGTCCTCGCTGACAGTGCCAGTCCCAAGCTACACAGCAGGACTGAGCAGTATTCTCCACTGTCAGTGGCATAGACCTTGGCCAGTCCGGAGGGAACAAGGAAGGTGGACAATTTCGGTACATGACCTTCAGTTCGGTCGGCACGTGAGTACGTGTGGGACTCATTAATGTGTCTTGCCACATGGTCCCCAACGTGGATGCACACAGCCATAACACGTCAACAACTTGGGGTGGACACGCAACCGTGTCAAGAAGTGGATCACTTTCAGTTTTAAGTGGCAATGAAACACAACTGCTGTCCCTCATTTTAACCGCTCTCGTACTGTAGCAGTCTGTTTAGTTAGTTTAAACCATCCTTCACACAGAGCCAGTGTTGACTCGGACAGAAGAACGACAGCGTCATCGCATAACAGGAGTGTTGAGCGATACAACGGCTAGGAGACAGGAGAATCTGCCCCCAAAATCAATGAAGAACAACTTTCGTGTTCAAATATTGTTTAAGGTAATTTCACAATAGAGTGCACTGGGAATTCACCACCACCCAATTTGAGAAGAAAAGGATTTTTTTCGACCCAAAACATGCACCGGTCTATTACCCGCAGGTGCCGTTGTGCAGGCTACATGGTAGAAAGGTCAATGATTTCCGTGTACCGGCTTAAAACTGCACCAGGATACGTCACATCAGCTCTGAACACGTTTAAAAAATGGGGTCCAGCATCAAGATTCATGATAAAAACAAGCACGTGACAGGAGTTCTCAGGAGTGAGACTGTGTTGCTCATTGCAAGCTTTAAGGTAAATAAAACGCCTGTAACGCCTTCCATCTTGTGATGTAATCTTGCCGTCATGAAGCTTGTTGCCTGTGAAAATCCATAATATCAAGTTTCTCTTTTACTTCTATATAATATTGGCCACCTCAGTGTTTGAGCTGCAGGGCTCAAAACGTGAGAAAAAAAGAAATTTGTAAATAATAGTCTGTAAATAATTAAATGTTTTGGTTGTGTTTTTGCGTCACCTTCTCATGTCTGGTCACAGAGACATCACAGACCCTCGAAAAAGTACTTGAAAGTTGAGTTATAAATCGCACCTGGTCGCTGGCCAATTCGTGCAGTGAGTACACATATTTTATCTATTTATTTACATGTGGTACTGTTCACGAAATAGGGACTGTGTCTGTGTGTGTAGCTGTGTGTGTGGCCGCATGTTTTGCCATATTTGTGATTACCAAGCCTTGACAAGCCACCTTCTTGCGAGGACATCTGTACACAAACAAAAGCAATAGATTCCAATTGCCCTTCATTGTCATGTGCGCCAGGTGTCACCCCATCAGTGACACAAGCACTTTATTTATTTATTTTTATTGATATTATCTTTTATTTATTTTTGAACTTCCTTCCTTTTCCAGTACTATGATGAACTCTCCGATAATTTCCCCTCACAATGTGTGAACGTGGACTTTTGATAGATTCCCACGCGGCATATGAATGTTTCCCTGCCCCAGTATGTTGGCAGGTGATCTGTGTGTCTGCTGGCTGCTGCTGATTTGATCGGCTGCAGGCTTGTGCATCTTTCCAGTATCAGCTCATTAGCTATTGTGCTATTTTTTGCTATTTTGTGTCTCGACGGTTTGCTCTCTCTGCCATGTTGGCCTTCATCGAGCAAAATACTCTGTATGCATTCATCTTTTTTTTTTTTTTTCCTGATTTTTAGTCTTTGGAGTGTAAAAAACAACACAACTTAATGATGGTCTGATTCAAGCAAATGTAATTTGCTTTGCTGATGTGTAAAATTATAAGATATGAGATAGCTGTATATATATATATATATACAGTGGTACCTCGGTTTTCGAACGTCACGGAATTCGAACAAAATTTTTTTGGCTTCTGATTCCGAACGAAAATCCAGAACTCGAACGCCCCTGAAAAAAGCCGGAAAAAACACAACGTGGGTGGACCGATCAGCTGACCCACGACACGCTTTGTTATTGTGTATAACGCAGCCTCTGCATGCAGACATGTCCCATTAGCTACATTTACTGACTGTTTTTTCTTCATATTGAGGTGTAAAACCTTTCCTGTCTCCACACTGGACCGTGGTAGAGTGTCACAGGGGAGGTGCTCACTCTCCACACCTCCAAGGCAGGAGCTCCACTCCAGGGTTTGATGTCCTGTTGTGGGCTGGAGCTGGGACAGGGATGAGGCGAGTCTGGGACAGAGTGTTACTTGGTTTATGACTTTGTCACTGCCAAACTGCACAGAAGCGCACATTCAGAGCTGGACACGCACCGGGCACCTCTTCACTTCTGGAGAGACGTCACTCACCTTTGTAAGCGCAGGAGTTCCTGGTCCACTGATCACACTGATGCACAAGACACGTCGCAGCTGGGATGATAACAACAACAACAAACATGGAGGAATCCCTGAACAAAAGCAAACAGACTGCTTTTGTTTGCTTTTGTTCAGGGATTCCTCCATGTTTTGTTTTCGCTACACAATGGCTAAGGTTTCCACTACTCTGAATGTACTTGAAATTCTTATAAAATTTAAATTCTTATACAAACATTGTCAAGACATTAAAAGTGCTTTATTAAGGTTTATTTATTTAAGGTGATATAAAAACTTGAATATAGACACCATCGTGATTTATTGTGCTATTGTCAAACTGATGCAAAATAAACAGTATTCTGTCGTTTAAATGTATGTATGGGTTCATCATTTCATTCCATAATATACCAAATTCATTGAAATATGTGGCTTCTTGTGGCAAATATTCTTATACGATTAAACTATAATTAATTGAGATGAGTTAATCATTAACTAGCTAACTAACTAACTAATTTTTAATCAGAGCCCACCCCTAATAAATATATATATATACACCCATGAAATGCACTTCTACACTCCTTACAGTACAGTACGCTTTGATACATGAAAGCTGTCTTTGGGAATGAATATCTTTTCGAGATAATCTCCTTCCATTATGTGTATTGTATGTGGGACAGAGACGAAGATCACAGGAGGTAAGAGAGATCTCTGGCTGAGCTTTTATCATCCTTCAATTCACCAAAATGAGCTCTGAGGAAAGAGCAGCCGTGACTATGTACAGGCAAAGTAATGCGGCTGCCTCATTTCGATGTGCGATGTCATGAGAAGGCTGGAGAGCTTGGATCCACACTTTCCTCTCTGATGTTCACTGACTGACACTGTCAGTGGAGAGCAGGTGCACTGGGTCTGATGGAGCTGTTATCCAGCTTCTGTGCAGCATTGTGCTTCGTAGCATTATAAATGGAATTGCTCATCTAAAAGATACCCAAATCTATTGGGACTAGTTGACCTGTTTCTCTGCTGTCTTTCCTATTGAGAATCAATAAGAGAACCACAAAGGAACCAAATTGTTAAGCAGTATCGTTGATGGAACCGGAGTCTTTTAAGTCTTATCAATTCCCATTTCCCAATTGTGCTGCTGCACGGTTTCTAAATGATGGGCTTCTGAGACAGAAGGTGATGGAATGTGACGACTGGCCCAAGTAATGTGGACATTTGCTTTAGTTGGACTGGGTTCTACACAGACTGGGTGACTGTCAGAGCATTCCGTGCTTCATTTAAAATGAGTCGGTCTGATTCATGTCATAGTTTGAGGTGGCAATACAATTCAAGGACAATATTGCTTTATAGAAAATAATACGACTCGGTGACTTGAAATCAATTCAGTAGCTTCTAAGCCCAAATTCTAATGTGTGAAACTGTGAAATAATGACGTGGATTTCTGTAGTATGAATTAATTCTGGTTACAAACAAGGCAACACTTAAGAGCAGTGATATGTAGATGAGAACACAGTACTGAAGGGTTGAGGATTGGAGAGAGGTTGGACAATGTTCATTCTATCTGTTTTATTTATTGTTTTTATTCAAACTGTTATATTTCTACATTGAAAACCAAAACTGCTCCAGCATTGTTTTTCAAAAGTTCCTCCCATTTGAATAGACAAGAACAGACCACTAATATTTAAGAGGAGACAATCTTGACAGTCGGCTGTTGTTACCTTCTAAAAAATGCAACACACTGCAACCTATTGGGGACATTCTCAGCTCTTCAAAAGCCAAAATGTTTCCAAAAACTGGACCACATTGCCAGCTTGATCATTTCTCACTCTGCTGCTTCCATGCTGCTGTAGTTTTTACTGCTGAAGCAGCGATGACATCATGATGTGACGTCACAAGCAGCCCAGATCAATGGAGTGTCACTTAATGTGTTTATCTTTATAAAAGGGCAGAAAAAACACTTGTCAAGTCTGTGGTGATAAAATGCAACACATTCCTTTGTATTATCAATACAATCGATGAATTACATTTTAAAAGGATTTATGTTACATGATATGTGCTGTTCAGAAAGCCAACCTGCCGAGCATGGATCGATGTAGCTGCACCATAGTGACATGAATGGATACGTCGGTGTAGTAGATGAATGTGACACCCCTAGTGCAAACACTATTCACCATGAATAATCTCTCAGTTTCTCGGTATAAAACTGAAAATTGCATCATGGCAAATAAGCAGACTATTCCGCTTTCATTCTCCCACACCACACCGATTGATTCCCCCTTAGAATGTTTCCTTTCCCTTCCACAGGCGATTCACCTTCCCCCGGCAGCTGAGGATTTGATCGCCTGCAGCCTTGTAAACCTCAAGCTGATTGGCAGCCAGGAGTATTTAACACGAGCTCTCCTGCTACTTTGGTGCCTCAGCCACTCTGCAATTTAGTGTGCTGGCCATTTTTTTTTCCTTGACGTTTTTGTGCTCTTTCTACCCTTCACATGCCTATTTTGCTTGTGACCCACCCATCATCCTACTCATTTTTCTCTTTCTTGGACTCCTCCTTAGTGACCAGATAATGGAACATCCATCCCCCCCTCCATTCTGCTCTAACAAATTGTCTGTGCTTGTGTTTCTCTGACATGTCACTCCACTACAGTACGTGGAGCACGAGCAGCAGTGATTAACGCAGTTGTAATAAAATCTGTCGTCCAGAAAATGCGAGCGTGAGAAGCGAGCAGGAGCCTTCGCAAACAAAATAATGAGACAGTGGAGGCACTGATGTGGACAATTTTCTCCCGCTTCTCACGTCCAACAGGATAAAAACTAACGCCGGCTGCTTTCACAGAAGACAATGTGGTGATGGCTGTTATTCTTGTGTTGGATAAGTGCCTCGCGCATTTTTACACTGACATAGCTCCAGAAATAATTCCTCTTTGTCTCACCAGTGACCGATGACTTCTTCCATTTAGAGAGCCAGGAGTAAAATTGTTTCCCCCCAGTAGGTATTTTGATGTATTTTTGGGACGAGAATGGCTGTTTGTGTAGTTGCTGGATTATATTGAAACGCTCACTTAATACGACATTTCACTGAGAAAGAGTGAGTGAGGAAGTGTGGTGTTTATTTCCTCAATTTCTGTCTTTATTCATTAAATCCGTATGAGTTTCTGAGCTACACCCAGAGTGTTCACAGTAGCTGGTGAGACGAGCCAAATAAAACTGACCCTTTTGACCTTGTTTTATTGTGTTGCCTCCTCAAAAACGATCAATAGTTTCTCGACGATCGCCGCTACGATTTGTCGCTACCTGGCAGCTTTTGCCCTGACCTTCACATATTACCAAGCTGAAATATAAAATTTGTAGACCTCAATAAAATGTTTTCGATGCTTTAGACACAGCTCGATTAACTTTTAAAATGAAAACAGCTGGTGGCGTCACACCAGCAAAACCCCCATCAACCACTTTGAACTGAATTTTAGTTTTACAATTATCTTTGTTTCCTGAATTATTAATGGTTTAATGCAATTATCCAACTCGCGTCTTGAGCTTTCTGCCCACTGAGATCAATACTAGAGTGGGTTGAGAGAGAGCAGCGAGGCTTCAGTTTAGGATTAGCGTTGGTGGCTCTTTAACCCAGCATTGCGAATGAAAATCTCTGTGGCAGAACCGATCTCATTACTTTCCCAGACAAACAATCTCTAGCGGATCAGAAGCTCGACAGCATCAGGACGTGTTAGAATTCAAACGCGCTTCGTCTGACAGAGATCACAGGCCTCTAAGGATTTCTATTTAGAGGAGCGAGCGGCGTTCGCATTTAACTGCACAGACCACAAAAAAGGGTGGACAGGTTTTTGAGATTTACAGTGCATGCCTACGATGCCCACCAGTGGGACTCCACAAGAGACCACTGCATTGTTCCCACCCTTTGTTTCACTGTTTCTAAGAGGGCAATCCATTTGTGTTAGGAATAAAAAAAGGAAATAAATAACATTATTAAAAAAGTATTTTGAGTTTGTCCCTATTTATTGGACATTTATGCTTCAAAAAATTCCCAACTGTCCCAGTATGGTGTCTTCCAATTGGAATGTAACTGCCCTCCCCATGTGTCGATTGGAAAAGGTACAGTCAGCAGCATTTAAATAGTTATTTCCTCAGCGCAGAGTCCCAAAAGTGTTCCATATTGGCAATGTCAGAATCCAAACTGACAGAAGAGAATGGGAGGAAGATGGCTGCACGAGGGCAGGACTAGACAATCTGTTCCTCAGAGGGCCATGGGTGGTGCAGATTTTTGCTCCAACTCATCAGGCACACACAGTTTCACCAATGGGGTTTCAGCTGAAACAAGCAACACCAGACTGACAATGAACAGATTACAGTCTTCAGACACTTTATTGGTGAAAAGGCGTCCTCAAAAACCTGCACCCACAGAGGCCCTTTGTAGAACTAATTGTCCACTCCTGTACTGAGGGATACACATCGGGATGGACGATATTCAGGTCAAGTGTATGGCAGCAAAATCCTTTACAGTAAACAAAGTTGGCTGGTGATGGTGAATCTCATCCATTCACAAAAATGACCATAGGGTTAGATTTGCCTTTCATACGCGTTAGTGAGCATGTATTTATCAAAAGAGTTCCTTTTCAGGTTTCTTTGAAACGAAGCCTTCAGAAAAGCACAGGTATAGGGAACAGACACTTGTCATTACTGCTTGTTTTGCATGCCGGGCTCCTTAGATATGTGAGGAGAGAGCAAGAAGAACCGTGCCTGCTATCATTCAGAGAGGTCAAGCGCCTCGCAACCTTCATCTGAACTGCCATGTTCACAGATAACAGAAGTGTAGCTAGCAGCTTGAGGTGGAATGGAACATGTGGGATCCAGGTGTTTCTCCACTTTGGAACGAGAAGAGAGAAGCAGACATGGAGCTAACCCACTGTCTCTTGGTTGTGATATTGCTCCATGCATGATTGTGGCACATCTGGAGGTGAGGGTGAAACCAAGAATCGAGGATTCAGGATTCCGGAGAATAAACCCAGCAGCAGGAGTGGTAATTGGGATTAACGGAAAATTGCCTTCACGGTGCGCCTATAATGGATCTATCGCACGGAGTTATTTGCAGGCGCTGGCACAAAGCAGGAACCATGGATAGCTTAGCAGATATGTCAAACTTGTCAGAAGGCCACCACTGGCCCCGATCCGTCCATAGCACATGCTAAATTCTCTCTACTAACTGGATAATGGTGCAGCAAGATGGTAAACTATATGGGTTCATTTTTTGATCGGCAAAACAGCTGAGAATTTTCTAAAAGATGCAGGCTCATCTTATGCCCACTTCAGTGTATAAATCACAACCTATCGAAAGTTGTTTATATATGAGGCCTGAAAACAAACACGTTGGTGCATACGCAAGCAGAATACCCAGCGGTCCTGAATGGCATTGCTCTGCTGTCCGCTATATGGGCGTTAAACCGCTTCTCTTAGTATATTAGTGGACACAAACTCAACTTTGAAACATGCCATTAACCTGAGTTGTCATTGCTACCAATGCCTGCATCACAGCTTGCTACAAAGCTGAGACGTTCTGTTGCGAAACATCCACCAGTGCCTTCAGGTGCTGTGCCAAACGACCAAAATGAGTGCCTGACTCTAAAATCAAGTGGCATAAAAGTTAAAAGGTGTTTTTTGTTCTGGCTCAAAATTGTCTGCTTATGATCAAGAAATCAAGAAAGCACAAAAGGGTCATGTCTTTGACATAAAATAGCACACGTGCCCTGGTTATTATGTTGGCTGTGATTGTTTTTTGGTAGAGAGAGGAGGAGGAGAAAACACATCTATATGAATCTATCATTCTACTATTCTTATTCTATTACTCCTTGTTGAGTTCAAAAGTTAAGGATATCAGTCCCTCAGTATCACGTAACCGAAAGTGCTTCTTCAAGTCAGACTTTGACAAACCTGCAGCGATTTCTCTGGTGCTTAACAGCCCTAATCAATTTTGCAGATTTAGTTTCTACGATGCAATTAACCTTTGGTAAACCAATTATCATTTAGTGCTGAATGACAATCAAGTCCTTGAGGAGCCACATTCTCTTTTAATAGGCATCTGATAGCAATAAAAGATGTGACTGTGCTGCCATTTTCCAATCTTATTATCTGAGCTCCACTTAGCTGCCACTGAGAAACGGTCGCCAGTGTTGTACACGGAAGACACAAGGATGAATTCGGTGACTAAAAACAGTTTATCTTGCCTCCTCAAAGCAGTATTTCTTACTTCCTTTACAAAGCATGCAGGTGTTAGTTTTCCACTATATATGTGACGTTACATGAAAGCTGGAGATGAATGTGCTTGTTTGGCTGACACACTTCAGCCGTCCAGATTGCTTCAAAACACCAATGTTTCTTTTCACCTACTTCAATGTCAGTTACATTCCTCACCAAAATGTTTATGTTGTCCATGTTCAGAGTTTATTTTTGGGTTTAAATTTTGGAAGATCACTTTGAAACCAGTGCACAACTCATTGAAGATGCATAAAACACTTTGAGTTTTATGTCCATCCTTTCTGAATTTCATCATGTGTGATGTGTTCCTGATGACAAAGCAATAAATGAGAACCTATGTTGTATTGATCTGCACTTGTGCTTTACCTCCTCTCTGCTTTCCACGTAAAAAAAAAAAGTGGTGCATCATAGTTAATAAATGCTGCTTGAATAAGCTGTTGATCAAATGCCGCATCAAAATCCAGTCTTATCATTTGTGCTGACTGAAAGAAAGAAAATATGAAACACAGGATAATAAGCAGATGACAATTTGGAGTTGTGTATGTTTTTTTTTCAGGATCAATAATGGTAATGCATGTTGGTCAATATCTCCACCACCCTTTGGAGGGCATGTAGCCGAGCGCCTGCTTGATATGCATTAGATGTCAACGAGAATATTGATAAGAAAGCTTGGCGAAATTATTTATTAGAGAACATAACAGGGCTTGTCTTGTGTCTTTGTGCGTTAATGTTGTAGAAACACTTTCTGCTGTCACTGAAAGTAATCAGATGTTAATAGCTGCAAAAGCGGTAGATGCACAGCATACAGAGCGCTGGCCATGTGACTCACAGAAAGAAGCTGAACATGATGATCCACCACATTCACATTCTCAAGGGACTGCACCCAACACTGACCGTTTCAACCATCCACCGTGTCTGAACGGCCAGGTGACATCCCTCACCTGCACAACTCTCATAGTCCAAGCTCTGCCGCCGCTGCGTCGGTGAAGGTTCTGCACAAACGGGGGGTTTGACCTGCACCGGCACCCACAGACACACATTGGACAACCTCCACTTTACACTTGACAGAGAGGCAAAGCCTTTCAGGCTGAGTTCAATGGGAGAGGCTCATCACCCACGGAGACAGAAACTTGAGGATGGATGAACCAAACGTGGTCCGTTTGAAGGAGGATGTCATGGCTCCGCTTCCAGGCTCCGAATCCTGGTTTTGGTTTTTCCCCTCTGTTCCTTTGGCACACGGCTGGAGCCGATTGACCTCTAACGACTGGTGGTCTACAAGAACACCTGGGCTCCAGCAACGGGTGCCAGACCGTTTTTGATCCCATTGTTTGTTCCCTGTGTTTGCCGGAAGTCCCTGTGATTATTCCTCTCGTTCCGGTGTTTTTTGGACTTCTCGTTCCCTGTGGTAACTCTTGGTTCTCGTATCTCTCCCTGTGTTCGGCTCCTCTTTTGTTCTGTTTGCTAGCTCTTGTAGTCACTCCTGGTTCTCGTGTCTCTTCCTGTGTTCGGCTTCTCCTGTTCTGTTAGCTAGTTTTTGGATTTCTCTGTTTAACCCTGGTGCCCTGAGCTTAGTGTTTTGTTTCTCCCCAGTCTCCATGTGTTTCTTGTTCCCTTTTGTAGTTTATTCTCTGTTCATTGTATATTCAGTTTTTGCTTAGTTTCTCCCGGTTCGGTGACGCTTTCAGTTGTGATTCAGTTTGTTTAATTATTAAATATCTAATTTTTACTCCGTCCTGCCTCCAGTGCCTTTCACCACTCGCACTTGGGTCTTGGTCACGTCCACTATACGTGACCTTTAAGCCCCACGTCCTCTATACGTGGGCTTTTAGCTCCTTCGTCCCTTCGTCTCCTGACAGAGGAAGCGCATATGAAGTAGAAATGTCCTCTTCTCGTGCATGTTTCTCTTTCTATCAGTGTTAGAGTAGCTCATTTAATTCCTATTAATTATGCATTCATTTCAACCGCCAAGAATGTCAAGACATGAAAATGAGTCTCTTAGAGGTGCTAGAGCAGCTTGAAGAATCTGAAATATATGAAGCTGAAATTCAGGTTTAACCATCTGTCGTTTTGCACTCTTTTTCTTCCTGATTCACCACCTTCTTCTCACATAACCTCCATCCACCCTGCAAGTCACTCAACACCTCCTGCTCACCCTCCATTCACACCCTCATCTCACGATCCCATCACCAATGTCAGACTACCGTGCTTATTCTTTTTATTCAGCCAGTTATCTCTCACGAACCTTGCAACTACGCACCAACAGAGGAGCAACATTTTGCAGTACAGCTAGTGGAGTGTAGAGTAAATTTCGATTCTTTGTGAATGGCATAATGGTCAGGCTGACATTTAAGTATAAATATGATGATCCACAGACAAAATTAACACACATATGCTGTGCATATACAACCCAGGATTTTAGGTTTAAAATGAATCATAAAAAAATATAAAAGTTATATTAAAACTCAAAGGTTAAGTTTAGACAAAAGATAAGTGTGACAACATCATATTCATAAAATAATAATAATACGAATAAAACACCATCCACAACATGAAAGTTGAATCAGACTTGCTCTTTGAACAGTTTTACCGTATTTTCCGGACTATATACGCTAATTTTTTCTCGTGGTCTCAACCCTGCGGCTTATAAAACGAAACTAATATATTGATTTTTACAGGGATATCCCAATCAATCGGCCACCGATTATGAAAGGCTGAACTCGTTGTGATCTGTGAATGCCGACCACTGCCTGTCATTGCCGGTCACAAAATCCGATCACATGTGACAGCAGGTCGGTTGCTGTTCCTGATATACCTGCGGTTTGTGATGCGTCCGCTCCTCCCTCCCGACTTGCCACTCGCTTGGTGACGGCGTGTCTAATGCGGAAGCTTTTTTCAGTCTGTCATGTCAAGTTTGCATCCTGCAGCACATGCACGTTAAAAGGCGTCAACGCCACAAATTCAATACGATATTTAAAACACCAGCACTTGACGGAGTACAGAGAGTTTTCTGGTGCTCATGAAAGTGAAACTTCAGGAACTAGCAGTCACTCGTGAACACTCGCCGGTCTGAGCGTGACGTTCAGAACGCGAAGCATATTGCCCAAGAAATAATCATTAATTTCACCGCGCCAGATGAGCAGCCTTTCTCAGGTGTCGTTTTAAGACGGAATCAACCGCGGCCGAATCTGATGCTGTTCTGTGTGTGTGTCAGATGCAGCGTTCGCGGTCCACCACCTGAACCTGAAACGTTTGCCACCGTCCAGAGTGAGAACTTTCATGAAAGAGGTTGAAGACAGCTGCTTCAACTGAATGCTCTCCCTGTCTCTCGGAGCATCCCGAGTTTTTACAGTCTAATGAGCATGCTCTTTGCTGCCAAATATATTGAGCTTCGTCACATCAAATCGATGACATCACGGGCGTTTTATTTACCTTTAAAGCGCTCAAATTGCGCTGTTTTCGCCCGCGTGTCCGCAGCTCTGCTAACAGAGACGATCTACTGGAGGGTGAAAACAGCGCTTTCTGAACACTTTAAATGTAAATAAGATGTGAGGAGTTCATGACTGGAGTTCAGAACATTGGCAAGATTGTTTCATGAGTCAGTCTCGACACTGGACCCCGTTTTCAAAACTAGTACTAGAGGATTGCTAGAAGTGATTCTCATGCATTTTCTGTGGTGCAGACAGCAACGGTGCACCCGCGGCTTATAGAGCGGTGCGGCTTATGTATGAAAAAGATCAATTTTCCTTCTTAGATTTGGTGGGTGTGGCTAATATTCCGGTGTGCTCTGTAGTCCGGAAAATACGGTATTCACAGTAGCTCTGGGTGTTTAGAAAGCCCACACAAGGTGTTGTGATGGAAGACACCAACCTCAGTTTCCTCATCCACTTATGTACCCATCACAACCTAGTTTGATGCTGCATTACGACGTTAGTAAGTACATGGAAAATGGGTAGTGGAGTCCACAGGCTCGACCTTCAGTGGCAAGAAGTAATAGTCTGCCATAATCATGACAGTGGAAAAAACATCAAAAAATCCTATTTCCTGCTCAACTACAACACCTCAAATTGGGTAGGTAATTTTCCATTGCAGTCCGAATAGTCCACTTTGCAATGGTATACAGGGTATACATAATGCATGCAGCCCTGCTACCCTTATACTTATAGCATGATGTGAGAGGAAGGTGGCAGCATGACCCCAGATACCTATCATCAGTTAGCAGCTTTCCAACAGCAGTGGTGATCTACGTGCACACGTTTATCTGCGATACATATTATCGCATTTTGAAAAAACAACAACTGAAACAGTCATTTGTAACACACTGATGAAACACAGAAGAAACCTGGGAATGTTTTTTTTTCTCAGTTTAGCCAAATGTCATCGGATTCTGCAATGAGTCACAGTCATTTTGAGCATCTCTCTGAAAGGAAATATCAAAATCCCGATCCGGTCAAAGAGTCATCAATCCAATCTCCTCTGTGAAAGAGCTGAACAAGGTGTCCTCACACACACAGATCAATAAGTCCAGTCTTGAAAGACCACTGCCGTCACAAAAAGACACAAACGGAGGTACGACTGCTGGATCGTGTATGAAAGATCGCTGATGTATTTGAACAACAAATAAATGAATACATATCCATCTGCGTTCAAATGTATCAAAAGAATCCAAAAATAAATAAATGTTTGTTCTCATCTGGCTCAGGGAAGGTGGTTAAAATTGATATGAAAGCCCTGAAATCCGAGGCATCAGCCAGCATTATCAGGTTACTGTCCAGCTTGTTTATGGAAGGAGTTGGCCGTTATTCTCTCAGGCAGTGTTTGTCAGTCCTGCATGGGCCCCAGTTTTATGGCTAACCAGACATTGAAAGCAGGCCTTCAGTCTCCTAACTGTCATGTCAAAATGGACAACCTCCAGTGACCAACTGTATCGCTGTACTGTAGAATGAGCTCTGGGTTGGTGTATGAGGTCAATGAAAGGAAGATGAATCAAGATACAGTGATATATTGAGTTTCAGTTGCAGGAAACTACATGTAACAATATGACATGGCGATTCCATGTAGACGCTGATCATGGGTAATCTGTCAGTTGGAAGAATCATGTTTCAATTCTGACATTCATGCTGCAGACAGACATCCTATTCACATAATCCTCAATTATTGAGGAAGGATTGATAGTATTGTGGCTTCCATCAATGCAGCCGATCTCAACTGTAAACCCTCAAGTATTTCAAATGGACCGATTTGCTATTTGTGTCACAAATCCTGTACACTGATTCCTGCCATTCTGAAGAATGGGCATTCGAGTGGATCTGTTGGAACACCACAATCGTGTGCAGCAGACGTTGGACTGTATAAGTACACAGTTGCCATGGACCCATGGTCAGCAAAGTTGAAGAGGAAACTTCCCTTGTCATTGTGGTATTCAGGAGATCTGCTCACAACCTACCCTTCACTCACACCAAAAGTGTTTAAATAGTATGCAAAATGCACAACGACTCACACCATACGAGCCACTCTGTTGAGCTCCCAAACTGCATGGCGAGCACACAGGAAATCAGTCCAAAAAGTACTTCAAAATAAAGCACTGACTCAGTCGAAGACTTTCAATCACATTAAACTTTGAGAGAAAAACAATACACCACGGCACATGAGAGTGTTTCTCTTAAGAGTGTGATTGTCAGCTACTATGATAAAAATCTAAATTTGGCACATTACCCAACCTCATGCTGGTAGATTGCTGGTGACTAAGGTAAGGTAAGTAAGTGGCAAAGATTGCCGCAGAAGCATCACCATGTATGGCAACAGAGCCCTTTCTCTCCCAGTCTCAAGCTAGTGGAGGAGCGTGCAACTGTATACTAAGCCAAGAAAGGACGATGGATTTATTGTGCTGGTGTAAAGAAGAAAAAAAATGACCAACACATCCTGGTTGGTTGCCGGGCCAGTCGTGTCCAAGACAGATAGACCCAGCATCACAACCAAGTGCTGCAGTGCTTGGCAGTAGAATAGTCAATCACTAATGCCATGGGTGCCTCTACATTCATCCCCAATTCATGTGGATGCATAAATCTGTGAGTATGCGCACATGGATTTCCTTTGTTTATCGCTTGAGTCCGATTGAGTCCTCATTGAAATATGCAAATCTTACTTTATTTAGCCATGCACACGAGACTCCCTTCTCTTTCAAGATCAGAGACTCCAAATACGAGAGAAAAATGACGTAATAGAATAGAGAAATATCGTTCACTTGGATGTTAACATAAAGGAAATTGTCAACTGGTACTGCTATCTATGAATGTTGTGCCAAATTTGGCTACCTCTTAGATGGACAGTTGCTACATTCCAAATAAAACTTAAAAATAAAAATAATAGCTTTTTTTTTTTCTGGACAGTAGCCTTTAGTATGTTTCTGTCATGAGATCTGTCGAGGTGTAAGGCCGAGGAGCAGGAGACAGAGCAGGGTTGGATTTTAACCACGGTGTTTAATCCAAACAAAAACCTTGAGGGCAACACAAAAGGAGGGCGAGGACAAAACCGGACAAGGTGAGAACAGAACTAGACATTGAAAAAGCTTGACCTTGACAAGACAAGGTGATGACTTGACAAGACTTGACTTCAAGAGATGAAACAATGACTGGACGATGCTGATGAGTAGATGAGATGTGACTAGACAATGACGTGAATTTACGTGGATACTTGGGGACACAGATGAGACTGACAAGGTGCACACCGGACTAGGCTAGGCCCACCAAAATAAAACCGTCAATAAACAATTGAATGTTTGAAGGGAAAAAAAGAATGAAATGCCTAAACAGTTACCTTAATGGGAGTTCGAGACAAAGTGCATTCCACTCAAAAGTCTGACATGTGAAGACAAGTGAGTCGGGGTTTCGGCTGCAGACTTCATCTCGCCTGAAGAGCTGCACCTTATCTTGGGAAACTCTCCGCAAGGGGTGAGCTTTTCGCGGCAGGTGACTCGACGCTAGATGCCGGGAACTATGTGTACAGTGCGACTCCACACAAACATGATAAATGCCGGGCAGTAAAGAGTCTGATCGCTGTCTGGGTGGACAACATTGTTCTAAAACAACTTTGCCAACTTCCTGAACACTGAGGTGTGCAGCTGCAGCTGTGGGAGACAGGTGCTGGGGAGGAGCGCAGCGCAGTGGTCCAGGACTCGCAATATGTGAGGATGTTTGTCGACGCACGTGTTCATTGATCATTTTCTAGTCTAGATCTGTACATCATTAATCATCAGTAATCTCTCACTTTGTTCAACTTGTTGTGCAAGCGGCGTGGATAAATCAAGACTGTTTCTGATGTCCGCTATTTTTGTAAAATAAACTGAACACTTGTTCATGATTACTTTTGGCTGAGAAACGTCACATTCTGTTACTGCTGTGGTATGTGGTCAGTTGATATCTGAGGTGACGATGACTGGTATTGTAAAGAAGCAGAGAAATAAGGTGGCCAAGCCGATGGTCGTTTGATGACGACTTCCTACAGATGTGCTTTGTCGTGGGTCACAAACCACTTATTTTGCGCAGAGCTCTGCCAGCTGAGAAGGAAAAAAAGGACATTGCCTGGGGTGCAGAGGCTCAAGGCTGCACAGCAGGGGGCGAATTGAACTGAGGCCATCTGAGACAGAATCCACAGTGTGAAAAGCCCTTAAGTCAAGACTTGAAACAAAGATGTGCAGACCCGAGTATATCAGAGGGACAGCTCAAGTGGAAAGGTTTGGAGACAAAGTTATGATTGGTGATTCAGGTGGTTTGGACATGTGGAGAGGAGAGACAGGGGATATGTTAGACAAAGTAATTTCACATTTGTGTCCTACGACAAACAGTGCTTTCTAGCACAGATAGCAATATTAATAGTTCATGTCACCAGACTCACATTTCCTCTCCAGAAATTTTGCCAACCACATTGTTGGACAACCTGATTTCACTGATGATGAACTATGACAAAATACTGCCCTGGATATAGTGAACAATTAACATTTTGAAACAGTCAGAGGATAAGTTCTATTTGAGTCTAAATACATTTGATAACTCTGGTGTTGTGTGTTCATTTGGTCTCTCTTCATCGCCTTGCATGTTGCCATTCATGTCTCATAAACCGAATGAGTTGGCTGTTTGCAGTTGCAAAAGCACAGCTCCTTGTTCCAAACAGCTGGCTGTTTCATGCGTGTCGGGTGTCAGGAAGACAGACCAAGATGAATGTAGAATGTGATGAACGATTGTATTATTCACACATGACTTATGCTGTTTCTTATTAAACCAATGTATTTTTTTCCCCAATTCTAAATTGTTATGTTATTGGTATTATAGTATTCTTTTCAACAGACATGTACAGATACTGTACAGATAACAGGCTGAAAGTGGATAGCGAAAATGAATTTGACAGTCAGCAGCAGTATTACTAGAGCTAATAAGTGCAGGAATCACCAAATGTGTTGCAACAAAATGTAGATTACATTATGCTGCACAGAGCTAATCTATCACCACTTGCATGTTACAGGAGCTACAAACAAGGACGTTTACTAGAATAGTAGATCATATTTGCAGGCCAGCGTTTCCTGTAATGTATAATTCTGAAGCTGATTCCCATTTTTGTGCTGACTGGAATCCATTTTGTTCCACTACATTCCATTGCAGGTCATTCTTCAATGTCAGGATGGCTGCACAGCTGAATATTTGCCTCGACTCAGGAAACCCATCCTGTGGTCAGTTTTCAACAGGTGATCTGCAGTCCCTTGAGCCAAACCGGCAGAGACGGAATTGCTGAGTGCATTAAAAGACTATTTCTGAAACCTCAAATTGCTTATTTTGATTTAGCTCCACAACAGAAAATGTGTCTGTAAATGAAGTAAAGTTATAATGCTTTGCATAGTGCACTATAAACTTCCCCAATACATGAAATCGATCTTGCCAGGCCAATCACTTTCACTCCACATGTGGCCACATCCATCCAGGTATTGTCGCATGATAATGGTGTAGCAAATCCAGATGTTCATGGTTGCCACTCCAGCATCTCTCAGATCTCCCAACAGTTCCATCGAAAACTGAACTCCGAACACAGAAGACTGTTGGATACTTTGCACAAGAGAATGAATTGTGATTGGCCAAACAAAACAAAACAAAAAATACCATACCATACCATACCAATTTTATTTCTAAAGCACTTAAAAAGCAATGCAAGATTGTCACTAAGTGCTGTACAGCAGTAAAATCAGGATAAAACAGGCATTAAAGACAAAGTTAAAACAGGGCGGATAGATGACCAAAAAAAAGCTGTGTGGTTGTATAAAAGCCAAGGAGTAAAAGTGTGTTTTAAGAAGTGTTTTAAAAGTGGACAGTGATGGTGCCTGTTTCACATGGGGAGGGAGGGCTTTCCATAGCCGGGGGCCACAGCCCTGCACTCAGCCCTGCGGCAGTCCTGCCGAATAGCACGGGTTGTACTATTAAACCAGAGTTCAGGCTTGGGCCTGAGTTTAACAGTTTTTAAAGGTGCGACAATGTCTAGAATAGATTGACATGTGGAGTTAAACCAGGTGGTGAGCTGTTCAGTATCTGATTGAATTGATGCAGGCACAGTGATATCTTCAAGGGCTGATGAAAATTGACTGGTGGTGGAGGAGTTAACAAAGCGACAGCATCTAATTGCTGCAGGAGTTTTTGAAATGGCTGTGGATACTGGAGCATCAAATATGACCGACCAATGGTCAGAAAAAACTGTTTCCTCGACCACCAGGTTGGTCACAGGCAGACCGTGAGAGAGGACCAAGTTGAGTATGTGACCTTTGTCATGATGAGGAGTTTATCATAGTCAGTAAAAATCCTGACCAAGAACTCAGAGAAGTCAGCGAGAAACTCCTTACTATATATACTTGGGTGGGCGGTAGATCACAGCGCAGAACACAGGATCACTGCGTCCTACTTCGAAAGAAGTCACCTCGAAGCTGTTGCTCACCAAATCACTCCGGAACAGTTTCTTGCACTTAAGATCCATGTTAAAAACGATCGCCGTTCCTCCCCCGCGGCCTGATGACCGAGGGGAGTTAAAATAGTCACAGTTTACCGGGAGCAGTTCTGACAGCGCTCCGGTGTCTCCAGCTGTCATCCACGTCTCCGTCACACAGAGAAAATCAAGATGATGTGATTTGAAGAAATCCCGGAGAACAAATGTTTTGTTGGCCAGAGATTGTGCATTCACTAGTCCAAACTTTGATGGGGCGGGTCCCTGAGTCTTGACATGGTTCCGATGGATCGGTTCCGATGGCAAGAGTTTTGCAATCCAAAGGCTAGCTGCACTTTATTTGTCTGAAGAAGGAGGAATTCTAGGTGACAACATGCCATTGTTTACAAACCAAATAATGAAAAAGAACTGCTGAGACTCAAAAGGTTGATGAGCCACAGCTGCTCCTTGAAGTCCCTGTGGAGTAGTCGGTATGGTCATGGCGGAGGGAACCTGCCATGATCCCATTCCATTCCAAAGTCAGCCACATGATGCGTCTTGATAGGCCATCAATGTAATCGGATAGTTCAGGCCAAAGAGTTTGCTTTGTGTACAATTGGTTCATCAATGTGCGAAGCTGCGACATGTTTCTAACATGTCAACAATGACCTCAAAAGTGTGTCTATTATTAAAATAATATGTGATAAGTGCCTACATGGTTGCATTATACTGAAGCAATATTTCTAGAATCTGCCCCTTTTCCAGTTTGCGTAATGTTGTTGCGATTTTGATTTTGTAGCTGTGATTCTGTTTTTGTAAATGAGTTTGTGGGTTTGTGGTCCTGCTTTTCTCCTGTGATTTGATCTTCAGGGCCACCGTACTGCACTCAGACTTTTAGCCCTGTTTCCACCAAATTGCTACTCATTGAATACTAATGTTGCCTTTTGATATATTTCCATTCTTGACCATTGTACCAGATCCCTCTATTGCTCGAATTGTTTTTGAACAAATTGTCAATAGTCTAATATTTACACTTGTGTTCTGATTCAAATGCCCTTGGTGTTGCATTTCATATAAAAAGAGAAATTTCATTCATTCCAGGAAATAACGCGTAGACAAGCAAATATGACCAACATCCCATCGAATATAATACATGTTTGTTTTTGTCCTTTACTCCCGCTGGAACTATTGGATAAAGGCAGTGACTGTGGGAGTGTTTGCTGTGGTTATTACAGTGGGACACTGAGAGGGATTTATGTAAACAAAATCATTTTTAATCATCTTAAATTGAACGTGATGACTCACTTTGAACATCATCACATGAAGAGTAACGGCCTCCGTCTGCCACTCATTTCTCATGTGTGTAATGAAAGCAATGTTTCTTTTTAAATCAATAGAGACGTCAGCCCTGATAAAACTGAGGATTCTCTTTCCGCAGGGGGAACACTACGTCCGCATTGATACATTTCCCAATGATAGCTGTATTTATTTGGGTCAAAAAAACTGAAACAGGTGACATTGGTGTTGCAAAACCTTCATGAAGACTTAACAAAGCTCCTAACCATCTGGGACATTCCTCCCAGCTGGCTTGAGGGACAGCTATAGTGTTGGCAGATGACTGACATGAGTTCCTTCTTATTGCAGATGTAGAGAAATGCCATAAATCTCCAACATTATCTGCATCAACAGTGAGCTGGTCAAGGGCACGCCTCACTGAATTGTACACAATATGACTTGTGGATTCCAAAATTTACAGCAGTATTATCTGGAATATAAGCTTTAACTTGGTCAAAATGATTTCCAACCTGTTCAACCTTGTCAAGTGCCTCTGATTTTGTCAACCACAAAACATATTCTGTGCAATTTTTGAGTTGTGTGGTACCACTACAGACACTAAGAGGGCTCTTTGCACTCATGGAAATAATATACAATAAGATAGAAGACAACAAATATTTTTGAGCAGAGAGTGGTCACAGACTACAGTGGCTTCAAGTGGACAAAATTAAGTCTCACAAAAGATGGATTCATGAGCCTTAGTTGCTTGAAGTTCTTTGACGTCCAGCACCCCTGATGGCCAAATGTGACTTTAATGACTAGAGTTAGTTTACTTATTGTATTGGAAGATTCTTGATATATATAAATTGTGAATATATTACATTATGATTCAGTTCAAATGTGGAAGGAATCCATACAATTCAAAAACAACTGATATATTATTACAACCTTTTATTTACCAATTTATGTACATTTCACACATTTTCCATTCCTCAATGTGAATTATACAAATGCAAAATTGCTATCTCACTTTTAAATGCTGAGTATTACACCATAGCCGCCGCCGACTGATCACTCACAGCGGTTCAAGAGAACGGTCAGAGAGTTGAAAAAAATTGAGTTGAACATGATGAGAGGGAACATTGGTCTGATTCCCGCTGTCCAGCTGACAGTCGATCCATGTCTTCTGATATGATAGACCTGAAACGGCTAAATTTGATAAAGCGGCTCTCTGAGGATTATCAAAACTCGACCCTGCCTCAGACGCGATTGCGTATGTTGGAGCACAAGTCTAACCGCTAGTCACACAAGCACCAATAACAGGATTACTAGCAGTAGAAATGAAATCAAAGCACCACTCGTCACTTCAGTCTTCCTGCTGCCATGATGTTCAGTGACAAACAAATAGGTTTTGGTGTAGTTTGAATACCAAAATGCAGAAATGTGGACAAGGCAGCTCTTGTCTCGAAAATGCAATAAAATATCTTTCACTTCATTGATTTTTTTTTCAGTTGGTATGTGTCGTGTGCATTAGAGAAGTTGCCCGAGAGTGCGCCAGAGGCAGAAAAGCAACCTGTTCCTTTTTGTGCACAAAGACCTCACTCACCAGAGGCCAGATGAAGAAGTGGAGAGTCGATGAGCGTCACCTTGTTGAGCTGCGGTGACAGACACTCAAGAATCTCAAGTGCTGGCTGCACAAGATGCTGCACCTCCAACAATAGCTGACAGACTTTTTCCGAAGTTTCCAAAAATTGCAAGCATTTGAATGAAAACTGTTGAAATGCCATTGCTGTTTTTGGAAGAAAAAAAAAAGAGCATCTTTTCCATCAGTCAAATGACAACACACGAGATACGCACTTTCATATGGGCCTGGTAGATTATTTTCTGTCATGAGACCTGCTGTTGCTCCGAATAACAAAGGTGATCACGCAGAATGACTGCAGGAGTTTGCTGACCACAGCACATTTCTACATTCAGCGACAACAAGGTCATTAACTTACTGAAATTACCAGGTGGATAATTCATTTACTCACAGGCAAGCTGTCTGTAGGAAAAGAAAGTCATGACCCTTCAAGAGTTGCGATCTAAAGTTTTCATCTTTATGATAGAACTTTAAAATAACAGTGGTGTACTGGTGCACAAAAACTTCAGTTCAGTTCAATTTCCGAGCAGCAAGGGACGTTTTATGGAACTGCATGAGTGGCATCAGTTGTAGGCTAGTTGTTTTTTCATTACAAAGCTTTGCATCAAATAACCATTTCAGATGATGTGCAGCTAAAAGTGCTTTCATTTTTTTAAATTATAATGATAGAAATGTATGTTACACTGTTTAAAATGGAGGTTAAATGCCTTTTATGTAGATATATTTTAGTTGGGATGCTCTGATCGATTGTCCACCGTTCATGATCGGCCGACCTCAGCGTGGTGTGTGAATGCCGATCACGACAACTGATCACGTGTGACAGCCGGCGCTCTGATGAAGCACTCTGATGGGTTGTGATGTGTCCACTCCTCCCACATTCCCAACTCGCTGCTCACTCAGCATAAGCATGTCTGCTGTGGAGGTTTCTTCCATCTGTCATGTAAAGTTTGTATCTTGCACCTCTTGCACCCGCAAAGCTGTCATCGCAATAAGTTAAGTACGCTATTTAAAGCGGCAGAACTTGACGGAGCACTGAGAGTTTTCCGCGCTCATGAAAGTGAGACCGCTGCTTCCTCAGCAGCAGGCTGAGCTTATAGCAACACCTGCTGGTCCAAGCGCAACATTCGGAATTCTAAGCATTAATTTCATAGAGCAAGATGAGCAGCCATTCTTAGGTGTCGTTTTAAAATGCAAATTCGACTGAATCTGCTGCCGTTTTGTGTTGGACGCAGCGTTCTTTAGCCACCTGATTCTGAAACTTTTGCCAACGTCCGGAGTGGGACAGCTGCTGCCGATGAGTGCTCTGCCTCTCTCTCTGTGCCCCACTACAAGCAGCTTCTCCCAACAGCTACATATTTTTTTCTCCTTGGAGAGGCATATACAAAGTTGTCTGAATTAACACGACTTAAAGGTTCATTTTTCACGTCATGAAAACAGAAAGTCTTATCATTTGGATTTCATTGTCAATCCATGTGATCGGTATCGGTGATCGGTGTTGAGCGGCACTCTGGCTGATTCGGTGATCGGCAAAAAAAATCCTGATCGGAGCAAACCTTATGATAAGATCTATTGAATGAGCTAAATGAGCGCAATTGAATGGACTGTACAAGGCGTCAGGATCCAATAGGGCAATACTGTATCCTGGCAGCATCCAAGTACGCGTTGTGAATGGTGAACAGCCAACTTACAGAGCTTTACAGAACAGTTTTTTCATGCAAGAGAGACAATACAAATCGAATGGAAGGAAAGTAGTGGCTTCGCTAAGCTGGAAGAGGTGCACACAAATGGAACTGAGACATAGGAAACAAAAGTAGAACATCATGATCTGTAACAAACACAAAAAGAATTACAAGCAAAACACAAGTGGCAATGATACCATGCTCACCATTGTGTGGTCTCGACCCAACTGTGTGTGATGACACACATCCTGCAGTTACTATATTAATCACTTCTAGGGATTAATGTAATGTTTGAGGGCACTTTCCACCACACATGATACATTTATATCATCGAAAGCTACGACAGCAAGCACATCATGATTAACTGAGATGTGGGTTATGGCTTTAATTTATCGTCGCACAACAATCAACATCAACCTTTGAGTAGACAATTGCACCTGTAAAATATATTTTGGTTTATTGCAAGAACTTGCATCAGTGAGCAGGAAATTCACCCCTGAGTCACCTTTGTCAGGACTACTTCCTGGCGTGACAAGGAGCATGTAAAGGCTGGTCCTGCTTCACAGCATAATAAATGATATTGCTGAAAAGCCATTGTATGACGAGACAGGGAGAACAATAAACAACTGAAGCAAGAAGAATGATTGTGAGACAGTCGTTCGACGTAAGGAGTCATCAGACCAGGAAGTAGAATGGAGATGCTCGAACATGATGAGTGACAAAGATAGTCCTTTGTTGCGATGAATGTTTCGTGTGTGCTACAAAGTGCCCTCAAAACTGACATTTGAATTTCAGTTTACTTCTTGTCACGTCTGCACTTTATTTATCCGTTCCTTTTTGTATTTTCTGTCTCATGCTTTTTTTTTTGTTATCCGTGGTTGCCTTCGCTTCCTGTTCCTGCTCTCTCTCCAGCTTCATGAGCAACACGGCTGGCGTTCATCTCCTCATCAATCCTTCCATGGATATCTACCTGTCAACGCCAGCTTGAGTTGCCAGATGGTTGCTTCTCGCTCCATTATGGTAAACTCTTATAAGACTTCCATTCTCTTGTTTTGCTCCCCGACCTTTTCTAGATTTTCCTTGAATCCCTATTCAGCGTATCCTGAGTTCCTTGTTGTATACGTAACAAAATGACGTCCCCGTCTCCGGTTTCACGGAACTTATCAGTTTGCCGCTGGGACACCTGAAGGATGACTGCACATTGGAGTGAGATTTAATTCCAACATCTATAGACTAGGCTTTTTATTGCCATCAATTCAATAATTGACAAACTCACCCCCTTACTACTTCTTTTCTCTTCCACGTGACAGCTTATGTGGGGAGTGATCCACTCTCCCCACACACCATAAGACTTTTGGTCCTCAATTTACCAAACCATGTGCCGTACCGTTTTCAAAGTCCATTATCAGGACAAATTCACGGTGGATCAATTGTTATTGCCTCCTGAAATAATGACCTCTGTTTTAACGCGGCAGAGAAAGAGAACGAAGCCTCCAGTCTCTGCTTTCAACATCTTTTTATCTTAATTTCCCAGAAATCTGCAAGTCGTGATGCTGCACTTTGAAACCTTTGGAAAAACCTGTCGTTAATTTGCTCATCATCTGAACTTTTTTATGAATATTTCAGGAAAACAGGAAGCTCCTTCATGGTGGCCATATTCAAGTGTAATAAATTGGTTTTCTCCAGTGAGTGAGAATTTTAATTACAAAGAACCAGTGATTCAACTCCACACATTTGGGGTAACTCAGCAAATTGTTTTCCTAACATTGCATGACCAGTACCCGCTAAAGCAGAAACCCAAAAGCTGAAAAGAGCAATAATGACGAGGGCTTCCAATTCTGAGTAAAAACACGGACAAGCAAGCGTGAGATTTAAATTGAAGAATTGAAGAATATCTGTCCATTTTTTGGACAGACACCACGAAGCAATTTAGTCACTTGTTCTTTCTGAATAAAAGAGAATGTAATTTGGTAACTTCTGCTCACTTGGTTCTGTTTTTGTCCTGGTTCTGGTTTGGTGATGCCCTTGGTTGTTTATTGTCTGTACATCATAATTTCTAGAAACTGCAATAAATATCTGATCACATAATCATCAAGACTCAAAACAGGCAAACTTGACAACAAAAAACAAACAAAAAGAAAGAAAGAAAGAATGAAGCCCAGTGATCAAAGGTTGAGGGACGGACACGATTCTTCTCTGGTATCAGGTGCATGTCAAGTTTAGCTGTTTACCCCGAGGTAACCGGATCTCACTGCAGGGCCAGCAGGTCGGGTCTCTCAGGCGTAAAGCCCAGTTGACTTGTTTTGCAACAGCCTGAGGTTAGAGGTCAGAGACAGCTCCTCTGAGCATTGCGGCCCACTGACCGTGAACATCAGGGGCAGCTGAGGACCAGCGGGATCCAGCTAGTTGTTGGAAAAGATAAGCACAAACACTGTCAAAACAAAACTTGGAGGAAGAAAATCCACTTGGATTATTGTTGTTTTCAGTTTTACCACGAAAGCCATGTCATATATTCACACTTATTGTGAGCGCCAGACCTTATTATAAAGAGTGCACCAGTAAAGCTCTTTATTTTCCCCATTTTTTTATGTTTTCTATTGAATCTATCTATCTGAATTTCTGCCTCTTGTGGTTGTCCTCCGTAACGAATGCCACCAAGACTGAAACGCATGCTGTTTGCTTTAAATAGCAATTGACACGTTACATGTGGAGATAAAGGAACTCCATTGGCTTACCTTGCCCCGACTGCTGTTTTTCCTTTGCGTGACACACAGGACCGGTGACTTCCCATGATGCTCTGCAGTTCAATCAACCAATTACAGTCGTTGCTCACTCGTCCATATGTATTCCTACTTCTTCTTCCCACTTCTCTTGTGTTCCCTGGAACACTGTGCTGCTCAGCTGACCAGCTGTAGAGACCAACGTATGGGACCATTGGTGCTTTGCCCTTAGTCACATCGGTGACAGTAGTAATGGCTGGAAAACACACAGTTGTCCGACCTGGCGCACAGAGAATGTAACTTCATTTTTTGTTGTAAAAAATATGAAGAAAAAAAACGTATATACTTTCCCAACATCAATATATTACGCCATGGGAGTGAGGATGTGTTGCTGTTCTCCCGTGGATTCAGTTTTTTTTTTTTTTTTTTTTTTAGTAAAGCACTGATGTCTTCAAACCTGGAAAATGGCAGGAAAAAACATAAGAATGGAGACGGTTTCAGACAATTATGACCTTCTGAAATAGACTTGTTTCCACAAATGGCGGCAATATTTATGCACAATCACAAAACAAACACACAATCGGATAACACAACACACACTTAGACAAAACACACTTTCACAAAACAAAACACAATCACTCAAACAAAACACACAATCAGAAAACAAAACAATCAGAGAAACGAAGCACACTTTGACAAAACACAACACATAATCACAAAACAGAACACACAATAGCTGAAATAAAACACACAATCACAAAACAAAACACACAATAGCTGAAATAAAACACGCAATCACAAAACAAAACAATCAGAGAAACGAAACACACTTTGACAAAACACAACACATAATCACAAAACAGAACACACAATAGCTGAAATAAAAGACACAATCACAAAACAAAACACACAATAGCTGAAATAAACCACGCAATCACAAAACAAAACACAATCAGATAACACAACACACACTAAGACAAAACACACTTTCACAAACAAAACGCACAATCTCTAAGACAAAACACACAATCAGAAAACAAAACACACAATCAGAAAAACAAAACACACTTTGACAAAACACAACACATAATCACAAAACAGAACACACAATTGCTGAAATAAAACACACAATCACAAAACAAAACACACAATAGCTGAAATAAAACACGCAATCACAAAACAAAACACACAATAGCTGAAATAAAACACGCAATCACAAAACAAAACACAATCAGATAATACAACACACACTAAGACAAAACACACTTTCACAAACAAAACCCACAATCTCTATGACAAAACACACAATCAGAAAACAAAACACACAATCAGAAAAACAAAACACACTTTGACAAAACACAACACATAATCACAAAACAGAACATACAATTGCTGAAATAAAACACACAATCACAAAACAAAACACACAATAGCTGAAATAAAACACGCAATCACAAAACAAAACACAATCAGATAACACAACACACACTAAGACAAAACACACTTTCACAAACAAAACGCACAATCTCTAAGACAAAACACACAATCAGAAAACAAAACACACAATCAGAAAAACAAAACACACTTCGACAAAACACAACACATAATCACAAAACAGAACACACAATTGCTGAAATAAAACACACAATCACAAAACAAAACACACAATAGCTGAAATAAAACACGCAATCACAAAACAAAACACACAATAGCTGAAATAAAACACGCAATCACAAAACAAAACACAATCAGATAATACAACACACACTAAGACAAAACACACTTTCACAAACAAAACCCACAATCTCTATGACAAAACACACAATCAGAAAACAAAACACACAATCAGAAAAACAAAACACACTTTGACAAAACACAACACATAATCACAAAACAGAACACACAATTGCTGAAATAAAACACACAATCACAAAACAAAACACACAATAGCTGAAATAAAACACGCAATCACAAAACAAAACAATCAGAGAAACGAAACACACTTCGACAAAACACAACACATAATCACAAAACAGAACACACAATAGCTGAAATAAAACACACAATCACAAAACAAAACACACAATAGGTGAAATAAAACACGCAATCACAAAACAAAACACAATCAGATAACACAACACACACTAAGACAAAACACACTTTCACAAACAAAACGCACAATCTCTAAGACAAAACACACAATCAGAAAACAAAACACACAATCAGAAAAACAAAACACACTTCGACAAAACACAACACATAATCACAAAACAGAACACACAATTGCTGAAATAAAACACACAATCACAAAACAAACACACAATCAGATAACACAACACACAGTAAGAAAAAATACACTTTCACAAAACAAAACACAATCACTAAAACCAAACTCACATTCACAAAACAAAACTCAAGCAGACTGGAAGTGTGACCCAGAAGTGGTTTTTGGAGCGTTGGAAAAACTACAAAACCTTGTTGTCGACAGAGCTTATGCTGTAGCTGCTGTTGGGCCGACGATGAGGGCTGGAACCATTCCTTCTCAAAGAATGTACCAAAAACCCTTGTTATTGGCACCAGCAACGTATTATGGCATTGGGGGGAAAATGGAGATGATGGCAAACTTCTGAGTTTGATCATACGTCCTCATCCCAACAGTGACAACAGCATGAGTGAAAGTGTGTTTTGTTTTAGAATTTTGTGTTTTGTTTTACACCTTTCAGCCATCACAAGTAACGACTGAGAATTTTACTTCCAGAAACCGTCTCCAAATAATGAACTAAAAAGTGAATTGACTTGGTCATACTGTAAATATACTAAAGTCAGCAGTGTTTCTGCTCTTACTATCAAACAATTTTCACTGACTGTAAGTTGACAAACAGGACTCTTAAATTAAAAGTAAGATACACTGAAATCTCTCAATCCCTCAGATCAAGTGAAATAGTTGTCTGTTTGATGTGGGATAGAAAAACTTTTTCACCGACATTATATTTTTATACACCGTTTATAATTCATGGAGGGAAACATTGAGAATGGATGAGTGGCATTTCATGGAATAGGAATCATTTCCATGGGGAACACTTGGCATACAAGTAACTTGAGTCAAATGAGCTGGCATGGAACAAATGAGTGCTTTTAGGTCGACCACCGCTGCCATGACATCCAGGCAGCTTGGAGCAGAGTCAGCGACTCCCTCATGGCCACCGCTCCCACAGCTGTTGGGACTTGAGGACCAGACAGGTTGGAGTGCTGTGGAGCCTCCTCCCCAAGCACCTCTTTCCTGAAAAGATAACTATCTCTTTATTAGGAGAGAAGCAACACTTTCATGACCTACACGAGGTTTTTTCTTTCCCCTCAGAGGACCCAGATTGTCACAGTGATTCTCCATAATTACTTGGGCTGATAGAGGTGAGAGAGGACATTTGCATCAGATCCCTCGCCTCTCCAGCTTTGCCATATGCGGCCTGATCTCTAAAGGTTAGCACCACCGTCAGTCTTTGGAGGTGATTAAGGGTTCGGAAGTAGCTGGGAGTTTGACTAAGTAAATGTCAGGAATCACATCTGATGTCACATTCACATCTTCAGACTGACATTTAGTCAAATCCAGGATGATTTAGTCCTTCAGCATCCAAGAGTCAAGATGGTGCATGAACTCGTTTTCTATTGTGCAGCACGACAGGAGTTAGTCAGGTCCAAAGGTATTACAAAGTACTCAAAGTGACCAAGGTGTAGACAGTGTAAATGCCTTATTCAAAAATGGATGGTTTAAAAAAATAGCATTTATTCTCCCTCCAACCAGCACAACACGCAACAGCTGCTTTTGAAACAGTTTTATTATAAAAAATAATTATAAAATACAAGAATAAATATAACAATGAATAAACTTTTCATACTTGCTTTACTGGAAAGCCCTTGCAAAACTGGATGGGTGATAATACAAGGTTTTTAATTCTTTTTTTTTAAACTTTTTTCTGTCATGGCTACTTAAGGTTGGACCCCAGTGCAAGGTGTACTGGTCGACAGAAGGCTCAGAGACGAGAGGAAATTAAAGAATTTAATAAACAATGACGAGACAATACACAGACTATGAGTGATGACGTCACATGCGGCATGTATGATATCTTTTTTTTGTGTGTTTTTGTTTTAATGAGCCAGAGGAAATTAAAATGTCAAGGCACTTTGCACCATATGCATAGCATTTATTTCCACAAAATACGATGTTTGTCATCAAATTGTTTACGAAGTTTATGTCCGCGCTTCTCCGCAGTCCGCGGAACAACGCGCCGTGATTGGCTGACATGTACGGGCTTTGTTTTTCTTTGATATTGTGCAAGAAATCACAATAGTCTCCACTGTACGCACTATACACATCCAGATACATTTTTATTTATTTACCAGGGAAACTATGCATCTATGAAGGAGTTTTCTGCCCTGCCAAATCGGTCCTACCACTTTGTTCTGTTTTTGTGCATTTATTTTAGCTTCTGTTGGGTTGTTGAACTGTTTCCTGTGTGTTGCTTCTCATGCTTTGGTTCTCCTATGTCCCGTGTTTGTATGTTTTCTCCTTCATGTGTGTTTTTCATCTCTCTGCATTTGGTGTTCTTCTCCACCATACATGTAAAATCATGATATTCATTCTCTTGAATGTAAATATGAACAAAATGAAACATCATAATTGTTTTTTTTTTTTTTCACGTTTGCTGAGCAGTATTATATTCATGACAACAAAATAATCCTGAGAGCAATGTCAACCTGACAAGGACGAACAAGATTAGAATCAGATCAAAATCTGTGGGAAGGATAATGGCCATTATCTAGCTCTATTCCATCTCTACCGCCATCCAATCCCATGTGAAGAGGTTTTGACTCTTTCCCATGGGGCAATGCTCTCTTTGTATACAGTATATTCCGGAAACTTTTAATGAAATGTTAAACCTCGCAAGAGGCGCAAAGAGACAGCGACTGAGAAGTGCAAAACACATTTACAACATGTCAAATTTACAAAAATCTTTAGCAAGCAATTTCTTTCCTGAGTTAGTAAATGCTTTTCCGATTCTGTAAATGTGATTCCAGTGTATGCAAATTTTTCATATAATCCTACTGAAAGGGAGGTTGTGGATTGTTTTTCACAACGTCCCACAAAAACACCACCATCCCAACTACAAAGCAGAGTGTGTTTACTATTTCTTCCTTTGCTTGTTTCTGGTGATACACTCACACACAGCTCCATCTCAGAGTGCACACGTACACACAACACGCAGTTGCTGTCTGTGGTCGTCCATCTGGATCTTTGCCAGGAGACGAGGCTTCAGTGCATTCTGTGCTAGTTCATCTCAGGGAAACTGGATTTTGGCACCGAGGCAGAGCTGTTGAGGAACCAGGCCTGTGCCAGCCACAGTGCCAGTTATGACCAGACGATAGATCATTGTCTTCTTCCTCAGTCTCTCTTCTCCCCAGATTAAAGGGTGAGACACTACATCGGCCCAGATTAGAAAGTAGAAATTTTCAATTACTAGAAGAAGAAAAATAAGTAATTTCATTAAAATTGGGCTGCTGCTTCTTTCTTATCAGTGTTAGTGGTCATCCACAGCCATTTCAGCGATGAGAGAGCGTGGCTTGTCTATCCAATTTTAGTTTTCACTGGCCACTAGTGAGGGCCCAGTGAGGCTTCATGAAACTGTGGCCTTATTTTCAGAGCTCAGTAAGTGGCGCTGTTGGTTTAAAAATGAGGAAGGTTTCTTTGAAATCAAATCCAAAGATTTTTGAGCAGAGAGTGCCATCTAGTGGGCGCTGAACATATGCACACTGTTTCATGAAGCCTCATCAGCCCATCACTACTGGGCACCATTTAGCACAACTGCTGGCATCAAAGTAGACTGTGATGGGGGGCGGTTTCTTTGTGTTCACCATGTTATTATTTAAATGAAATGCAACAGGACTTTTCCTGAAGGACGACTCGCTGTGGTTAGTTACAGTCTTCACATGAGCTCAAGCACGGCGCCTGTGTGGAGTGTTCCACCCTTCTTCACCTCTGTGGATATTGACTTCACCTGCAATGCTTTCATCAGCAAGTGCCTTGTTCAAGAGAAGCTGATACTTATTCACGGTACTGCTCTAAAACCTCCCCCTTTTCAGGGCTTTTTAAGTATTGTGTAGGTCTCAAGCATTTTTCTTTTGATGATATTCAATCAGTTCAAAGCAGTTGACCTTTTTTTTCATGTATTCTCTCTCACTAAGGGAAATTATTCTGTCCACCTCTTGGCTCCATTTGTTCTTTTTTCTTCTTTGAAAATACTGAGTACTTTTGAACCAGCTTAACGTCACAAATTTTGCTCAAAAATACTTTTTCACTTTTTTCACACTATTTGTCTGCGCCATGTTTACCCTGTTCCTGTCATGTCCTTAGTTTGCAAACTACATATGTTGAGGTATATTCTGCAATATTGGGCTACTACTACTCAAAATTTACATGTTCAACCGCAGTAGAAAAACAAAAAGTTGCAGTCCAGTCCGCCTCTGTCAAGTTGGTGTTTGTTGACTGCCTTTGACACTGCTATTATCACGCGGGCTGAGCACAGATGCGGCACCGTGAAGCTGAGAGTTGGTTGTTTTAGACAGGATGCATGGAAGTGTGTGCCTTTTTGAATGATAGTACCCCACTGTTTACCAGAGCCCACTGTTTTAATCTGCAGTATCTGTCTCCTGATGTGACACAACATTCTCTTAAACTCAGTGTTCCAGTCGAAAAACGAAATCAGAACCTGTTGTGGATCGCAGAACTGATCCACAACAGAGTGTTTCTGTTGATTAGAAAATGTTCTTTTTTAACAAATTATGGAATTGGTTCTCGATACTGGCTCCGTGTTATTTTCATTTTGATTTCTAATATGAAACAATGCTTGTGCCTTAGCCTTTTGTGGACTCTTCGTTGTGGGGCTATTTCCTATTTGATTGTGAACCAAATGGAATTTATGATGATCATTCATTTATATCCTTGAAGAAAGAAAAAAGACAATTGGAATTGTGGGGAATATTATTTTTGTTTATATAATTTACTTAGATGGACATTTTCTTATTGAACTATGCTGTAAAATGTTATTTATATTTCAATATTAAAAAAAAAAGTTAAATTGATTGTATTATTTTGATAATAAAAATAAATAAATCAATAAAAATATGACCCACGTGGTCAATGGTCAATATGGCCCGTGAGTAATACACAGGTTGTGTTAATATTGAATAATCAGAGGATTATTGGGTTCAGTTTGCCTGTGTGTCCTTCATGCCAGCAGTGGAATCCTAGCAGGAGAGTTCATCTGTGTTACGGGCTGCGGTGTCCATGCACTTGAATTGGACTGGTCTCTGAATTAGTGCCTCCAGAAGCTGAGCAGATCCAGTGGGGAGACAAATGAAGGCTTGGTAGGTTGCAAAGTGACAGAGCTATAGAAACATAGAAGAAACTCCTCCGCAAAGATGGTAACTCCTGGATTACCGCAACTATTGTAAGATCCTATGTGAAAATTTTAATTTCTGGGGTGTGTTAAGAGTGAATTCTTCCTGATAATCAGGTCTGAAAACAACAACAACAAAAACGGTTCACCAAGTTCAGTGTAATGAATGTTTTTGTGTGCAGGGAGAGCTGTGAGCTGAGCTGTGACGTGAGATGGGGAAGATCAAGAAGTGATCCAATATAAAAACAAGGAAGCAAAGCAGGATGTGTTGAGATTTAGTGAACGGATGGCAATAAAAAGCCTAGTGTTTAATCATTAAAAATAAATCTAACTCCAATCTGCAGCCGTCCCCACCCCTCCACTAATACATCCCCATTTTAGTTTCATTTTAGCTCGGTGGCTCGAGGGACTTGATTCTTCTTTTTAAAAAATCGACTTGCTGGACAGAATTTTTCAGTCTACCTTGAAGGTTCAAGTTTTGATGACTGGTATGTTTTGAAGATGCATGTAAAATAATTAGTTTGACTTATTATGGATCTTTAGTTAAGATGCTTGTTTGTTTTTTGTTTTGATCACAAAGGTTTCCTTCAAATTGTTTTGGAGGATAAGGCCAGCATTTCCAGGTTGTCATTGCCACAGTGTGGAGCGAAGGGGGGTGGACATCAATATCTAATATACTGTGCTCGTGTAAATGAGAAAGAGGCAGGAGGAACAGTGAAGTAGCAGGTAGTTGAGGTATTTGGATTCAATCATCCAGAGCAATGGACAGAGGTCAAGGGAGGTGAAGAAGAGTGCAGGCAGGGTGGAGACACCTGACCAGGGGAGATGTGAGAGAAAAGAATGAAAGGGATGCTTCATAAGGTAATTGGGAGACACTACCCAAAGACAAGAAGCAGAGTGAGAGGTGGCAGAGTTGCTCAGGGTGGAATTGGGAGTGACAAGAAAGGACAAAGGAAGAAATGAGTATCTCAGTGGGTTGAGATAAGAGAAGAGAGAGGAGGCATGTTGGACAGAGAATGTTAGAACGGGAGGTACCAGGTAAGAGAAGAGGAAACGACCAATGAGGATCATGGATCTGGCTGGTGAACAATTGTGTCCCTGCCATTTATGAAGTTTACGAACAATTGTGTCCCTGCCATTTAGGAAAGAAATGAAAACTGACTGTTAACTGAACAATGCCATCCATGTTTGGGTGACATGAGTTTGAGCTGACTCCAGCTCCTGGACTTTTTTCTTTGTCATGCGATTCACGTGAAATCAAATTTGAATGTAAGTATTGGGGATTCTGAATTCTGAATACAGGAAGTTGCTGTGTTTGTTTCATTACACTGGTGAAAGCAGTCTCAGAGTATTTAAGGCATTTCAACTTAATGTGATCTTCAGCAGTCATCGCTGCGTATTAATCATCCCAGTGTGACAGAAGACCAAAGAATTGTTCCTTTTATACTATAACGCCTTGGAGTAAATTGCACCGTCGGTCTTCTCAGGTAAAGCACATACAGCAGCAAAGCTTGCAGCCAATGCACCACAGATATACAAGCAGCACTGGACAGATGTTCTCTTTAAAGTAATGGGAAACAAATAGTTTCGATGAACATAAACAATTCAACATGATAACATTTGACAATGGAAGGTGGTGCGATTTAACGTCTGGCAATTGGTGACGAATGAATACAGAGGTAATACAAGTTCATTTCTTCAGTTCCAGCTACTTTTGGATCAGTTTATGTAGTGATGAACTGTCCAAATACTGAGGGCACAGTGGGGCTCTCAGTTAAAAATGTGTTCTTGAAATGGCTGTTCAAATCCAAGTATATTAAAAAGGGCTATGCCATCAAGCGGGCTGTGAAAATAAGGACACTATTTCATGATACTGTTTCATTTGCTCATCACTCGTCTTATAGTACTGCACAGGTCAAGTGTGGCTCTGATTAAATTTTTGATGCATGACCACGTTCGTATGAATCAGATTGGTATCTTTTCATCACAATACATTTGTTCACATCGTAGAAAAGATAGTCACTTTTTTTTTTTTCCTGCAACAACATTATGTAGAAAACAGAATTCAGATCATAATAAACAATACAGATCAGAATCCTTTTATTTATCCAAGGGAAATTGCTTTTTGTTACAACCTCAAAATAAAAGAGTGATGAAGCAAAGAAGCAAGAAGCAAAGACCAGCATAGAAGCATCTAACATCCGGCACACAACACTGGAACCGCAGAGCTTATATCCAGGTGAAGCAGGCTTCATTGCATCGTGGTTCCATGTGAGTGTCACTAACTGCAGAGCAGGAACCTCAAGCTAACCCTAACTAATGAAATAAGTGAAAACAAGTGAACATTGTCTTTTTTGATTATGAGTATTTTTGGAGAAAATATATAGACTTTTACGTTGTCTGAAATATCAGAATAATCTTGGCAGCTGCTGACTGTTTGGCAAGATTTTAAAAAAGCAATTACGGCACCAAAATGCAACTGTTGGTGGTCAATATTTCTCTCTCCCTGATAAACCCTCTGGGCAGAAATCTCAGTCCACCTTGCCAGCACAAACAGTTTTGCTGCTCTGTGACGCTGACAATATGGGGAGCCAGGAGAGAAAAATATACAAACTGTTGTAGTTCACTTGGTGATAAAGCCCAGCAGCTTGTCAGTGGAACTTTTTTTCAGCAAAGCAGGGTCAGAGAAAAACAACTTTAGTAGTTTATATATATATATATATATATATATATATATATATATATATATATATATATATATATATATATATATATATATATATATATATATATATATATATATATATATATATATATATATAATCCAATGTGCAGGCAATATGTACACGTGTAAATCTCATATTTATAGAATTATTATTGATAACAGCATTGTGAAGAATAGTCCGCAAACAAGGTCATTCTTCCTCGCAAAACAGCTCTCCTGACAGGTCAAAGTTCTTACTCCATCTGAGTATTTCTGATCTCCAACTGTAAAAAAGGAAAACTCAGGAGAAGCTTGGGTCTGAAGAGGTTAAGAGGCATCTGAAAAAAACAAAACCAAAGCTGATATGTCAAGCTCCATGGCAGTTTCTGTGCCTGGGCCATATATTTTTCCAATTACCAGCATACGAGAAAACAGCACTGATACGACTGACCTCTCTGCGGAAAGTTTCGGTCATGACTGGGAGACTTTTCCTGCTTATTATGACAGCGTCTTCATAGTAATGGGAGGAAAGTCTGCAGCGTCGTGATAGCAGCAGAGAAAGTGATAGCTGTTAGCCTCCAGTGTGTGGTGTTATCCTCCTCTGTCTGCGGCCATAATGCTGAGAGAGAGGGCAGACTATCTGTTTCTATGATGATGATGAGTTTTGAATGTGTTATTATATATCAGTGGATGATAATGGCGGTGAAGTGCGTCCTCAGGGTTTATGGTCATGATTCTAAAGAAATGGCAGATAGCTGAATGCATATTTTGATGGATGGAAACCCCTCTGATGTGTGTTTATGGACCATCATCCCAAGCCAATTACCCTTCCTCAGTGTGAGCATGTTGTTCCATCATGTCACGCTGACATCTAATATCCCCTGTCTGCCCCTCCCCACTGCCTTCCTCCAGTGTTTTTCACGCAGGTGAGAAGAGTGGTGATTCACTATATGCCAGCTATTTTTTCATGAATAGATAAGAGGCATGTGTATTTGCATATGACCCGCACCAGTATGTAATGGAGTATTCTTTGCAGTATTCAACAGAAAACCCATCGGCTGTCGTCAAGAGGAAGATGAGAGACATCAGACCCAACTATGCAGAGGACCTTGAAGGCAGCTGTCAAACTGGGCTGCCATTATAACCCATACAGTGCCACAGGGTGCTCACCTCCCTGCTGCGGTGCATTGAAGCACCAATTCATGCAGAAAGATTCTGCTGCATTGCATGGACTGTAGATATGGGAGAAATTCCTCTCCGACTAAGGAGAATACGGTATGCTATCCTTCCATCACTGGGTAAATGTCAACCAATGGGATTCAGAAAGAGGAGTAATAGAGGGTTAAAAAAAGTGATATAATGGCAACAAACATCAGTACAATAGTCCCACTATCAGTTACACAGCCCTGGATAACTCCAGAACCTAGCGTCGACATCACACTGTGAACCAAAAAGCAAAAAGATAAAGGAGACAATTTACTCCCCCAGTGGTTCAAAGGAACTCTGAGAGAAAAGAATTGGTGTTTCATTTATAATACCAGGACAAGATGCTGAATGTTCCAAACAAATCAAAGATGAATTGTTAGTTTACTTTGAGAGATGATGGCGCCGTTATTCGGAGTTGAAGAATGCTGAAAAATAAAATAGAAATTTTGAGGAGAGAAGATATTTTATTGACAAGACAGCAAACTATATACAGAATTCAAACCACAGGACTTTTCATTTTCATGGATGCCGCCAGCAAATTCTCACTTACAGGTGTTCACGTTGAAGGGTTGGGATCAGGACACGTTCACCACAACTTCAACTTAAAAATCACTGCTATCTGACATCATTTAGGCTCCTCCATCCTCACTCTGAGGGCATCATACAGTCTACTGACTTCGGGAAAGTTACCTTTCTTGCATCCAATGTTGGCGAAAAAGGCAGCCTTCAACACTGCTTGTTGACAAAGTGACAGACATTGGTACAAGCTATGGGGTGGCGCTGCATTCATTCTATGTGTAATAATGAGTCAATTTGACAGTCAATTGACTCTCAGTACCGTCACTAAGGAGGAGAGCCAAGTAAGTTGTTATTAATAGCGAATAGCACCCTGTGTGGGCTGCACCTCGAGCTTCGCAACGCATGATCCAGACCCCCTGCCTGTGGCTATATGGAAATGTAGCTCAAATGCATTTATATATATATATATATATATATATATATATATATATATATATATAGTTCACTGTATACATACATACATATATATATGTATGTATACGGTGAACCCTCGCTATAACACGGTTCACCTTTCGCGGCTTCGTTGTTTCACGGACTTCTTGAGTGTAGTTTTTTTTATTCTTTTTTTTTTTTTGAAACAGTGCATTGTGTTCTGCATCCTGATTGGCTAAGGGACTAACCAACGTGAACAGTCTCTGCGCCTCGTCTCTGTACAGCTTGCGAAATTTACGTTTGCAAATTTACTCCATGATAAAACCCACAATGTCAACGAAACATTCTGCACCGACAAAGGCACCTGAGGATGCGCCCAAAAAGAAGAGAAAGATGCTAAGTATCGCAGAAAAAGTAAAACTTCTGGACACGCTGAAGGAAGGTAGAAGCTATGCGGCTGTCGGGCGGCATTACGGAATAAATGAATCTTCGGTTCGTTCCATAAAGAATGAGGAAAATAACATAAGGAGGACGGCAGCAACGAGTTTTAACAAGGATGCAAAAAGCGTTGTAACTGTCCGCAACAAGACCATTGTGAGGATGGAGTCTGCTTTAGCTTTGTGGATCAACGACTGCAGGATAAAGAACATTCCGCTGGATACCAATGTTAGCCGCACAAAAGCTTAAAAACTTTATGAAACCTTTGCTGACAGCGATGACATTCATGAGAGCGAAGGAGAGGAGACACCTGTACCACAGCCGTCAGCAGAAAAAGACGCTACAGCAGAGCAGAGTGACGAAGAGGCAAAGTTAGAGGAATGGTGAAATACTCGTGAGTCACAATTTTTTTTTTTTTTTTTTTTTTTTTTTTTTTCATCAACCAGCTCCATGATCTCTGTAGAAGGACCAGCGTCGGGGGCTGGACAAAGCAGACTGAAACATCATAAAAAGTAAGCCAAGGGAGAACAGACAAAGGTTGTGGGACTCCATATGTAGTACTTGTAAAACTCCAAGCCATTTTGTCAAACCACATCACAAACAAAGAACAGGGAGACAGAGGCTGATATCATCAATGGAAGCTGTGTGATCAAACCTGAACCACCTGAGGCGACGAGGTTACACAACATGAGAGAAGTGGCAAATAAATTCAGATGACTTATTTCGCAGCAAACTGAACAAAGAGGGAAAATGTAAAACAGCTTTGATTATTCTGTGACTGTAAGCGCAGATGTTGTTTTTATTCCTCCAGTCAACATTCTCCTTAAACCTTATCGTTGCTGAGTTCATTACACAGCTTTGAGCATGGCAGGCAGCTGCGAGGAAACCTGAACGTACTACACAACTCACCAGCCAAACACCAATACATCATCCAGCACACAATTACACAACGCCCCCTGATTCCGCTTTGATTTAGTGCTTTAATGTGCCAGTCTCAGGTCGAGCGTGGGATTTCCTGCCTGTGAACTTGCTGGACTGGAACTCTGTTTTGCCATGGTAACTCAGGTCCTTTGTTTTCAAGGTAGCATGGACCCTGTTATACACTGTTTCTCCATCCTATTTAAAGTCATTGAATATCCCAAACAGACTTGGTAGCCATGGCTTTTCCAGTGTCTCATGACATCATGAACAGTTGGGTTGGTTGGAAGCAGAGCGGTTCAGAGAGAATGAAGCTCGTGGTGTAAAGTGTGGACATCAGATGGGGATAGAAAGCACTTCCCAGTCAGCCAACCTTAATGTTCACGGGCGAATATACTTTTCCTGAATGGTGCAAATGACAAACTCTCCTCTTTCTGAGACTATGTGTGAAAAGCTTCCAAGTTTCACAGCTTCAAGAGGATGAAGAGCTTGACCCAATTAGAGGCAGAGTTAAATTAAACCAGCCTTCAAGTGCACTACTCACACAACCTTTCAAAATTAAAATAGCAGCAGCCTTGCTTGAGGGCGGCTCTTAAATTCATGTTGATATTTCTCGGGTTTGGACACCAAGGCCCTGCTTCTGTCATGATGACTTACAAGGAAGGTCTGACAGTAAATTATTGAGAAAACTGAACATGCGGTTACAGACTGATGCTGAGAAGAATCCCAGGTGAACGGAGGTGGTCAAAGCTATTTCACTGCTGCAGCCTTGGATTTAGACAATGTTTCTGAAACTTCTTTTCAGGAATTGCTATGTTTCAGATGATGGATTAACCATCCACAACCAGATACCAGACTATTTTAATCCCATTCATGACACCCCATATGGTTGAAAAAAAAAAGCCCTGATAAGTCCTGCGTCCTCGAACTCACACCCAAAATAATAATACCAATATTGGATACGCCAGAAGAATGTCAGTATTTGCATGAAAGTCTCATGTTCTAAAAGCACAAATAGCAGCTCCTACGGCTCACATAGCGTCAAGGATTAATGATTTTGAAATTCATTTTCTTGAATAAAGTAATCCTATTCAGATACGGAAATATGAAAAGCTGCCAGGCTTTACTGGGAGCAATTGGATAACCTGCAGGAGTGGAGGAAGAGGATGAGCATAAGTCGTCTACAACTTTTCATTGCTGCTTCAACAGAAGCACCTCTTTCTTTTCATGAAATGAATTGTTGTTGGGGTTTGTCACATTTTTATACTGTATTTATATTCTCTAATAGCTTTTACACTTCACCTTTGATGTTAAAAAAATTGTTTAGTGTCACAGGGGCCGCGATGGATCATTGACCAGCAGAGAGTTAAATCTGAGAAAGGAACACTCACTTCCATCTTTCCTAAAGGTGGGATGATGCACTCACCAATATCTGGTGTCTGACTGGCTAAAATGGAAATAGAGACAAGGCAACGTTAAATCACATCGACACACACACACATCGACATACACACTGACACACACACACACACAAAAGACACTCCGCATAACTGCAGGGTTTAAGAGAGTGAATGCTCCAAAGACGGAGGTGGAGAGAGAGCCAGCATTGATTTTCCTCCTGTGAAGTGCCAGTTAATCATTTTGCGTGAATCCCTCTATTGATCCGCTGCCTTTAGTTTGTTTGTAATTTTGGGGGCTTGAAGGCGTTCACAAAGATATCGCCTCTTATCTGCCACTCGTCTCTCAGATGATGGATGGAGGGATCAGGGGATGTTTGAAGATGGCCTCTTCCTCTGGAGCTCTGGCTGAGGGAGCGACGGACTGAAGGTGAGGATTGTTTAGAGAATCATACGTGCCTGTCCAACCGGATGAGTGTGGCAGTTTCAATCAATAAATGAAACTACAACACCATGAGATACACAGGAGATCAACCTGTCCAGTTGTGGTGCCACTTCGCAGTACTCACAGTAGTTGCTCAGTTTCTAAAGCTCATCCTGGTTGTTTTATTTATCATACATTGTTGAGACCTTGATGGAATCCACCAACTTCACCTGGCCTGCATTCTATTCTTCACCTCTCTTGATTCCTATGTCACCGAGCCTTCTGCACCACTCTCATTCGCACACATGTCCCATCATCCCTCTTTTGTCTGCTCAACCTCCTACTTGCTATCACAAGTCATTACATCACCAGCTATGAAGCAGTCCTACTCACTGTACTACTGTTCCTCACAAGGTACTCTGTCAAGGGCTATCTCTTAATCTACAGCACAAAGCTCTGTGCGGAATCCTGGCGGCACCTTTACGTCTGTCTTTGCCGCCTAAGCCCTCTGTCTCAGTGACCTAACTGACTCATTTTCCTCCGATAACTGTGCTGATATATTCAGACAGCTTGAGGAGGTATTGTTGCACCATATAGTTACAGTTCAGAACTATCAGAAATGCACCAACAATGTGCGCAGTACATCATGGGATGGCCATATGTAACAATGCACTACATACATAATCCCAAATATTTGAGTGTGATGCCTTCTGTGAGGACTCAACATGAATGTTGATGATGGTTGACGTGAAGAGTGAATGTGAGCTGTCCAGTGGATCCTCTTAGATCCTGCAGCAATCTCACACCTTCATTGCAGCAAGGTCCAATATGATTCTCAGCAGCAGACCATCTTGGCAGGTGTGGAGCCGCACACTCGTAACATCCAACAGAAGCCCAGATGTTGGTGAAAATATAAATATGACTACAGGGAATTAACATCCCCCAGATAACTATGGTGATGTTCCTGTCAAACAGCTGGCTGTTGCACTACTTGTTTTTTCTTTCTGATGTCCTACTTTCAAACTGAAGCGTTACGCTTCTAATTATGCCAGTTCGATATGCAGATGCTGTTCCTCATCAGCTCAGTCCTGCGATGTGAGTCAGTTTCAAGTGTCATTTACATGCTGAAATCTGCCACCATTTTGTGTCAGATGTGGCATTACTTGAAATGGTGTTGGAGTGGGAGCTTTCGGCTGGTCTCTGAGTCAACACTACAGATCCACATGATCCTCATGTGGCAGTACGCCATCCACCCTAATGCTTTTCTAATAAGCGACAGTACTGCACTGAAGTACTGCGACAAGGTGTTGATCAACCACAGCTAGAAATTGTCATGCATTCATCCTCGACTTTATTAAGCATTTCTATTTAAAACTATGCCACTTTCAGTAGAACAATGACAATGATTTTTTTTAAATATATATTTTTCAATAAAATATGTACATATAGATCCCCACAGTAAGCCAATACTAGCTTGTATGAAAACTCAGGTTGCAGGTACCTTGCTGTTTGATTTATTGAGGTTTATTTGATAGAATCTCTGGCCGATGGATGAGTGACGCGGAGTGTGAGCTTGTTGCTGCAGAGTTTAAGTCCTCATAAAAACACTACTTGAAAGTAAAAATCACTTGCAGCCAAACCCCCAATCCCTCGTCATTCCAAATACCCTGGTTTGTATTGTCTTGTGTGCGCTTTCTACACTTCTTTACTGACTTCCCTAAAAACACACTGCCACCTAATGCTCTGGCATAGTCACTACAACAAGCTCATCCTTATCTTCTCAAGCTGATGAGAGCTACTGGCGCCGTGTCAACAGTCTCTCACAAGGAGTCTTCTCCACTCAATCCTGTTCACTGGTGCCATTGTCGTATAAACATGGTCTCAGACGCTTCATTTCTGCCTTGAAAAATGATAACTTTAAAAAAAAACCTAGTGAAGCAGATTTGGTGTTATTCCGCTAACCAAGATCATTTTCATTCTTTTTTGGTATCATCTGTTTCTTTACTAGAACCTGAAACAGTCTGATAGGAGGACAAATAGAGGTGTAACATAGATAATAATTTGATAACTCTTAGAACAGTGCCGATTAAGAACAAGGCCTCCTGTTCCTGTTTGTATAATTTATGAAAGAAGTTTCAAATATCCATCCCCAGATGATTTACGTCAATGAGTATTGCACATATGATGGGGACCTGTGAGAAAAATTTAGATTGCAGTATATTTGGTTTCATCAATTGCAAAAGCAATGTCAACACTAGAATAAGCTTCCTGTCTAAACATGACCTTTTTTTCTGTTCATTTCGTTGTAATTCATAAAACAAGAGTTTCGAAGATGAAACCAAAGAAAACTGATGAAAAAGATGGAAATATATATTTTTTTTACTTTGAGGAGATCTATTGATAAAAATTGGAACCCAAGCAATAAACAACATGCAGTTTATTCAATATATGTATTTCCTGCTTCACATGGGAAACCTTCCTCCACCTCTCTTGATGGCTTACTTTGTACTTTTGTGTGTGAGTGTGTGCATGAGTCCACATGAGCTTTAACGCAGGCAAAGCAAATTTGCCCCTCTGGTTTGATTATAAAATAGTTCAAGCTGTTTAAACCACAGAGGACTCACATGCATTAAATCCAACTTCACGATGCCATGCAGTGACCAATTTCTTTTTTTCTTTGCTGAAATCTTGCAGCGTTGTCACAGAAAAACGATGCCACGTGTTTCTTGTTCCACAGCTGGACACACGCTGGGCGCGCTCCTCCTGAGAACTTAAGCACCGTCGGACAGAAGAGACTTCTGACAGGCGGAACAGAGAATATGCTGAACTAAGCTTCTGGTACGATGGAACAGAGCTGACAATGGATTTCACCACACAACCATCTTCACTTTGTGTTCTCATGAGTCAGCATTACACCGTTGTATTTATCAGCCCTCTGTTTCAGAAACGCCCTTCAAGTTTCGCTCCATCTTCCAGTCACTCTCTTGACCCTCTGTGCTTCATGAATCTCAACACCAGAGAGCCACACACCCTAATTACAGTGTGGGCTTTGCAGCCAAGCCCCCAGCCGTGGCACTTGTGACCCCCCAAATGCAAAGCATTCTCACTGGAAAGTAATTTGATGCTTCAGTGCTTAGAGACAAAAATTTATGCGGAGAAAAGAATATGTCAGACTAATGAGAGTGGGCATAGTGGGAGTCTTTTCCTCGACGGGCCGTTGAAATGGCTGGCTATTTAGAGGTGAAATGAGGTCATAAGGTTCACAATAGATGACTAAGAGCAGCAGTTTCAGGGTTCCATGCAGCGAAGAACAGTGATGCTAGCATCTCTGACTAAGTAAACAAATCAAAGTTACAAAGTCACCGTGTGTTACTATTGTTGCCATTGTTGTGGAGTGAAATAAAACCATCCACTTTCTACAACTGCGTCTTTGGGCATGACGGCATGTGTGGGACACGTCAGTCAACACGCGGACAGCTCACGTGCCAAGCTGCTGGCTACACGGCAGTAAATAACGGCTTGAAGAGAGAGATGCACGTTTCTAGCTGAAAATACAGCCACTACTTTGAATTAGTATCTGCTATAGATGACAGTATTAACCCTGCAAGGTCCACCAATGCACAGATTCATCGGTTAAAGAGAGCGAAAGTAGTCTCGCAAATGTGTTGAAAGTGCGGACTCAGAAAAATAGTTATTTAAAATGCTCTTGATAGGTCAAGTTAAACAACACTTCTGATAGATTTTTAGACTTATTTAGATTATTTTTCTTTGGTACAGGAAGAAACGGGACTGATGTGACACACTGATGTTGCATTTTCTCTCGCCACTTAAGTGCAAGCACTGCCTCCAGGTGGCCAAAAGGAGACATGACACACTGAGACTTATAAACTTCAGCCTTGTTCATACTTGTTGCTTTTTGTGTATGATGTCAAAGCATAACATTGACTGTATATAACTGAGATTGTGCTAAAAGAAATTCCGCCAAACCTGGAAAAACACTGGACACCCAAGAACTCCAACCTCAAAATTGACATACAAGATATTGTTTAGGCAATGAGAGCTGCAGTCGGTTGTCAAATGTAACTTGACAAGTAACTTAGTATTCTAACTTAGTTACTTATACTTTTAAAGTAATCAGTAAAGTAACTATGTTACTTTTTGAGGGAGTAATCAGTAGTCAGATTACTTTTCAAAGTAACTGTGGCAACATTGGCGAAGACGCAAAGGGACTCAATCATGTTGCAATAACAATTAGAATAAGTTCCAAGATCTGCAGACTGAAGGGCTGTTTATGCTCCCCTTATATGTAGCCAACCGTTTCAGTCAATGCTAGCGCCACCGATCATGTGCTTCCATATGCTATATGTGTTCATTGCATTGGTATCGCTCTTCCCCAATATATTCACCTGGGGTAGTAGCTCGGAATCAAACATTTATGACAAACTCCAAAACAAAGATGGTGACTGTGGAAGAAGTATTGATAATGCACCAAAACAGAGGCAGCATTGTAGGAGGCAGTGCGGGTCGGTAAGGAGGTTAAATATATCGCGACTGAATTGTTTGCTCTTCTTCGCGTCTCATTAACGCTACATATCAGTAACAGCAACACTGCCCCCACGGTTTCCTTTGATACTGCTCTGTTCGGTCCGTATCTGTAAGCTTTGTGGAAACGGGCAGAAATACAGATGAAATGAATGCAGAGCGATGGACAGAAGGCCCAGTCGGGATCAGTATGTAATGTTGGGCATATGTTGGGACTTGAGGTTATGATGCAAATCTGCCAAGTAAAAAGTTCAGATGTTGATGATGATGTTTACCATTAAATTAGTGATGGGCCAGTGAGGCTTCATGAAACAGTGTCCTTATTTTTAGAACTCAGTAGGTGGCGCTGTTGGTTTAAAAACGAGGTAAGGTTTATTGAAATGGCTGTTCAAATCCAAAGATTTTTGATCAGAAAGTGCCATCAAGTGGGCTCTGAAAATAAGGACAGTGTTTCATGAAGCCTCATCAGCCTAGCACTGCTTTAAATTCAATTCCTATTAAAGTGAGAGCCTATCTCCTTTGGTTAGCTGGAAGGAAACTGACCTCAGGGATGCAAGTGTTTTTGCTATAACCAGACATTTGACTCTGACACATTAGGATTTTGCTAACTGAATTTTTTATCTTAAGATTACATGAAGAATTCTGTGTCTAATAGGGCGTTCATCCACACCAGAAACTGGAGTGAATACACTTAAAAACAGCAGCTCTGTTGCCACCAGCTCATCCGCACCTTTCTGAGATGATGACATCACTTCCCCATCTGTCTCAACTCTCTCCATGAAAGTTGTTGCAGCTGGTGGATGACAAAGTAGTGATGTTCAACTTATTGGAAATATGCAGAGGATATATTCTGCAACTCTTTCTTCATAGTGAGCAGCTGACAATCATGGAATTGAAAAAAACAAAAAAGGTTCCACAATGTTATCTCCTGTCAGGAGCTGCTGAGACATTAAGGTTAACATCTGTCACATGAAGGAGCATAAACAAATACTGAATGTCAAAGTTTCTTCCTGCTGAGAGAAGAGCAGGAGAGACAATTGAAAGATATAACGCCTGACATTTGAAGAAGAAAAGAATACAATCCTGGCTCCTGTCTCTTGCTGTACAAAACACATTTTCCTGGAAAAGCATAGTTCAAAAGTACAGATGTTTGACTGATGTGAGCAAAAACAAAGAAATGCATTCCACACTCATCTCCAATGGAGGCACTGATTCTAGACTCAGTTGAGCAAAATAGCTCTTGTTTCTTTCACCTTAAACTTCTGTGGAAAAGTCCAAGATAATGATGCGGCGCAAAACTCGCTCCAACTTCGGTGCCTGATAGCTAACATCAGATGTGTTTGAGGACAGAAGTGGTGGCTTGTGTCTTTATTTTCAGAGCTCAGAAGGCAGCACTCTTTGTCTAAAAATGATGTGAAGGTTTGGAGTGAGGACAGCTGGATATGCTCATCATGGTAATGTTGTAGTTTTACCTGTCTGGAATTGGCTCAGGCTTCTACAGTGATTCAGACAAGATCTTTTTAAATATACCCCCAGTTTTGTAAGACAAGGAAAGCCAACTTTGGATGTAGAGCAATCCATTGCTACGTCACAGTTGATCTCTCAAGTTGGACGAAGCATGTTGGAGACGAAGGTACCGTGTTAAAGAAGAAGAGGAACGATTGAGATGCATGGATATGATGAAGGATGGATATAGGAGGATGATTGAGATAGTAGAAAGTGCAGCAGGGCGCAGAAGGTTATTAAGGTTGCTAATGGTTAAAAGGAGTTAAATTCAGAGGATAAAAGACATGAACCCAGACCACAATCTTCACATTTTAGGATCTGTTCCTTACTGTCGGTACTGTAATAGTAATGGTTTGCAAGATGCATAATCATACACTATCCAGCCAATGGCTGATCAACCTGACCAAAGAATGTGTGAACATGAACTGCAACTGTTTCTCAACCAAAGGAAGGTATACATGGTCCGAAGACAGAAGGCCTTTCTTAAACTTGTGTTTTCTTTGTTTTCCTCCTGAAGTAATTGCTGTTTGTGAACTGAACAAATGAAGAATGAAGTAAAGAGAAATTCATGGTCTTCTCAAAGGACCCTCCCGAGGCCACTGCAGATCGACACTCGGCAATAAAACAAGCATCATCAATTTAGAACATTATTTGCCGTGAAAATAGCTGTGGTGTCTGCAGACTATTTGCGTGAGTTATAAAGCTTGTTATGACTCCACATAGTAAATGATTAAGGAGGTGAGTCACCGGGGTTGGCAAGGGCTGTTTGTCAAAATGTACTACTACTGTGGGTGTATCTTGTCAGTCTCGATATGTACACAGACCATAAGTAATGTTTTTGAATCAAAAGAAGGTGTCAAGTTAGTATTACTGGTGACTTGCAGGAATGATGAAGCGATGACTTATGAGATGGAAATGCCATTTCCATCAGATACACAACATATCACAATAAATTGAAAAAAGAAATAATATTATAAAGTGCAAAAAAGCTATACAAAAGAACTTACAAACAAAGCGCAAGAAAATGCAGTTCAAGGACAGAGTGAACAGAAAAACCTGCCAAAGAATCCTTCATTGAATTTTTTTCAGGGATGAATTGTACAGTTTTATTGCCACAGGAAGAAAGACCTCCCGTGTTGCTCAGTCCTTGAGATGGCTAGTCTCAGTCTATTGGTCCATGTGCTTCTGTATTGTAGCAGGAGCTACAATACAGAAGCAGGAGCTACAATACAGAAGCAATACAATACAGAGGAGGGGGTGGGTCATGTTGTCCTGGATGCTCCTTAGTTTCAGGAGCATCCTTCTCTCCAAGGAGTCCAGTTTCATCCCCACCACATCACCAGCTTTGCGGATGAGTTTGTTGAGTCTGTTAGTGTCAATCTGCTGCCCCAGCAAGCCACAGCGAACAGAATTGCACTGGACACCACCGACTCATAAAACATCCTCAGCATGGTCCCACAGACGTTGAAGGTCCTGAGCCTCCTCAAGAAGTAGAGACGACTCTGTCCTTTTTTGTAAAGGGCGTCAGTGTTCCGAGCCCAGTCCAGTTTATTGTCCATGTGGACCACACACATTGACCACCCGGATGGAAACGGGGGTCACGGGAGACTTGGTCCTCCTTAGGTCCACCACCAGTTCTTTGGACTTTGCCACATTGAGCTGCAGATGGTTCAGCTCATACCAAGCAACAAAGTCCTCCACCACAGCCCTGCACTCAGTCTCCTCACCCTTGCTGACACATCCAACTATGGCAGAGTCGTCAGAGAACTTCTGAAGGTGGCTGATAGCTGAAGTCTGTAGTGTAAATAGTGAAGAGGAATGGAGAGAGAACAGTTCCCTGTGGTGCTCCCTGTGGTTGTGTCTATCGTGTATCATCCAAATAAAGATTGCCACAATTAGTAAACTATAATTCTAACTCTAATTTTCTTTTGCACTCCTCACTCACTTTGCATTAAATGTGGAAACAAATCAGACATCCTGCAGGCTCAGGGCTGCGACAATCTAAGGACCCGGTGACTGACCTAAGAGCTAAGTGTCACGTCCGCAGCGAAAAGGAAACCCCCAATGCACAGCCAGTCAGCTGCTGTCAGCATTTCCTGCCGTTAATGACATTTTTTCACAAGCCACAAGGCTTTTTCTGACCACCGAAGGTTGCAGTGTGATGGCTAATACATGCGCTGATTCAGGAAATACTGCATCTCTGAACCGTTTGTTGGAAATAAGTTTCATTTTATTATTTTTTTTATTATTCTGACTACAAGAGGAAGGATTGGAAATGTAAAAAAAACATCTCATGAACCTTGTGCATCCAACAAGTTTTTAAGTGAGTGTGGTGTGTGGTTGCCTTATGCCACAAAGAAACATAACAGTACAATATCGACAACGACGCAGTGTAGGTGTAGGACAGTGTGGTAAAGAGGGACTTGTGCCACCTAGCAAGTGATTTACAGCTTTCAAACACTGCTGCCAAACTGGAGCTCTTGAAAAAAAACTGTCGGCATGTTTGCTTATGAAATTAGAAAAATGGAGACAGGCAGGAAACGTCTGCATATGCGACAGAACTTGCACTCACATCAAAAGTGTGACCGTCATGGATGCTTTCAGAGTGGCAGTATTTTGTTTGCATTTGCAAAAACATATGGAGGGTCGTTGCTGTTGTTGCTATTTCAGGCTTATGATCGGCTAACGTGGGCTTGAGCTTCTCATTACACTGCCACCCAGAGTTTTACGAGGTTCTGGCAACAGACAGCCAGGGTTATTGTGAACGCTATGTTTCCTGTAAACAAATATGCGTGAACCAAATTGATTTTGAAAATGGAGAGGGTGAGATGTCTGTTTCTGAAAATGCCAAAGCTTGTGCCGAGTACAAACGTCCATGTTCCATCACATTCTCACACACGAGACATCAAACACCAACTATTTTCAAGTGGACTTTTCAGTCCAAGAATGACATGGATTACTATTCTTCCGCATTGCATGTTGGGATGCTAGGCTTTGAATTGAAGTATGTTTCGCTTTCCGCAGCAGGAGTTTTTGGGCTGCAGTGGGAGGGCAGGCAGTGGCACAGAGACGCAGCCTCCAAAATCGCTATTGAAATTTGTTGTTGTTGTGGAGGGGCTGTAATCAACAGTCGGATTACTTTTTCAAAGTGACTGTGGCAACGTTTTGTAGTGGGGACAAAATGGCCTGAACAAAAAGTGGGGTGTATGCACCCCCCCTCAGCCACGCCCCCTAAACTGACACCTATGTCCCACGTTGCATGCTGACTGCACATCTGAATCACTTATTTCTTAAAAAAAAATTATAAATTATTATTCCAACTAAATTCAAGTAACAGAAAGGAATTCTTCAAAATACATCAATATATTGCGAAAATTCAAAGCTGCTCTATGTTCAGTTATATGCGATATCCAAGTATGAGACATCTAATGACTGCACAGACAGCAAATGTGAAGACTTACTGGTTAAAAAGCGCGTAAAAATGGATAAACAGGCGATTACTTTGGTGATAATCTCTCACTAAAGGTGGTAAAACAATAACCCAGCTTGACAGCAGAGACATTGAGAGATAAACAACATGTTTGTGTCGCTTTCTTCAGCGGTGACAAGACAGGAGGAACAGAAAAGAGGCAGGCAGCGTTAATGAGCCTTATTTTGAGAAAACAACATGATCATGAATATTTAACATCTCGTCTGCTTGATGAAGCATGAAAATATGATGAAAAGTCCACAGTGATGAAAACTGTACCGCCACGCAGACTCTCTGGAGTATTTGTGGGTTATTTTGAATGTATTCCTTTGGGAATCACAAGGCATAAACATCTAGATAAATTAGACTATTTCACAAGAAACACTGAAGAGTCAGAACTTGAAATGAGTCTCTGGACTTCTGTAATATAAACACGAAGGTCACGTCTCATAATTCTTGGCTGGCAGTTCGGTTGATGTATCAAAATAAAAAAAAAAAAAACTAGTTCTGGGCAATCTAACAATTTAATTTACAAAAACCATACAACAGCAACTCATGATAAATAAAAAACAAACTAGAGTGTGCTTTTTGTCAAACTACTTGTTGGTTTGGAAAGTACAGTTGTAAAACAGCTCAATTCAAACAATCTGCATCTTGTGATCCCCAACGCTCAACATCCAAATTTGTCTGATTTAGCAAAAAAGAAAACATTCATGGATCAAATATTTGAAGACCAAAAGTGTCCGATCAGACGTGCTCACCGTGTTGCTTGGCAACAGCACGGGTAGCAGCCCTTATCCATCTAAGAGGAAACAACTTCGCTCTCCTTCATAAATAAACATGGAGGGAACAATGTGAACCTCTCAAGCAGGTTAACTGACTGGAGCTAATCTTGAAAGTACAGGAAGTAAGGCGCACCAAGTAAAAGGTTGCTTCCATTTAACAACCGATTGTCTTTAATAAGATGAGGATAACTGTACGTCCAATGTTTTTTTAGGTCTGATTGAGTCTTATTTACACTCTTATACCTTTGGTAAAGTAACGCAGATTTATATAGTAACCATCAGGTATTCAGTGTTGTGTGTATGCATGCAAAAGGCAAACATAAAAACAGCCAAGTAAAACAGTTGTGTTGCCGCTGTTTTGTGTCTGGACCTTGGAACCTTTCACAAAAGCACGACAGTGGAGGGAAAACCCTGCCATGCTCTTGAACAATCTCAGAGAGATAAGAAGGAGCAAGGCCTTACATGAACAGCTTTCAAAACAAACATTGTACGTTTTACACTGCTTCGTGTGCCGACACTACAAGGATACTGTTGACATCCTATTGTACTTTCTGTACATGTTGAAGTTGAACTGCCGACTGATTCATTAAATCAGATCATTTTCTTGAGGTTACACTTGGTGAAAAGATTCTTAAATAAAAAGTTCAATAAAAGGTTGGTTTAACTGAATTTCTTTGCGTAGCAAACGCCAGGTATAACGCATCCGCATCGGAATAGTGATTATGTCAGTCAAGTAGGTGCAGACATACATGAAAGCCATCTGCATGAAAATAAAAAGATGTTTTGCTTTGCTACGACTGATCCTGCAGGTGGCTAATGGATAAGAGGATAGGGCCAATAACAGCGCTCTGAAGAACCCCGCTGAGGAAAGCATTAGCCACAAATCCATACAGAATGTTTAACAGGAGAGAAGTGAGTGGTCAGCAGTATAAAATGCTGGTGCCAACACTACTAGGACCATGGCAAGTACAGAAAGAGGTGTATCATTCTGCACTATGATGTACTTCGCCGAGATTTTGATCTGTTTTCTTCCACATCCTATTACCATAAAAATGCAGATTAGCTGGTGGCTGATTTACTTATTCAAAAGCCCTTGATTAACACTGCATTAACAAACTTCTGCTCCATCTTTAGCAAGTAGTAGTAAGTAGTAAATGAGGTTAAATGTCCTTCACTTTGTGCAGAAAACATGACGAAACAGCCTGAGAGCAGATGAAAAGGCGACCAACAACAGAAAATAGGACTCGATATCAAAGGAGACGGACTTTATCTCATTAAAACAGGCAGGGATGAGGGGGAGCAGCAGGTCCAAGGGAAATGAAACAGTTTTGCGCATATTTGCTTTGTTATTTAGCTGCAGCAGCTTGGATTAATTACACTCATCTTCCTCTTCGCTCTCTTCATTAGTCCTGCTCTCAACACATTAGTCAAACGTCTGTGAGCTCACCTGGACTTCTTATCTCTCCGATGGTGAGCGACACGCTGGCGTTTTTCAGAACATGCAGCCAACCGAGACTTAAAGAAACCCAACGGTGATTATGCTTCTTCTAGCACCGTCCAAGTGCATTCCATGTATGAGATCTGCCAGAGTCTATTTCCCAGCTCATCTCTCGGCTTCACGTGGTCACTGACATTCTTGCTGAGGGTCCCGAGTAGGATCAAGACAAGATACTGAGGGGAGTGTGGTTGTGGTCATATTGAAAAGTCATGAAAAAGGTTGTGCCCTTAAGAAAAAAAAAAAGAAAAAAAAAACCTTGGTTTTCGAACGTCCCGGACTTTGAACAAATCAGAGTTCGAACAAAAATTTAGAGATTTTTTTGCTTCTGATTTCGAACGATAATCCAGAACTCGAACGCCACCGAAAAAAAGCCGGAAAAAACATTACGTGCGTGGACCGATCAGCTGACCCACGACGCGCTTTGTTATTGTGTATAACGTGTCCGGTTAGCTACATTTACTGACTGTTTTTTTCTTCATATTGAGGTGTAAAACCTTTCCTGTCTCTGCACTGGACCGTGGTAGAGTGTCACAGGGGAGGTGCTCGCTCTCCACACCTGCGAGGCTGGAGCTCACTCCAGGGTTTGATGTCCTGTTGTGGGCTGGAGCTGGGACAGGGATGAGGCGAGTCTGGGACAGAGCGTTACTTGGTTTATGACTTTCTCACAGCCAAACTGCACAGAAGCGCACATTCAGAGCTGGACACACACCGGGCACCTCTTCACTTCTGGAGAGACGTCACTCACTCGGCAACCCCTCCCACATGCAGCGGCCACACACATAGAGGAACGGCGCACCTGCAGCAGACACTCTACATTCACCCCTACAAAAGACTATTTTAAGGCTTGGGACGCATTCTTTCTTTTTCCATTCATTGTAATGGGAAAAATTGATTCAGATTCAGGACAAATCGCTTCTCGAATGGCCGTCTGGAACGGATTGTGGTCGAGAACCGAGGTACCACTCTACTGCTGCATACTTCATGTGCACGTACCGTTTTGAAAAAAAAAATCTGATCAGATGAGAGCTGCTGATGAAACATTTGTTACTGTGCTTTGAATATTTTATCCACAAATATTAACCTCCTTGGCGGACTGGAACGTTGGCAGGAAGTGGAGAGCAATTTAGCGCTGCAGAGAGCATAATTGTAAATTAAGGAAACACGAACGCTCTATTTTCTCTTCATCTCAGAACCTATTAACGAAAGATGTTTGGAAAGCCCCCAGGTGATTCCCCTTGTAACCATCAGAAAAGTAAAACTTAAGAGCCAATGGAAGTGAACACAGTTGATCAATTCTAATGAAAACAGATGCTACTCTGCATCTCCACTTCAGCCTCTGCATCAGATGGTACTGCACTTTCAAGTCAAACCATCCATCTTCTACTTATCCCTGGTACTTTGGTCCTCAGGGGCAACTGTGTTTGACAGATGATGCTGTATCTGACATCTTTACCTGAAACCATCCTGTACACATTCCATGACGCACACCACAGAAGCCCTTTCCGATTTTGACCTAACTTAAATTTGATAGATGCAGAAAAGGAGGACATGAAGAGGATAGGTGTGTCTCAGGAGGATGTGCAAGATAGGTTCAGGCGGGGGAGGCTGACGTGCTGGGACGGCCCTGATGGGAAATGCTGAAAGGCGAAGAAAAAGAAAGGCAGTACATCCTCTGAACAGGTATATAGTGGTGTGTGTGCATGTAGGAGTGTGTTCTGACTTTGATCTTACATTGGCATCAGAATTTCTATCGTTCTGTACCATGTTCTGCTGCGTTTTATCACCAAAGTTTGGTGCAAAAGCAGGCAACGTCACACAAACTCCTGACAGATGATTTGTGGAGTGGTGTCACTACTCAAGGTGTTCTCTTTCTCCCTCAGTTCATATGTCTGTCCCTCATGTTGTGGACAACATGAAGTTCACAGTTTATTGGTGCTTTGGTCAGTGGTTAAGTCCCATGTCCTTTGGGGGTTAAGTGAAGAAGCTACTGCGACGGCAGTTGTAATTACATCTCAAAAAGCGACCATTAGAATACACTCTCTGCTCTGAAATTTCTAGGTTTGAACGACCATTTTAAGCGCCATCTTTATAGCACTGGAAATAAAGTCACTGTTTCATGAAGCGCCATCAGCCCCTTACTACTTTACAACTTGTTTGTCTGCCACTGTATCTATCGATCTACTGATATTATTGCCCAGATATTACCAAGAACTAAGCACATTCTAAATCAAATACAGTGGCACCTCGGTTCTCAACCACAATCCGTTCCAGACGGCCGTTGGAGAACCAATTTGTTTGAAATCTGAATCGATTTTTCCCATTACAGTTAGTGGAAAAAGAAATAATGCCGAGTGAGTGACGTCTCTCCACGAGTGAAGAGGTGCCCGGTGCGTGTCCAGCTCTGAATGTGCGCTTCTGTGCAGTTTGGCTGTGACAAAGTCATAAACCAAGTAACGCTCTGTCCCAGACTCGCCTCATCCCTGTCCCAGCTCCAGCCGACAACAGGACATCAAACCCTGGAGTGCAAGCTCGAGCCTCAGAGGTGTGGAGAGTGAGCACCTCCCCTGTGACACTTTTAGACACAATTAGTTAGAGTGTCCAAAATGTTTTACACCATGTGGAGGCCTCTGTTTCCTGAAACCTCATCCATCCATCACTAGTAGGAAATGTAACAGTAATGTAGCTATATTGTAGTTTTAATATACATATACATATGGCATACAAGTATAATTTGTCATGTAAGGTATTCCAATGTCTTTGAGGAGATTAAAAAATTAAAAAAAGTTAATCTCTTTGTTGTTCAAAAAACATTGCGGGTCTTTTGCTTCCTGACCATCTTCCAAATGTGGAAAGACAAAGATGTCAGAAGAGCCAATGATTGCTTCCTGTCCTCAGATCAGATGCCTTAACCCTTTTTTATTCAATGTAATATTCCACTTTATTTCACTGTTATGAAAAGCTGCATCTTAAAAGTGTTACAGATGGAAGCAGCAAGAAAAATATTCAATGTGACCAGATTCACACAGAATAGATTCACTCATATATTGTGTATATTGTCACCAATGTGAATTACATAACTTACTCATTTTTGTCTGATCCACTGGTGGCACTCTTCCTCAAACATCAATGATGATGACGATGATGGCTGTGCATCATCACTTTCATTTTCAGCAGGACATGAACACCACTGTTGATAGCTGCACTGTATTCTACGACTCTGTGTTGTTTTTACAGTCATACTGCCGCCACCACAGTGTTTGGACCATGACTTGGCCTTAGTATGTGCTGCTTGTCATGCGCTGTCACCGCATGTAGGCGCAGCGCTGCCGACTGCCATTCTGTACCTCCAAACAGAGATTGAAGATATAGGGAGTAATGGAGGCGCTCTGAGTTTGTAAATGCCATGAAGTTTCAATGAAATGGTTGTTTAAAATAGAGTGTGTCATCTAATGGTCTCTTAAAATGAGGACGCTGTTTCATGAAGCTTCCTGCAGGTGTCTGCCATCTGCTTGTGTGAAGTGGGGACTATATCAGGCTCCACATTTGCAGCTGGGAGTGTCGAAATGACTCAATGCTGCCTGTCACAATTTGTGGCTTTGACAACCAAAAGGTAAAGGACTAATTCTACCTAATATACTTACATTGCCCGGACCCCGTTGACTCGTCATCTGTTGAATATTTCCCAGTTTGGCACTTCAAATGAATCTCTCCAAGCGCTGAACCATCAGTCAGCCTTTAGTGACATTATGGATCATTTGACTCTGTCAGGAGGTAAAAGAATTTGCTGGAAGACGCTGATAGTTGAACTCAGAGAACAGATGAAGAATTTAAAATAGAGAGAAGTATTTGCCTTCAAAGTTGAGGCTTCTCTCCGGAGAGTTGGTGAGGAGGAGCAGGATTCTTGAAATACTGAATAATCCAAATCGATCTGAAATGTGTTCAGGATGGATCTTTTAAAACTTAACTTCATCCCCAGACGGCATTTGATTTACCTAAAAAAATGCTGCTTTTATGCTGATGAAGATGAATGTGTAATAGTAATGCTGTTGCCATGGCAACACCTGAACGGTCGGTATATTTGCGTGAAGAGGAAACAAGCTTTGGGAGGTGAGACATGCGCGGTCTGGGACGTTAACTGCCAGATTTCCAGCACCTGCCTGAAAAATCCTTGACGGAACACTGACTAACCTCCACCCATGGCTCATGAATTCAAACCATACAAAGTCACCAGAAGTGACTGACAATGAACCAAAAAAGATTTGCCCGTATTGTTCAGAGGACCAATTAAGCGAGCAGCGCTAGCTCTTTGTGACAGCGTGTTATTAAACCCCGGGCCTCAGTGTAAAAAGCACCAACAGCAATAAAGTGACTGCAGGTCGACCCTTTGTGTTCACCATCATGACACTTTTAACGAAACCCTGATAGCAGCAGAGCATTACGACACATAGCGTGAACATGTGAAGTAAACATTTTAAAAATCCAACAAAAGCTAATATGCTAAGCCACTTACGCCGCGGTATAATGGCATTTTGCTTGTGGAAGATTGTTTCATTTCTCTGATCTGATGTGATGAAACTGACTTGTGTGGTGCACAACAGGATGTGGCTGTTCACAGAAAACCTGCTGAATCAGCATAACAAAGACACTGAATCCCGTGTTTAATTCCCGCACGGTACCAGGAATTAAACGACGGTACCGTAAACAGTACAAATCCCTGTTAAGATGTCAAGCTTTGATGCTTCTGATGTTTCACCGTCTTTTCTGTTCCACAGGCTGCATTTACATTTGTTTGATTTCCAGGCGACGAGGAAGTCACTTTGTGCAACAATACAGAGGCAAATACATGAGGATGTGTTTTCCCTGGCAGAGAGTTTCACGACCAAAGCTCTGCAGAAACACGGTAGTGACTAAATGATAAGGCTGTTTCCATCAAACACAGTCTGCTGTTCTGCACCAAGTCAGTTGCGACAACAAACAGTGTTTTAATTGGGGCTGTCAACTGACTAATCCTCATTCCTCGCACTGAAGCCATAATTCACTTGTGCAAAATATTAACATTAGGCATAACACTGTATTTGTATGCGCTGAAAAACAACATGATGGAGTACACATTTGCAAAGGATGCACGTCTGGATTGATGGGGAAGTCTTCAGCTGCAAGTGATGTTAACTCACAAGTGAGTCCTTACAAGACCAAGAACAGTGCAAGATACAACCTGCGTTTTTATTGCTGTATGGTTTTAAACGTGTGCAAATACAGAAATCGATATAGAAATGAAAAGTGTCCTTCTCACTTTTTGTTTTGCTGAAAGTCTCGATATCAAACAAATGTTGTAAAAAAACCCAGGATAAAGGAAAAAGGGCCCTTGATAACTGAGATGGCAGATTATACGCACTGTTATAGCACTTCTGTTAAGTTTTATTGCATATTGTTTGAGCATGAATAAATCCAGCTCTGGACCGTTCTGGGTGGAGATTCCATGTTATCCCTGTGTGTGTGTGTGGCTTTTCTCCGGGTACTTCAGTTTCCTCCCTCAGCTCACAGACATGCACTGTAGGTTAACTGGACACTCTAAAACTGACCCTAGGTGTGTGTGTGTGAATGGTGTGTGTACCTTGCAATGGACTGGCGACATGTCCAGGGTGTATTCCTGCCTCTCGCCCATTGACCGCTCGATCACTCCCCGCAACCCTGAACAGGACTAAGCTCTGGTCAACTGAAAGGAATGAAAGAATCTGCCTCAGTTCAGTGTCAGTTATGTTTGTTTTCACTGTGTAGATGCTGCCTGTATCCAACAACTTACAGGGTCCACAATGGGAACAAACTGGAACGACGATGTTGTGTAAATACTCAACATCAGGCTCGTGTGGTAAATGAATTCACATCAGCAGTGACTGCAAATAAATTTAGCCTCGTCCAAAGAACCGTCTGGTTAGGTAAAAGTACCTTGAAAAAATCTGCCAATACAAGTGATAGAGGAACATATTTAAGATGCATTGGCTTAAAAGAAGTCCCTCCTTCTTGCTGAATTCATTTATAAAGTGAATGTATCTCAAATGAAGTGGAACGAGACATTTTCACTAAAAATAAGACAAGTACGGATTTCGAGTTTTTGCAGTGTAATAACAGTGTCACTAAGAAGAGGTGGAAGGGAACTAATACAATAGACATGACATACTGGCAGAAGCTGACATATTAATAGCACATTTGCAAAGAACTCTTTGTCTTCCTGACTGTCTGAGTTTCATTTCCTCGTCAGCTGTGACATGAGAGCTAATAATGAATGATGATGAATCACAGGAGCTGAACCCGTTGCGTCCAATCTGTTTTCCTCGCCCGTTCAGTCAGCTTTCAGGTCGACTCATCTCGAGGCATTAAACCACAAATCACAATTTCACAGAATGGCGTAATGCTAGCACTGCCAAAACCAGAATAAGGCAGACAATATTGTGAAGAAAGAGATACTCACCTCCTGAAACCAGATGACTTTAAATATACTTTTATTTTTCAGTGTATCCTAAGAGATTGGGATGCTTTAATCTTAGAGGAATCAAAGTGGAGCAGAGTGAGAGATGAAAAAGAAAGAAGCGCTGTGGGAGAAGATAACAAAAGCAAGGAAGGATCAGCAAACTGTGGTCTTTACATAATGTATCAAAAGTAAATGAATCAACTTAAGTGTCACTGCAACTTTGATGAGCCACTCGAAGATCATTAGAACGGGCTCCTTTTGAAAAGCAACCGCACCACATCATGATCATTATGTTGAGTTAATGTGTCTTTGTGTTGAGGCTTCCCAGCATGCATTGCAGAACTGCTGGTACGTTTTTTTTCTCCTTTTCTGTGGATGTCAATACACCTTCATGTTTACACACGACTGATTGAAGCTGGAGTCCCTGGTGAGAATCACACACATGAGGAAGTGGGCGTGGCCACTTCAGGGCTACATATGAAAAGGTCGGAACAAGGAGTTGCAATGTTGGCCGCTTCCACTGATCAGTTATTCACAAATGCCTTGCAAAAAAATGTCACACACATCAGCACCCTGGGTTTAAGTTCATGGTAACCAGATGACGCCGAGCCTCATGAAACAGTGCCCTTATTTATTTTCAGCGTGAACTAGAGGCCACTGATTTTTAAAATTAAACTTCACATCATCATATTTTAAGCAGAGAGAGCCATCCACTGTATGAAAATGAGGACATTGGTTCATGAATGAAGCATCATCAGCCCAACACTATCCATTAGTAGTCATTTCTGCATCTTGGTTGCCTTGCTTCAACCCATCCTCACTCTCTCTCTCTAATTCCTGATATTGGCAAAGTGGAATTTTGTGTCCTATACTGATTGATCCGCGTTGCATGTTTAGGCTTCCAATTGAAGCATGTTACATTCTCGACACGTAACAATAACTTGAAGGCTGGGGTTATGTCAGCCATGTTATGGTGCTCCATTCATTCTTCATACAACAACGTGTCCATTGCTATTTAAAGCCCATCAAATGGCCATGTGTTTCACTGACAGTCATTTAGGAGGAGAGCCACTTAAGGGGTTGTAAAATAGCAACTGACATCTAAAAAGATTAATTGAAGAGAGCTGCCTTATGTTTCCCCATATGGCGTGGAGCATGAGGCTCCCCGCATGACTCGTGATCCACACCCCGACGTGGAACGCTACTCAAAAAGGAAAGCGTTTAATCCATTGTTATCAGTATTGGACGCAAAAGTCTACTTTCATATGACGCCATGGGAGTGAGGCTGGGTTGCTTCTTCCTATCTGCCATTAAAGAAGTGCCCATGCTGGATTGTGGATGTGCAGGGCTGCATGACCATCACCCCAACAAAAGTGGAACCCTACACTAGACAGAGAATAGACTGCACATTGGTAAGCAAGTAAAAGCATGACAATGAGAATGGTCATCCAATTGCACTGAACGACCAGCTTCATAAAACAAAGCTGAAAGAAAACTAGAGTAAAAAGACTTTCCAGTTGAGTAGGAAAAAGAAGGCATATGAGGAGAAAAAGAAGAATCAGACCTGAAGATGAGCATTGACCCAGTCTGACCCACCTCTTCCCCGATTAATGGGTTCTGGGCTCTCAGGAAACACAGCTTTGTTCTGGGAGGTCGTAAATCTCCAGCACCTGAGAGCCGACCCGCTGACCCTCCAATTGACCAGTTTTCACGCTCTCACCACGAAAGTTTGAGCAGCTTTTAATCTTCGTATTATTATGTAGGTAAACTGCAAGCACCTTTTTAAAATGTTTTCTGTCTTTATTAATGGGCCACTTATTACAAGAGGACCTCAATAAAGTGGACCTGAAAATGTGAAGAAGTTGGTGAACTGCACTGTGGCGGTGGAATTCAGTATGCAGTTATTCATCATTATTCTACAGTGATTGCGATGCAGGAAGCACCGGTGCAAGGTAATTCCCGCGATTCAAGTCAGAGCAAATCGTTTTCTCTCAAAGTGCTAATTGGTGCGGCAGCAACACCTATTTCCCCCCCCCATCCTTTCAAGTCTTCACCCTGCTTTCTCACCAGTCTACACCCTCCTGAGGGGATCCCTCCCCTTCCCACCGCACCACCACTTATTCTCATCTTTTCTCACCACAGACACCTCAGCGTGTTTCTGCTCATCTTCATTCCAAGTCAACCATAGCGAATTTTGCCTCTGCAGGTTTTGGACAAAACATCTGGATGCAGAACTTTTCTCTCTGTTGTCAGGGTATTGCAGGGTTGGTGAAACAGTGTCCTAGTTTCCAGTGGGCACTAGATGGCGCTCTTGGTTTAGAAACAACATGAGATTTCATTGAGCAGCAGACAGTGCCTTCAGGTGTCTGAAAAGCAGGACACTGTTTTAGGAAAGCTCATCATCCTTTATATATTGTGTCATGAAACCTCACCATCCTATGCCTAATTAAAATACTTTGTTTTTTGAGTATTTTTATGTGGGAATGTGTCCTAGAGTAACAAGGAAGTTAGCCGTCTGCATAAGGCATTCAACTGAATCACATTCCGTGACAAATCATGATGCACCTAGCTTTCCAACTTGTGATGCATGGTGTACATAGTACCTCATGTGGTTATGTGTTTCAGTCAAGGATCCCACTTACAAAGAAAGTTATGTGTCAGTAAGGTTCTTAAGATGCCAAGAAACATCTCAGTTGAAGTAGTGCTGAGCAGTGATAGGTAGTGATGGGCTGATGAGGCTTCATGAAGCAGTGTACTTATTTTCAGAGACCACCAGATGGCAATGTTTGGATTTGAACAGCCATTTCAATGAAACCGCCCTCATTTTTAAACCAACAGTGCCACCTACTGAGCGCTAAAAATAAGGACACTGTTTCATGAAGCCTCACTGGCCCATCTCTAGCTAAAATGTAACATTTCAACTTCATACTTTCTGATATGACAACCGGAAATTTACAATCATAGATGGACTGTGACCCGGCAATTGGATTACTGACATAGAAGTAATAATATTAGTTATATAATTCAAGGTTAGGCCATGAATGTGTTTGGGAAATCATGCAGCAGAGAAAAGTGAGTGGCATTCATTTACAACAGTGCATTTTCAGAAGTAGTTACAGAATTGCAGTCGCAGAACCGGAGATTGATGGATCCGGAGTGAAAACAGAGACGAAACATAATAGTATGTATGTAGCAGACTAAAACCGGCCTGTAGTTACATCACCGTAAAAACCAGAAAACTTTTTTGTTTTAAGCGAATCATGTAACAAAACTCCAGACACTACCTGTTGAAAGAAAGGGGTCCCACCAATTATTATTAATTTTTTTTTCTTAATTCAAAACTATGCAATACAAGGACCATGGGGAAATCTGAGACAATTCATGAGACATCCATAGCCTTTTCAGACCATGTTTTATGTGGTCCCCAAATCTGATTCATCATCCAAACATCTTAGATAACACCCCCCCTCAAATGTGGATTCCATCGTATCTAGGTAGCATCAGGAAAAATTCAGAGTATGATGAAATACATTATTCAGCAGCCGTGTTGCCTTCAGGTCCACATCTGCGGTGTCAACATTGGATCAACTCAGCTCACTGATCAAAGCTGCTTCTGCACCAGCAGCTGCTGTGAAAATGAAACTGAAGCGCTGACAGTGATGCACTTTTATAAAACTCACATCTCTCCGCAGCTTTCTCTCAACAGTCACGGCTTCACTTTGGTTCTTATCTCACCAACAGTGATGCAGATTTAATGAGAGGATCCAATGTCCTGCTTTGAGTGTGTCACACCTGTCTCACATTCACCATTCACACATCATCTTGAGGTTTGGACTGTAGATGCCTAATTGATTTTCCAGCAAACACAAAAGCCCAAATAGCGTTTCAGTTATAAGATCATTTTAGAAGATTTATCGTCGGGATTTCTCACACCAGCCATTCTCTGCTTTTGATATGATGCGCTTCGACAGAGATGATCATCTCTGCAGTATATTTCATATCTTGCTCAGCCAACACCCAACATGCTTTGTAGTAACTCAATCCAAGAACCAAGATGGAAAATTAACAATCAATATCAAAAAGATTACGCTGTTTTATACTGCACCAAATTAGACCGTTCAATATTGAGTTGTAATAATACACAATGGATTAAACTGCATGGAATTATTATTTGCCTTCACTTCTTCAAAGTGCTATATGATGCCAGAACCTTGAGTGAGAGTTAGAGTCGATATAGTAAATAAGGACTGAGTCATAATAAAGACTGTGGTAACTGAAATAATCACTAAAAAGACGGCACATGGACTGCTGCATCTGTTAAGCTGAATTTATGCAGGGGACACTTGGATATTTTAACAATTTAGTAATGCTATCTTAAAGATGATGCCACTGAGACGGTTTATTTGTGGTAGAGAAGAAGAAGAAGGTGCAGGTGCTCATGACTTGCCTCTATGGTTGTTTGATAGGTGTCCACTTACCACCATCTGGGCATTGTGCTCTCAGCTTCATTTGGAAGAAAGTGTGTCCATCTGCCTTCATTTGCCAGAATTTCTTTTTTTACCGCCACTTGTTTCTTTCTGTTTTCATAGACTTTTATCATGCTAGTTGACACAACTATCTATGTGAGCAGGATGTGTGAGCACCTAATTTGAAAATCTATATTCAATTTACAACCCAGAGACAGATTTCATTTGATTTGAATGGAAAACTGATTCAGGCATTCCCATGCATTAAAATACAAAGTGCAGTATTATAAAATCCTTTGTTTTAATCGATCATAGCACTCACAGAAATCCGGTGAACTCAGACTACAGGGTGGGACATCATACTTGTCCAGTCATATGGTAGTCCTTACAACACTTGCATCTTGGGATCTAAATGAAATGCACGTGAAATTGGGTCAGTGAGAAGCTCGGGTTGACCTGTTAGTTCCTGGGAAAAGAACTCCAAATGCTTCAGCCTACCGAGAGACTTGAGAGTTTGGTGTGGGTGAACTGAGGTGCTGATTTCAACCCAATAGAACACTTTTGGGATGAATTAGAGCAAAGACTGAGGCAGGCCTTCTCGTCCGACTTCTGGGTGTGACTCACAAATGCACTCCTGGAAGAATGAAGAATCAAACTCAGACTTTAAACAGATGGGGAGAGCAGAAGACCGCATCACTGCTGCCGCTGCACCCACCCGTCTATCAATCTCACGCTCCCCTTTTCCCTCACTCGAGAACAAGACCCCGAGATACTTAAACTCTACCACTTGGGGCAAGAACTCTCCACCAACCTGGAGAGAGCAAACCACCTTATTCCGGTCGAGAACCATGGCCTCAGACTTGGAGGTGCTGATCCTCATCCCGGCCGCTTCACACTCGGCTGCAAACCGCCCCAGTGCATGCTGAAGATCCCGGTCCGATGAGGCCAGCAGAACAACATCATCCACATTGTTCCTCCTGGATCTGAGGTTCGACTGTTGGCCGAAGTCTCCTCTCTAGTACCCTGGAATAGACCTTTCCAGGGAGGCTGAGGAGTGTGATCCCCCTGTAGTTGGAACACACCCTCCGGTGCCCCTTCTTAAACAATTCATACAATTTAAGGTTATTCATCTGCTCCATTGTCCAAAACTAGGTTGAACAGGATTTTTCCAAATGTTTCTGCTATATGTGACAAATGTAAGCAAGGAGATGGAACGCTTGCCCATTTATTGTGGTCATGTCCAAAACTTTCAACCTTCTGGTCCAATGTTTTTAATACTCTTTGCTTTAGTCATGAGTTGTTCGAATGATGCTAAACAGTTACCCAACACGTTCCAGCAGGCTCTGGCCTTTGGTCAGGTTGTAGCCAAGAGAGTCATCTTGGGGCACTGGAAGTTTCACCTCCATCCTATAACATCTGGATGAACGACATGACTTCATGCCTTTTTCTGGAGGAGATCAGATTCTCTATAGCTGGCAATATGGAAAAATATAATCGGGCCTGGGATTCATTTATTAAGTACATTAAAAGAGACTGAAACTGCAAAATTACCATTTTGGACATTAAGGACGAACTGACCCTTCCCTGGACTTTTCATCTGCGAACTGAACATTCCATTTGACTGTTGTCGTTTTTTGTTTATTTATTCTTAGTTTAATTTTGTTTTGTTTTGTTATTCATTTCATTATTTTGTTGATGTTTTGGTTTGGTCTTGGTGCTCTTTGTATGTTTGTTGAATATAAAACTGCATGAGGTTGAGGTCAAGCTTGTGGTAAACTTTGGCCCAATCCCATTTCTCACTCTTAACACTAGCACTTGGTTTTGAGTGCCTTCCACATTGAAGTGCCCTCTGACAACAAAGTGAGAAGTGAAGACATCACTAATAATTGGCACAGCACTCCGTGACGTTATGCTCAACCTACATTACGCGTCAAGCAAATTAAGCGTCATTGGCTGCTGTGCTGTGTTTTGTTGACTGTATGTCCAGTGTTCGAGACGTGTTGGAAATGCCTGCTCCGGCGTTTTTGCTACCTCTCACATCCGCACTGATAATGATGAACCAATTGAGAAAAAGGAGGAGAGGAAGAAGAAGGTCACAGTCAAAGTTGCCTTTTGCTATTGCAATTGCTATTTTGCAGTGATACATCTATTAGAGTTCAATTTCTATTTTCACTGTTTAGAACAAATAACAACATACTCTTAACTTAATGTTGTATTGTTTATCTTGTCGGATGCACTAGACCCTTTACTTTAGTAACATGATACTAGGAGAAAGTAAACAAACTCAAGAGTCGTCCTTGTTACTAAAATGTCCCTGTGGTCTTATCCCCCATTGTTTTTAAGTAAAGTTATTTGATTCACACTTTAGTATCCTGGGAATCTAGCCACACTTCATCTTCCCCGCTTGTTTCAATTCAGCTGTAGGTTTGAAGGGATCATTTCAAGTGATGAATGATGAGTGCGCTACACTACACTACACTTACACGTGAACACGAGTGGGGCCAAACACGAGTGTTAGGGTGAGAATTGGGACGGACCCTTAGTATATGCACATCAGCACGAATACCACTGTCAGCGTACTTACAACTCATATTTGGACACAAACATGGAAAGAGGCTTCAACGTGGGGGCAACAATAACATTTCAGGATGTGAAATGGAACATAATCATCCTTGCTGTGGTGATGATTCTGACACCAGACGGGAAATGGATATTTTATTCACCAAATTATTGCTTGTAAAGGGGATTTTAAAACAGATATCAGCCATAATTCTCTGCAGTGGACCATGAGACGCTGCTTAACAATAAAGCTATGACATTTCTGTCAAGAACAAAACTTTACGGTCATTGTAAAAGTCTTATTTATGTGACTGTGATAAGTGAGTTTCAACAGAGATGGTTGCGCATATTACAATCCCATCTTCTTCTCTCGTAGGCGAAATATCAATTCTTCCAAATCATTTGAACCCTTAAAAGGTGTGAACTCTCGCGTACGCTGGCGTAACAAAAAAGATGCCAGTGAATGTTGAATGTTGCAGAAGAGTCTCAGCGGCTGCAGGGCTCTCAGGATCAGTCAGAATGGCAATTAGTGCTATGACACGTCACAGTCGCTGATGAATCATCGAAGCCTCGTCCAGAAATAGCCACCCCAGAAACCAAACACCAACAACCTTCAGTGTCAACTCTGTTGGTTCTCTTTATTTGCTGCAAGCAGATCACACATTTCCTCATCATTCAGGTCCAATCTGCCACCGCTGGCCGACAACTCTGCAGTGCGTCACCTCTAACCTTCACCGGTTGCTGAATAAACAGCGAGTGGCTGCTCATCTTTTGTAGGCTGTCTTCTGTCAGAATAAATACATTAAAAGGTGAGTTCATAGAGAAATACAGTTGACAGAAAATGCTGCAGGTTCCATGCACCTCAGTGAAAAGTGCAGGTGTCAAGAATAAAAGCGAAAAGCATCAGAGTCAAAGTTGTTGGCCTAATTTCTCGCGGTAGCATCTGATATTTTAACTATGATTCTACTCATCTCACATGCAATCCAATCGTACGATTCCATTCTATTCATCCTTTGACTTGTTTTGTTGGATTTCCTTTCCACCAAAAGGGCGCACTAGAATTTTTCAGACCTCATGTCACTTGCAGACTCCACTTGCGATTCCATTACAGGTTCGGACTTGTCTAGTCAGACCCTCAAAAAAAAATTCCATTACAAAAGAGACACTACCAAAAGTGGGAGGCATAAAGGCTGTCACGATTGATACAAGTCACAGAAGATCAGCACCCACGTTCAAGGTGTTGCTAAGATAAAACTGTAGATTTTCCTGGGTCACCAAGCACAGACTGTTCCTGCAACAGCCAGATGGCACTGTCTGCTCAAAAATCTTTCAGCAGTTTCAACGAAATTTCCTTCATTATTAAACCAACAGTGCCACCTTCTGGTGTCTAAAAATAAGGACACTGTTTCATGAAGCCTCACTGAGCCATCGCTAATGCAAAACCCCTTCAGCGTACTGAACCACCTGCTTCATTTGGCAGCTCTACATCTGAATTGTGTATTGCCATTTGCTCACAGAACAGCCTCACCTTGTGGTTCGACCACAGAACAGATTTGACAGCTATCACTTTGCAGTTCACAAAAGCTGCTGTGTACGATGGTGGAGCAGAGGATCTCCAGTCAGATGACTATGCTGCCATCGTCCAACACTCGTGCAGGTTCTTAAATTGGCCGTGGACAGTGTAAAATCCACTTGCAACAATAAACCCAAATTTCAGAACCAGGCATTACCTGGCCAAAAGGCTACAATAGAAAGCATCCATTAACAACACCAACCAACAGTGACTCTACTGCTCAAAAGTAGCTATTTCAGGTCCTGCTGTTCGGCGGTCTCATGAGTACCATGAAGGTTATGCACTGTTAGAGTCTCAGGGGTCGAGCGATGGCTCATGATGCTCCCTCACATCACCAGCACCTGCAGCAGAAACCACTGACTTTATTTGAAGAAGAATCTTCCAACGCCGCAGAGGAACATGTGAACTTGTTGATGATGTGATGCCAAAGGAAAGACAAGCCCCAAACTTTTTCAGAAGAATCAGGCTTGAAGCGAGGTGATCACATGACGTAATGTAATTATGTTGACAAGCCGCTCACATCGGCACTTTGGGACACGCAACGTTTCACTGTTTCATAAAGCTCAAGGATGAATAATGTAAAGCAGACTCACATTCACCTGCTGGCAGTGCGAGGAAGAGAGGTTCTCACATGAATATGTGTTAATGCCTGAGAGAAGTGAGTCACTAATGAAGAGGAAGAGAATGGAAGGATGCTGGATTTAGACCGTCGTGTCCCGAATAAGACCAAAGAACTTGAAAAGAAAAAGTAATAAAATGATAATGAGAATCTAGTGTAAGCATCAGATCCATATCCACTGCTAGCGTTGACACTTGAGTCCGGCCACTGGTGCATTGCCAGCATGTATTCGCATTCAGCCATTCCTTAAGGTCAGTGCAAAGGTCAAAGGTCACTGCTCAGAATTGAGAAGGATCAATTTCACTCAGACAGTGGCAGTGAAGTGGAACGAATCAGTCATCTGCTGGTGCATGTGGAGCCAGCAGAAATGTGCATAACATCGAAGAGATATGTCTGTATTTATTTATTTACCACTTTTTAAATCAACTGATATAAATGTAAATGTAATCTATAGTCGTGATTATGTGTGAGAAAGTGCCGCACTACAATGTGGGTGCAGGGAATATCACACATTTAGGGCACAGGGTCGCGTCTCTGGTGCGTTTCACGCAACATGTTTCAGATGACATTTGCCGCATCAAATGATGACCTCGACAAGTCGTGGCACGCTCACCAGTCAGAGCACAGATTTCATGGTGAGGTTTGCAGAGAGGGAAAATTCATCACCGAGATGATGAAATGCAGTGGAAGAGAAGCTGATTGTAATGTAAATTGACAACTCATTGTGCTGATAGCACCTTTGAGATCTGATGGTCTCAGAGACAGAGGTGTCCAAGTCTTTTTTGCTGAAAATTTACATCCATGGTTGTCATACAGTTCGTCCTCTGCTCCTCCATCACAGTGTAGTTTGTGGCAGCCACACAGAAGGACCGGAGTAGACCGCAGCGGACCATGAGGAAAGCTGAGCGGATCATTGCAGCCCCCCCTGCCCTCCATCCAGGACCAGTATGTGACCTGGACCAGGAAGAGAGCGGGGAGCAGCAGCAGAGAGAACAGTTTCTTCCCCTCCGCTATAACCCTCACAAACAGTGAGCCACATTGACTGTTCAGGACAGTTTTGCACTGCACTCTTTTCCCTCTACGCTCTTCTGCGCAGTGACTCCAAAGCAAGAGTTGAACCGACAAAAAACAAGAAAATAAGAAAAAGGAAGTTCAAAGACAGAATGTGGGGCACAGCTGGAGATAGAGGTACTGTAGTAAAAAAGAGCTGTAAAAAGAACTAAATGTGTCGATTCAAAATTCAGGAGGCTATTTGGGAAGAGGAATATGACCATGACGGGTGTTGTTCAGTGGCTGATGGTGATTCTTTATGTTTGACTGACAGTGAAATGAGGTGATCAAGATAATGCTTGGCTCGCAAATATTGTTATTAATATTTAAATAATTTAAAATATATCTGAACAAAGGCTTAAAACTGAGAACCATGCCAAAGTCTTAATATGTATCATTGCACTCATACTCGATAGGATAGAAGGGCTGCAATTCTGCTTCGCCGACCCGCCATGTTGACTTTCCACTAATAGACCAACCAGTAGCAGGTTGACCTACCCTTTTTAATGTGCTTCAAAGGCGGAGGAGGTCGCTTTGTAGCCTAGAAAACGTAGCATTTGGTGTGAACGTACATAAAGTAACGCATCCTCACTCCCATGGCGTAATATATTGAAGTTGGGAAAGAGTACTATTGTGTCCAGTACTGACGAAATAGGCAGCCTTCAGCATAAAATGTTATGCTTAGGTGTGTCAATGGATGAAAAGACCGTTTTCCTTCCATAGTGTTCTAGGTGGGGCATCCCCAAACTACATCTTTCTTTTCACGTCGCGCTGCCAATGGGTCAACGTGCGATGCCGAAAGCAGCATTCTAGGTGAGTATAGGACGCAATAGGCAACGTTCCCAACGTCAATATTTGACACCTTTGGAGTGAGGATGTGTTGAAACCAACGTTCCTAGTCTGAAATCAAAACAATAACAATCATAATATAACTTTACAGGGCTTTGTGGCACCTTTATTTGAAGTGTACATGTGCACTTCGTTGCGAATTTAACTTTCAGCCAGGCTGAAATGTGACTCCCTTAGTAGTAGCTGAGGTATTTTTTAGCTTAAAGCACAGCTACAAAAGACAAGTTGATTTTTATCCTTGACACACACACATAAAGGTTTCCAAAGGAACTGTAGTTCAAAATCCTGACATGCTTTGGAGGGGGTCTTGTTCTTGTGACCCTTTATTAATTCTACATACTGTATTCAAACTGCTTGTTTAAAACTATACTAGTATATTTAAACTGCATAAAATGTCTGGGCTGAGTTTGACACGTGTGGTGGAGATCTTCACCAAGCCATATTGAGCCAAATGAGGTGCCATTAAGTGGAGGAATGATACAGTGGTATCCCTGTATTACGGGTCAAAAAATGAATAGAATAAAGAATTTTGTTTGTTTTCCAAATGCATCCTCACTAAGTAATTATTGGCGTAAATAAAATAAAGTGCAACGCGTCTTCCACATCCCCTGCCTGGATCACCTCACAGGAAGGAGAAACCTTTTGGACTCCATTGAAACATTACGCATTACGAAACGCAGAAGGCTGACTTTGGTGCCAGCATAAGAAGGATGCATCAAACACAAAATAGTCCAGTACTGCAGACCGCCATTGTTGCACACCAAGACAACGTGATGAAGTACATGACATCATTAGGAAGGTGTTTTCCTGGAGCAAGGTTTGATCATGTTCCCTCTTGACTGCAAATCAAATTAACTTATTAGTGAACCTGTGGAACAAGCAACTATGTTTCCATTAAGAAGGTTGGAAGAACAACATCTAGTTCACTTCATTAATCCTCCCCCATACAGTCAGATCGTCGCTCACATGATCATCTCATCCAAATTAAACTAGATTGAGCAGCAATTAAACCAAAGTTAAGGGCGACTGGGATTCAAATCCTGGACAATGACACTTTGTTGAAACACCCACTCAGACCCTGGATCTCGGCGAGTAGTGATGGGCCGATGAAGCTTCATCTAACAGTGCCCTCAGTTTCACAGCCGTTTCCCTGCTTTCATTCCAATATAACCGTCCTGTTCAGCCACTTCAATTATTGAAGAAGCAGGTGAGGTCCCATCACCCTCAACAGCAAGCTCAGGAACAATGACTTCCCATGGTGCTCAGCAGCCCAGTCGACCAGTCACGGTTGTTGATCAATATGGAATATTGCTGGCAAATGAGCTTCATGCTGTCAAGATTGAGCCTTGACACATCAGAGCAATGCGATGACTGGCCTTTTATTGACATTAAAGTACAAAAATGTGCTGTTTTTGTAAATATGTATTCCTAATTCTTTATCTTCCCGTTTATCTTCTGTTCCAGCGCTGCTCTCCTGACCAACTGCAGAGGCCAACCATGGTGTAGCGATCAACCACTGTGGTTGGTTGAACGGACTGCAAAGCATCACAGGAGCTGTTTAGCTCACCGTAACTGAGTTAACTAGTTATTGAGAGTGATGGGACCAATGCTGCTCTGTCTGATATAATGTTGTCAACGGCAATATTAGCAGCCTACTAATAGCAGGATATGCTGCTCTCCAGTCACATATTATGTTGTGACCTTTTCACAGAACCATTCCGTATCACTAGATACCAATAGATATCAACTGGTGCGAATAACCGCTGCACTTTCCATTTTGTTGTGAAAAAACTGGAAAAACTGTAAGTCATAAACAAAATTCTGAATAAAATAAATATAATAAAACAACGCCTAAATATGCTAAAATAATTTCTTTTTCATAAATAAACTCCAAAGAAGACAGCCCAGAGGTGTAAAACCAAAAACCTCTAGCGGCCCTCTGCTCTGTGCTCACGGCCCAACCATGGTCCTTGGCCCTGTAGTTAAGAATCACTGGTTTAGACCTTCAACTCCTTATTTGAAGTTGGCTCTGCTTCAGTCATGCCACCATGTGCTGGGGCTCAAATGACTTTCTTTGACACATTCTTTTTCATATTAGAAAACTCTTTAAGATCATAATGACCAGCAACAAGTAATAGATCACACTTAAAACATACTTCTGGATTCACTCCACTTTCATTCAAATGAAATATTTATTTCACCATGAAAAGAAGAGATTGAACAAAAAGGAGCGACAAGCGCAGGGTCGTGGAACAGTGACATGTCTGGCCCGCTTTTCAGCATCACAAATTTACAGATCAAGGGAATGGCATATTCAAGATATACAAAAAAATGGATTCAAAATAATATCCCAAGCCACTCTGCTGGCGGGAAAGTGATTCTGCTTAGTTCTCTAACACCAACAGATCACATCACCACTGAGAGGAGACTGAGCAAAGTGGATGTCCACAAGCCTCTACAGAGATGGATGGACCTCACTTGTGGACTGATGGATCGCCAGCCTGGTCATGTTTGTTTTACCTCATGCAGAACTATGACAATCGAGCTGCTTCGATGACCCCTGAATGACCTCTCTTCAAACAAAACCCAACCGTGACTGTGGTGGCATGGCTGAAGCTGCTGGATGATAGATGGCTGGACAAAATGAAACGGTCAAGCGGCAAAGATAGAACTCATGAGAAGTAATACATGGTTGATGTGTTTTGTTTGTGGTCCAAATATGCTGTATTTTTTTTATTGAATATGAGAAGACTTGGCTTCGTCTTCACACAGGGAAGTACTGCGGTGTTCATTAAACAAACACAAAGAATAGTCTGCAGGAAACATCATGTCAGCAAGAGAAGAGCAAGAAACACACAAGACTTTCATTCCACTATCAAAGGTTTGAGAGCTCATCTGCGACAAAGCATCACTCACTGTACAGTCTGGACCATTTATCGCCCAAGACAGAGGAGAAAACATTCATTGTGGTGCAGCACCGCTACAGACTAATTAACAAAACCAGTTTTTAGTTCACGTGAAAAGCTGAGTCGATGTCGCTTCCTATTTGTTTTTGTCAATTAGTGGGCAGATGTTCCATTTCAATGATAACAGAGATACATACATATGCATTAAATGGCAATGGAAAAATGAAGAAATAAGTCATACGAAATGCAAAAGCTAATGGAAAATTGGTGTCAATTTATGTGCCTTACAAAGGGTGATGACCGCGGTCTATCAGTGACATTAAATCTGCAAAAGATTTATACATAAATATATTATTTTCACATTTTCTCTGATGACAGTTTTCATATTGAACAGACACAATCTAGCTCTCAGTATAAGGTCTCTCTGGACAGCATAACCTTCACTGTGCCACCACACCAGAGGCGTGTCCTGAGAGTCAGGTGGCCACAACCCACCCACGTGACTACCAACTCATTTCATGGCACCTATGCCGTGCTAACTGAGTAGCGATCATTCACGATCATCATGGCTGAGGCAAGAGTTCACAGTGAAGAGTAGTGTGATTCTGACTGAGCAAGAGAAGCGAGGACGACTGAAGAGCACAGATGCTTAAATGACAGTGTTTGGACCAGACTTAGTTATTCTCTTTGGCGTGTCAGTGTCCACGACACATTTTATTGTGTTTATCACATATGTATATTCGACATATGTAATTTTCACTAGCATTTATCTTACAGAAAAATAGAATTTAGTCGATTCACTAACATTAGCAGTGTTGATCTGGTTTGGACAAGTGTAATATTTCAACATCCCTGGCAATCGCCTAAGTGTAAACGTAATTTTGGTGCTCATGCTTTGTACGCTCCTCATTGAAACACAAGTCATGACCTAATAAATAATAAACAGACAGGAAAAAAGGGTTTCCACTACATGTCAACAGACTTCTCATAAATAATGGTTTGTTGTCACCACTTCAGCTGCTTCAGCCTCACACTGCATCCTGGCTCTGGAGTTCGATTCCTGATGCTGAATGATAGATGCTTCTAGAGTTCCCTTTGCAAGTAAAAGCTGGACAGTGTTGTCTATATTGTATATTACATTTTTAGTTGTTTCCACACAATTTCTTCATAAACAAATGGGATGGGGGAGAGGACCGCAGACCTTCACAACAGTTTGCAATTTGTGCTTTAACTGTAAAGTTTAAGCATCAAATTCAAAGTTCAAAGTTCTAACTCTCCAACAACCCTTGAATCGCGGTGAATATTACCTCCTGCTGTATGAGCAGGATGCTGTTTGGTGATGACTTTTCAGATGGTATTCAACCAGTGATGACAATATGTGACAAAACAACATCACTCATTCATTAATTTTTTTATGGATTATTACAACACTAGAGAAATTTTTTAATCATGATTTGATGATTTGGAATGTTTGTTAAACAAAGAAAATGAATGTATTCTAAAGTTTTTCTCATCTTGATGTGTGGGTGTGAAGTGAGTAAAAGTGTTTAGATCTTGATCCGTCTTTTCCAGTGATGGTGCAAATGAACAGCAGCTAAATGCATTAACTTGCGCCACAGAGGGAATGGATTTTCAGTTACAATGGTCTTGTTTCTACAATCAACTTGCAGCTTCAAAATGTCAATTCAAAGTGAGGAAGTAGTGCAATTTAGTTTGGGCCTGTGTTTCCAAAGCATCCAAGTGTTGTCATCTGATCTATACGCTGCTTTGCATCCATCCTCAGCAGCAGAGTCGGGAATTAAGCAGGCTTGTTGCTTCCACGTCTGGCGGCCGGCGCTCTATCGGTGGGACAGCCTGGTGTGATGAAGGCAGCAGCGTGGAAACCTTCTCATCTGCTGCGACCTGCTCCACTCGGGTCTCTTGACTTCTCACATGATACAAACTGAACTAAGCAGTGGCAACCTGCCAACACCTGCCTCAGGTCCAGAAGCGTCATGACAGGGCTTGTGCCCCACTACACTCAATGAAAGGAAAATAGTTTGGAGTAGGATCCAAACTGAATGGGAATGAAGTAAATGTTTTTAAATCTTTTGTGAGGACTATATAATTTTGAAAAAGCACAAAAATAAGGTTAGAAAAAGGGGGCGTTATAAGGGTTTTTAAATACAAAAGGGACAACTCTTAACAATGCCTGTTCCTGTTTTCACGTCACCAGGCCTTCAATAGTAGAATTCAGCTTTACAGGCATTGTTCGTCTCGTATGTAAACTCAATCTCTTCACACACAACCAAGTGAAATCTGCTCGAAAGCTGCTGCAAAAAAAAAACATTTCTGGTCAATGTTTTAGGTCAGAGGCACCGCTGATTTTTAAATGATGTTTCTGCAATAATGCAAAGTGGACACGGATCTATCCAGTCGAGAAGAAATGTAAATCGTGTTCCGCTGCTGCCTCACCAGCTCAACCCCAAGAGGACAAGAGTAATGCCGTCATCACCCTGTGAGGTGATTTGATGATTTACAGACCTTGGTAATTTGTCATACAGAGCTACAATCCAACATCAGGTCACTGATCACAGCCTGCGGCACAGAAATGTCTCAACACTGTCTGTGGTCCCTATAAATCATCTCCTGCGGTATGTTCAATGGCTTATCACGAAATAATGAAACGTTCGAATGCAGCCGCTGCAGGAGCAGCTGAACTGTGATGATGACATCACACGCTGGAGGGAATAAATGAGATTTGTTGGGAAATAAATTGGGGGGTCTGAGCATGACGGATTAAGCCAGAAAGTGGGTCAGAACCAAAGGTTAGTTCGCTGCACATCTGGGTCGCGGTGCCTGGAGCAACTGAAGACGTGCATGCTTCTCTTACAATGTCATTTCTGAACCTTCGCCTCATTTACAGTCTAAAACGCAGTGATTGCTGATTTCTTTCTTTTATTTATTTTTTTGTTTTCCCAAAAAAATGCTGCTGGGCTAAAAACATGCAAGATTGGTTCAACGCACTGCTTGAACCAGTGCGTTGGTTCAAGCAGTGCGTTGAACTGCTTGAACCAGTTCAACGCACTGCTTGAACTGGTTCAAGCAGTGCGTTGAGCTGTTTCAGCTCACCAAAAGATGAGCTGAAACAGCTCATCTGTTTCATCTGAAACAGATGAGCTGTTTCATTACCCAGATGAAACAGCTCATCTGGGTAATGGAGGGTGATCATTGGACTTGGCGTCCATCCAGTCATTGCCCGTGTTGAGGATGTTGCAAAAGGTCTGGAAAGGAGGCACTTTTGTTGACCTCAGATGATTTGACTTCATCGTGGACCCAAAGACAATCATATAGTCTGACAATTTGTTCTAGGATAATTGTGCTTGCAGATCATTGCCAAGCATGAATGTCCAAGAAAATATGACTCTTTTCCAGGATCCTCCTGCTGAGGGTACAGTTTGTATTGGTATAGTATTGTGGTACTCAACACCGGTCTCTGTAACAAGAATGATCATCTTAGTCTTGGCCATGATGGACTTTTTGGATGGAGTTTTTGTGGAAAAGGGCTGCTGTTACTGTAGAGAGCTCTAAAGTCAACATTAATGTGATAAATATTCAATAATTTCATTGGGGCATCAATGAGGTTATATATATATTTATATATATATATTTATATATATATATATATATATATATATATATATATATATATATATATATATATATATATATATATATATATATATATATATATATATATATATATATATATATATATATATTATTATCTGTCCATTTTAATCCTGAATAACTCGAATGTATTTCACTAAAACGTCCTGGGTTGGTTGGAAATGAACTCTGCTCAAAGTCATTTGATTCTTTATCTGGTCTGGAGGTTGGTTGTTCATGGTCTTGGTCTTGGTATTGGTCTTGGTATTGGACTTGGTCTTGACTCTGTCTTCGGTTAGGTCCCAAATACAGCTGAAGTGATACCCTGATATAGTGATATGATTGGATTTTAGTTGTGAAAACAATCCTTTGTTATTTAGTATGATATTCCAAACTGGTTCATAGTAAAATGTACTAATTTTAACTGCTAATTTGCATTTTGTTATTTTCTTTCTCATGAGTTTTACTTTGCATGGTCTTATGTTTTGTTTTTTTTATTTATTTTTATGCTTGCATGGGTTGTGATTTGTGACGCAGATCAAGGTCACGGGACGTTATAAATACAATGATGGGAGGGTATACAGGAGGCAGGTGTGGGGATTGAGGTAAAGACCTGACCTGTCATTTTGCCAATGTGATCGGTTTACATCTGCCTAAGTTACACTTTTTCGTGTCCTCCCACTTTGGTTCCACTTGCAACTGTCCGAATGGCGGCTGGTTAGAGGATCCTGAACGACACCAGTACAAGAACCAAAAAAACGTGTCGGTGTGAAAGGCCACTGAGTGACATTTTTGGACTTGCCTTCCAGAAACAAACATTTCGATTCTTACTAAAATCCTGTAAAAAGTAGTACATTTTTATGTACAGTCTATTTTGTGGAAAATATACAGACATTTGATAAATTTCAAGCGCAGAACAGCATGGACCATTGTCACTCCAGAGGGGTCAAACAGCAACTCAAGTGTACTTTGCTGCCATCTTCATTTGGGCAATATGCCTTGAAACCACGTGTCCATGGTTCAGCTCGACACTTGGTGTAAAGACGTGACACACTAAAGGGTTAAGATGTATTGTCTGCTTATTCCATACAGTTTGAATGAATCAGACTCATAGTCAGAATAAACCAGAAAAAACGTCATGCCCAGGCCTTTAACATCTGGATATGGTCCTGAAGAAAAGACGGATGGTCTCCTGGGGGATCTCCTCCTAGACTGGGATCAGAGCATCAGTCAGCCCCTCGGACAGTCCTTGGTTCCTTGTGCCAGTGCTTGATGGAAGGACACATGATGTCCCATAGATGCTTTATTGGATTCTTCACACTTCCTGCATGTGCCTTTGACACTGCATTCAGATGACCATGTGTTCTCTTCATGACTGTAAAGTGAGAAATGTGTGTCTTGTATATCAGTTTATTAGTTAAAGGTTCCTAGGAGTAGAGGGTTTTCTGCTGCCACCATTGGAGTTAACCCAAGCTCCGTCACATGAATGTAAAGAATGAGGAATTTCACTGAAAATGGAAAGTGCAGTCATGACTTGAAAATGCTTTTGCTTAAGTCTGATCCCACCGTGGTCACACCAGTCGGCCAATAGAAAAACATGTTCACTTTCTGAGATAAGCCAAGACATACAAATCCTCATAGCACACAATGGCAGCAGCAGATTATTGTCTCTGTCAAGGAATTGCTGTATGAATAAAACATCAAACAATTTGGGTGATTTCTGCTGGGACTTTGACAGAGGCTCATTTGGGATTATAATCATAGCCGAGCTTCAATTAATTGCTGCAGTTTAAGGGTGAAGTTGATGAATATTCAGCTGCAGACGATAATGACTCTTGACCCCCGCTGGCTGCAATTATTTCTATACTATATTGACGCTGCAATGGAAGTTTTTCTATGCAAGATGAATATGACTTCTACCTCCCATCCATCCATCCATCCATCCATCCATCCATCCATCCATCCATCGTCGCCCGCTTCTCCGTTGCGGGGTCGCGGGGGCAGCAGCTTCAGGAGGTCACGCCAAACGCCCTTCTCCCAAGCGACATCCACCAGCTCCGACTGGGGGGGCTGGGGGCCGCTTGTATCCGGGACCTTGCTCTCTCTAGGTGAGGGTCGGGACGAAGATTGATCGGTATATAGAGAGCTTTCCCTTCTGGCTCAGCTCTCTCTTATGGACAACAGTGCGGCAAAGGGACTGCAATACAGCCCCTGCTGCCCCAATTCGCCGACCAATCTCCAAGTCCCTAATCCCCTCACATGAGAACAACACCCCGAGATACCTAAACTTCTCCACTTGAGGCAAGATCTCAGTCCCAACCTGGAGAGAGCAATCCATCTGTTTCCGGTTGAGAACCATGGTCTCGGACTAAGAGGTGCTGATCCTCATCCCAGCCGCTTCACACTCTGACACACACCGATCCAGCGTGAGCTGTAGGTCACGCGATGATGAAGCCATTAGAACCAAATCATCTGTAAAGAGTAGAGACTGGATCTTCAGGCCACCAAACCGCAAACCCTCCTCACCAGAGCAGCGCCTCGAAATCCTGACTTCTACCCCACTTCTTTATTTTATTTTGAGCAACATTGCGTAGAACTAGAAGTGGGCAGTTTTTTTTTGTATTTATTTAACCTTTGCTCCCTGTGACAAACATGAAGCTTCGAGAAGAGACAAAGAGGCTCTGCTCATAAGCAATACGCTAGAAGCAATGACATCCTGCTCCTTCTTGCTCCCTCTAAACTTGACTTTGCTTTCACTTCTCTCTGACTCTTCTCTTCTTTATTTTAAAAGTGGGTTTAAAGGTTCATACTGTAGCCAGTTGCCATGAGTGACGTTCTCTGACGGCTTCTCTGGGGTCATACAATGGAAGAAAGAAAAAGAAAACAGAAAGAAAAAACAGTCTGAGATTCTTGACAGAATACCTAAAGACAATTTATTTAAAAAAAAACAAAACGGAATGATGAACTCAGGGCGATATTATGTAAACGCAGGTTTCAAATAATTTATTTTGAAGAGTGTTTTAAAGGTCATGATGGTCTTATGAAGCTTCAGGAAATGCTGTCCTCGGTTTTTGAGGCCACTAGCGCGCACTCACTGCTGTAACATCTTTGGGTTTGATCAGCTATTGCAATGAAACCTAGTGATGGCTCAGTGAGGCGTCATGAAACAGTGTCCTTATTTGTAGAGCTCAGTAGGTGGCACTGTTGGTTTAAAAATGAGGGACGTTTCAGTGAGATGGCTGTTCAAATCCAAATATTTCTGAGCTGAGTGCCACATGAATTGTCTGGGGGCTGTTGACTAAGCAGGGCATCAATATCAAAAGTTGCTGTGTCATCATTATCAGTTAAATGTTGACCTCTTTGAGGTCAGATATTTCAGAAGCATCTACATTTCTGGAGGACAGGTCTTATCCTGCAGAGTGAGAGTGATCTGCACTGATAACTGTGATGTCAGAGAACAAAAAAGGTCTGTCCAGAGGATGCTGTTCACTGACATTATGTCGAAACTCATCTTGACTTTCATCTCAGAGGCTATAATCATCTTCAAAATAATCACCTGCAGCAGCATTCTGTTGACCACCATTATCTTCATCCTTTGGACTGCAGATAGTCATCATCACATACTGTATCTCAGGAAGTTGCATCATAGCCCACGCAGACAATTCAGAATAGAAGTTGGTTCCAGGACATTTGCTTGACATCCCTTTTTCCTGCACAGCTTTCATGTCAGAGTTTTTTGCCCAACAATTACTGTTCTTGCGCTTCCTCCTTGTTTTGCTCTCGTCTGCTTCAAATGTCTCTTCTCACTGTGCAGGCAAACTATTTCAAGTTTGTAATTCACCCTTCCATTTTTCGGTGCTCGATCAGACCACTCTTTGCTTTGCACTGAATTTTATCTGACAGATTGTTTTTACTGAGCTTTGTTCTGAGTTTTTCAAAAGGTCTAGCCTTGTTTATATGGCAGAATTTTACCAGCTGATCTGTGAGGAAATATATTTGGCAAGATCTTCCATTAGAGTGATGGCATCTCTGGCCTTCTGTAGAATGACAGGAAGAAAGTTATTCTCATTTTAACAGAATAAACTTGTTATTTTGAGACTACCTTAGACAACCAACTAGGATAAAATATCAGTGTATAAACTTAATAGCAACAGGATGATCATATAAAACAGCATAAATAAATGACAATGGTTCACACATACAGACACGCTTGTGTCTCTAGTTTGTGAGGAGCCAGCCTCTTACCATAACCAACCAAAACAAATGGCTAACCTTAACCAAGACTCTTAACCAAACCTAAACCTAATTATACGTTATTATAACGTCTTCATCCTCCCTTGGATTTGTGGGGTCCACCCAAATGGTCCCAGCAAGGGCAAAAGGTCCTAATAAGGAGGTGTTATTCGGTGATGCAGTACGTTCAGTGTTCCCAACTTAGAATTTCTGATCTTCAAATAAATCATTTCTGACGCCCGAAACACAACATTTCTTCAGTTTCAAATTCACACATCAACACTTTATTACCCGCACCAAGGAGGTTATGTTTTCAACAGCATTGATTTGTCAGTCTGTCTGTGTTCAAAATAACTTTTGCATAGAATTTTCAGGAAATGTGTGAAATGGGACAGAGAACAAATGATTCAATTTTGGTATCCAGGATTCCTTATTGATGGAGGATTGTCCTGAAACGTTTGAATGCAAGTATTCAGTTTTCCTCTGCAGTTATAAGATTGAATTAACAACTGCATGCTATACTTTTTGTGGTGTAATTTATGTGGATTCCAGAGTGAACTTCTCACCAAGTAAACTGAATAATTAAATTTTCATTTGTGAAAAAAACAAAAAAAACAAAAATGGAATACTTACAACTTTGCTTTTGAGTGTGTCACATAAGTATAAATGAATCAGGTTTCCAGAAAAATCATTTATAATATATTGTTTTGACTTTCTGGAATTAATGAATTATTTCCTTGCTATAAGGTATTGGCAAAATAATCCGTAAGAACCATTATCTTAATAGTAATAAAAACACCCATCCAGCAGGAAAAACAAAGGCATATACATGTGGTTGCTGCTAACATTCAAACTATAAGAGCTAAATGTGCCTAAAATGCAGAAAAAGTTTGTTCGAAAACAATACTTGAACTCTTGGTTTTCTCTCTGAACTTTCTCTCCTCTTAAACTTCAGATTAACTCGGCATCTGGAAATTCAAATGGACAGTCACGGTGGGATTTCAGCTGAAGTTGGAGACAAGCGTGAAGAGTGTCTCTACATTTGTTCCGCCGTTTCTTCTGTTCTCTCGCTCAGTTGGTTTTGGATTCTCGCTGCTGCTCAGCCACAGAAGGAATCCGTATTTCAAGAAGTTTCTTGGGGAGCGAGAGTTCAATCCAGATTTCTCTTACAGAGTTAGCAGCCTGAAGCAGTGAAGGTTCAAATCCTGGTTCATCAGCGGAGCCAATGGTGCCCATAAGCAGCTTAGTCCTATTCATCCATGGCAGTCCAGATCAATGTCCAGTTATTTTGGTGGAATTCATTGGCTAACTCCTTAAACCTGGGGAGAAACTGGCATGTAAGTTTCAATTTTGGTTTAATTTTCACATGTGCACATTAGCTTCTTCACCTTAGCAAAGAACAAACCAAGCGTGGAAAGATCCACTCCACGGTGTATGTGTTCAGTCTGAGAGATGAGTGCCGTATAATGTATATGAGAGAGAAGGAATCTTCAAATAGCTCCAAAAGTAATTTCATTTTATTTAACTAAGCTAGATGACCAGCCTTTCTCAGGTGTCATTTACGCAGAGATGGAACAATCCACTGCCATTTTATGTTGGGCGCAGCCTTTGTTAGCCACCTGAAGCTGAAACTTCTTGAAAGCGTCCAGAGTGAGAACTTTGTTAAACACAGTGATGGAAGATGAGCTCTCTCTCTCACGGAGCCCCAGTACAAGCAGCCAGTATGTAAATCTTTCACAGGGTTAGAAAAGTCTCTAGAGCCTCACCAAACTGCATAGTCTCACAACAGTCGTCCATGTGCTATAGAATAGTTGCTGCTTTCTGTCTTTTTGTCTATTTTTTCCTCCTTGAAGAGGTAAATTACTGAATTACTCATCATGACTACATATTGATAACAAATTGATAGTCAATCCATGTGATCGGAACTGGTGATCACTGGCAAAAATCCTGATCAGAGCATCCTTCATAATAATAATAATTATTATTATTATTTAACTTTTAGAAGAAATGTGTTGATTCTGCACTTTAGAGATAAAAAAAAAACAAAGTTTTAAAACGGAGAACCATACCTAACCAAAGTTTTTTTTACATACGGTTACACCCCTAACAACAACAATAAGCTGGGCAGCTTTCGTAATATTGACGATTTTGCTATGTAGAGACAAGTCGGAGGTAGAACCAAGACATGGCAGACATGACAGGTACTAGGTGGATTCCAGGATACTTATTCATCTATAAGCAGCAGAGGCAGTACTCATTCCACTGAGAACTCAAACAACAGTCATTTTGGGAAGAGGGCAGAAGTCTCCTTATCAGCACATGGTTTGCTGCACGGATCAATGACTATTCATTTGCTCCTCAGTTAAGAAAATCCCCAACATTTCTGTTAGTGGAATGAGTTTGTTCAAGGTAATTCAGTACGACCCCTGGCGTTGTAAAGTGTGGTCTCCAGGGTTGCAGAGATGGAAAGGAAATTCATCACTGTATCTAAGTCGCCTTCGAAACAGAACATGGACGATGATTAAGTGCCTTGGCTACATTAAAGGTCACAGCTCTCAGTTGGACCATATTAGAACTCCCACGAGAGACCTCTGCACTGCAACACTGAGTCGTTCTCACATTTTTCATCAGGTTTAGAACATTTTTTTTTTTTTCGCCACATGTGAAAGATTAAGCCCACTACAGTACATCATTGTCAGACAAAACGGGTTTATCACTGAACTGTCTGTTCACCGTTGAAAGCCTTTGTACTCTGGATCACAACTGCGACACAAGAGAAGCAAGCAAAGGCGAAACCTAGAAACTAGTTCATAGGTGGAGGTGGAAGACCTGAAGGCAGCAGAGCCGGTGTCCTCTATCAGCACGCCCTTGGAAAGTAGTGGAGATTGTGCGGAAAGCATGTAAGCCAAGTGGGTCACGGCCTGCTGAGTCAAGGAGTGAATTGTTGAGACGACACTGTCACACCTTGCCATTTGTTAGATCCTAGCCAACAGTCAATGTCAGAGACACTACCTTTACTGTATGCCACGAATAACAGGGAAGACTGCCCTCTGGGTATGAGCTTTTAAGGTGAACACATGACCACCTGAGATTTAATGAAAAACTGCCAGGTGGCTCTAATGGCGAAAAGCAATGCTCGGAATTACTCTACAGTCTTCTTCTTTTTCTTCCTGTCTGGGATTGTCACAGCTTCCACTTTAGCCTCTTGGGTGTCCTCTCTTGTTACACTTATCCTTTTAATATATTACTTCATCACATCAACAAAAGTGCATGGTTGACGTCCACTTCCAATATTTTTAATTCAATATGTTACTAGTCTGTCCTCTTCACGACCATCTGAGAATGTTCTTCCAAGCTAGTGATGGTGAGATGAAGCTTCTTGAAGCACCAAGGCATTTAAAAGAATTGGTTCGACTGATGAGTCGACTCTTCAAGAAGGTTCATTTGCGCCCCGGCACCACCAAGTGGACATTAAATGTGAGATTCTGCAAGGACTTTTGTTGCCCAAAGCTGTCAGTCAGATTGTCATCAGCAATATAAGGTATAGATGGGGGTAAATGTTATAATGGTGCTTGAGAAGACATGGATAAGACGTACACTCACACACCCAGCAAAATTTTAGCTCAATTATTTTTATTCAAAAATAGATTTTTTTTTCAACTGTTTTTGGACTGACTGTTTCTTTTCTTTGACAGAATTTCCCCCGCTATATCTGTAATACATCATACTTATCTTGTTGGTAGAGATAAGATCAAAGTGTTCCCAAACCGGGGAAAACTTTCTCGATGGTTCCATGACAACAGTAATCGAAAATCGATACAGAGCTTCTCACAAAACGTGACCAAACAAGGATCTTCCATTGCGTTTTGTGCTGCATAAATCTGGAATTGAACTGCTCGATCCACTTACTGAACCGATCACGTGGTACGGCCAGTTGGAGGCTTCAGCGACATCATTGGAGCATTTGTCTGTGCACTGTTCATATACTTGCCGCTGTCAACCCTTCGGTGCGTGTACCGAAGCCAACACATCCAAGCCAACACATCACTATCTGAAGCTTTTTTGCACAATACACTCACTACCAACCGCATCCTTCAGAGTCACTCCCACTGAAAACCTTAGCATCTTCAACTCTGCTTCCAGTCTTTGTGTGTGAGTTACAGAAGCAAACTTCCTCCCAACTGTCCTATATTGTAACTGTCCTTTTCTCCGCAAAGTTGTTTAGACATTGTGACTTGATGTTGTTATGAGCATATTTTTCTTTGTTTGATTGATAGAAATAAACATAGAGAACCCTTAAACCCGCAAAAGCTAATTCTGTCCAGACAAACCTTGACATTATGGACAATGTATAAGCAAACCCCTTGCAGTTACCGAGGGGAAAAAGAAACTCTTTCTGGTGGAGGAAGAGAAAACTGTGTCCCCGACATCTATTGCTGTTTAATAATGCCACATAATGGACAGAGACTGATAGGAGAGACTGTGGACAATGGATGACACAGCTCAGCTCGCTATCTTGAAATTACATGACGGAGATAAAGCAAATCCAAATGGCAGGCTCAAAAGACGTGCTCTGTGAGAAGTGTAGGAAGCAGAGACAAGTCGATTTATTTATTTATTTTTAATATTCGCAATTCGTAACTGTGCTTTGAACCATATATATTAAAGCACTTCACCCAACTAATGGTTGATCAGAACCGTTAGAACAAGGACAGACTGAAGAAGTTGATGCCGTGATTTCAGACTTTGTCTGAGTCTGAACACTCTATTTTCACCATCACCCAGTGTGACATGATTAATGACTAGGTGCTTAGGTGAATGTTCAGTATTTCATGCCTGGCTTCAATGAGATCTTAAATGCTATGAGGTTTCATGCTGCAGTCTGTTTCCATCTTTTACATCTCAAAATGTGAAGTTGATACCACAGTTCTGATCCCGAAGGTAAGACATTATTACAGAACAAGAGTCAGAGAATCTGAGTTTACTTTGACATCAGGTGGACGTTTCTGATGGGAATTTGGGCTGAGAGTCTCGAGTGCCACATGATTAATGGCTGTGTTTTAGATGATGTTTCTCTTATGACACAGGAGCGGAGAGCCTGGTCACATGGTCCATTACCAGAACCATGTTCAAGGTGGGTCAAGTTTGTAAGGAGCTCACCGAACAGCAGGGTACTGTGAATTGTTTCCACCCTCGGGCTGGCAAGCACAAACGCGGGTCCCAGTACGGGTCCCCTGTGGAAGTGCTGTAACCTGCTTTTTAGAAACAGCACTCCCACGTTCCTGCCATCAGGATCTGGATCAACTTCAGTGTCAGGTGCTTTTCATTTGACATTTGAGGAATTTCACTCTCTTTCTACCTCCTGCACTTAGTGAAGGACCCTCTCGTCCTCTATAAGATCTGAATATAGGCAGATGTCAGGTGTGTATATGGTCTGGATCGTCTTGTCCTACTTGGTGGGGAGTTATAACAGACATTCTTATATCTCATTGTTGGACTAAGCTACCAGGAAAATATGGTTTTAGCCTGATGAAGACTGTATGTACGGTGCCACAGAAGAAAACACGGAAGCATCACCTCCTGTATGCAATATTCATTGACAATAATAATTGTATAACAAGTTCAATATACAGTAGCTGTCTCAGATGGAAGCCTGCTGCCTGTCAAAAAAAAACAAACTAAGAGGCCGAGCACCTTGACAAATATCCAGGATACAAAGGTTATATGCTACAGTATTACATACTAAAGGTAGAGCATGGGAAGCTCATCCATCAAAGTTAAGAGAGCGTAACACTTACAAAAAGTTTGCAATTTGCTCGAACAGCAGGTGGCAGCTGTTTTAAGGACATCAACACACATGGCTTTAGCCGTGGTGAAAGAACAAGTACACCTTCAAAAAGTTGGTGACTCCACATTTTATCATGAGTCGATTCATTTCAGTGTTACAATTGTATATTGGATTTTAGAAAGTAAAGCTTTCCCTCATGATAGTCATTCAACCAGAGTCAGACACCACCAGGTCAAAATCAAACTATATCCATACATTTTTGAGTGATGTACAAACAGACAAACCAAGGCTGTTGAAAAGTTAACCTCTGCCACTCAAAATGGTGGGGAGAAGTTGCATGAAACTGAACAATAATGAACAACATAATGCATGTCTTATCATGCTCAGGGAGTTTCAAAAGTTTCTGTATCAGCTGCTCACATTTTCAGAATAAATGAAGAGAATTTAAATACAAAGAAATACAAGAATTTAAACCTGATCTTTCCGTGTCAAGAGATTGCTTCAGTTGTGTAATTTCATGTCGGAAGCTCTTTGGTCTTTTTGATTCTTCTTTCCTCAGTGTAGAGGTTAAAGAGGACAATCCCTCTGAGCTGTGAGCAGAATTGTGGAGGACAGAGGAGACGTGGTGAAGACAGGTTTTTATCTCTCTGCCTCTGCCAGTCTTTGAATTGCTGAAAATATTTTTGCAATGTACATAAGCAGACAGAAGAATGTTGTGTGTTGAGAGAACATAAATCTCAATTGTTCTACATGACCTCAATACATAGGTATTGAGGTCATGGGTTTTGGTGGTTGTTTCCAGATTTCCAGGCCATTTTTTGCTGGAGCCAATTCAATTCCAATTGTTGATTCATTCAATTGAAATCCAGATGTAAGTCTGACTCACACTTACTCAATTGTTGGGTCTTCCTTCTCAAATTATTGAATGTAATGTTACGGCAAATCTTCACATAGATGGGTAAAAAAATCATCATGAAGCAAGTCACTTGAATGGATCCATCATATTTATATTTCTAAAACCTGCAGGAGAACTGCTCACATTCACCCGGGAAACACTGGTGGTTGAGAGAGAGGACCAGAGGAGGTCTTTGTAAGAACAGCAGGACTCTGATGAATATCAGTGGCCAGGCAGGTAAGTGCTTCTGGCTGCGTGATTGGTCGTATCGATCTTTGCAATCTTCACTGGTGAGGCTTTTAACAGCAGCTCCATCCCAAAATATAATCTGTAACTTCACATGTTGCACTTTGTTTGAGTTTCCTGAGAGGGTGACGCAGAACGAAGAAGTGCGTTGCAGACTTCAGGATTGTCGGAACATCAGTCAGGGATCACATGACTTACCTCCCATTCTGTTTCTCTCTCATCATCCAAACACACAAGTCAAAGTGGACGTGCACATCAATGTGTTCGGACAAGGAATGAATGCTCTCTGCTTCAAGTGAAACAGACACATCAACTCAAAGAAAACGCGGGGAAGCCTATGTCTGTCCTGCAAGTGGCTGATGTCTAACCAATATGGTGGCTATTTTACTGACTTCAATTACGTATAATTAGATTACAGTAAAGACTCCTGCTCCAGGCGACTCAATCTAATCCTGTTCTCTGCCCACTGAAATTGAATCACAAACAAGCCCAAAAGCCCCATTACAGCGGATAATAAATATGTACGTCATCGTCTTCCAAATGAATCACGAACCCTTGTCGTCCCAAACCTTAAAGTCAGAAGCAACAACATCCACATTGCTTTTTTTTAAATCAAGATTTAGTGGGTCTGTTTCTGCAACATTTTACTGGAGTGCCAGTGTCAGTTTTGATCAAGTCTGATGAATGATAGAGAGAAAAAGAGTGACAGGTGGAGCTGGAGGCTCTCAAGCGCTGCCTGTTATCGAGGACAGTCGGACTGACAAGGTGGAGGGTCTACGCCGATGTAAAGCCCTTCAACGTATTGAGCTCACTTTCTAAAGAATCCACAGCACCGAACACCTGGCTGTGACGTGAAGCGGAACCCATTATCAGCTTATCTGGCAACGTCAAGTCGCCGCCCTCATCCCTCTCAACATGTTCACTCATTAGGCTTGTATGCAGTAAAAGGGGGTGCATTTGAAAGAAAAGTAGACGTATATATAAGTGCCTCGCTGAAGGGATTTCTCAGTTAAGTACCAACGGCGGTGGCTCATCAGCAGGCGCTGGTCGCTTTCACTGCAGGAGATGCTTGATTTCTTCTTTGACTTTTTCTATTAAGCAATGCATGTCTTTGCCTCAGGGCTCCGCAGGGCTCTGCAGGGACGCTGCTGGCGGATTCATGAGCTGATAAGCAGCAGAAATTAAGATGACGACGTGAACATTAAGTAAAGAACAGAGGCTGACAGAATACACAAGTGAGAAAAACTCCCCGAGTCCCAGTCAAGTCACCGATTCTATGTCTGCGACGCAAGAAAACTGAGAGACAGTTAACCTGTTAAAAGGAGGGTGGGCATTTCTTTTTCAAACATTTTTATTTGAAACGACTGTATGTCACAATCTGCTTTAATTTATTTATTTTGCTCCACTTGTGTTGTCCTCCTCTCTCTGTCCACAGAAGCTTCACTAATGGCACACAGCTGGAACCTATCTGCAATCAACCGCCCGTGGGTTTCAGCGTTTGAGGCAAACCCTCCCGAATCCATGGTTCTCTCTAAAGGAGACAGCAATGCATGTCCACCTTTCCTGGCTTAAGCATATGTTTCAAATGTTGGAATCTTCAACATCTTCATGAAATAGTGTCCTTAGTTTCAGAGCACATTAGGTGGTGCACACTCAGTTTTGAAACGATGTCACATCTCACGGTTTCATAGAATCAAAGATTTTAGAGGACACTGTGCCATCTAGTCGGCTGTGAAAATGAGGGCTACACAACAAAACATTGGCTGCGTCCCAATTCTCCCACTTGCCCCTATCCCTCCGTCTTCCCCCTATAGCCCTTAAAAACCAGCATCAAGAGGTTTAGCATGCTCATTTAGCTATGTCCACTCGCTGTGACTCTGTAACACTCTTTTAAGACTCTTTAACTGAACATGATTTCCAAAACAAAACTCTTTCAATTGGGTCCATGATCTAAAATGCTTTGTCTGTGTTGACTGAACTTGGTCTTGTTAGTCAATAGTTAGCTGAGAAAGGGACGCAGGAACATCAATTTGCTGTGGCTTGCATAGACTTTTTTGTTAAAGTGTCAAGGACAAGAAATGGTTGAAGCTCAATAATAACTTAGCTATAACTACTTTGCTGAAGATCCCACAGGCGCGATGAGACCAATTTGCTGACTCTTTCAACCAAGGCAGGGCGATATAATGACTCTGAATGCCACAAAGACACCTGGCAGCGGAAGTTGCCTTCAGTTAACTTTACTTACTTTGACATTATTTGTGTTAAATTGAATCAAACGGTGTTGTATTTAAATATAACCAGAAAAAGCACGTTTGCAAAGATGACTTACTGACATTGCTGTTGTGATCAGACATTCTGATGAAGCATCATGGGAGCTCTTCAACTTCACCATGACAGATTTTTTTTTAAATAATAAGACCGTCAACTGCAAGCAATGACTTATGCACCTGGCTGATAACAATAGAGAGTGCAGGGCTAGATTAGACCAGACTCGATTACGGGATCCTTAACCATCTGTGACGAACTTCAAGTTATGAATACTAAGTAAAAAAACACGCTTCACAAACTAGCATTAAGTCAAGAAAAACTTTCTCAGACTGTTATCATATAATGTCATTTTTTACGAACAAAGTTTCGGTGAGGTGCTATAAAATTTGAGTCACATCAACAGCAGCATCTTGTTTCTGAGTAGATTGGAAGAAAACACATCTGTTGGGGTGAATATGCAGCTTGAGGCAGCAGCTGAACTTTCATTTGCAACTTTAACTTCAAATGTTTTTGGAAGTTACTGCTTTATTAAGGACGGCTTATGAGCAACGGTTGCGAGAGCAATTGTCACATTGCCATCAGCAGCTGTTAGTCAGCCTCACTCACCAGAAGAGATGCACAACACATGCACTGCACTGCCGACAGATTCAGTACACAATCTGTAGATTAATATTCTTATTTTATTATGAGTCAGGCAAAATACATGTAGATGAAATGATCTCAGCTTTACTGCGTAGGCCATGACTTGTTCATTTAAGGAACCTAACAAGCAGTGTAAAACACAAATATTGATAGTGTGTCATGAAACAGCATCCTTATTTTCAGAGACCACTAGATGGCACTCTCTGCTTAAAACTCTTTGGAATTGAGCGACACAATTTCAGTGAAACCTCATTTAGGAACTGAGAGCGCCACCAAGCGAGCTCTGAAAATAAGGGCACTGTTTCATGAAGCCTCAATGGCTCATCTCTAATAAATCCTGCTGTCTTCTGGCTCACAATCATAAGTGTAAGTTATAAGTGTGTTATCTTCCTGGGCATGACAATCACGCCTCCTAACATGGATGCACGACATCTATCTGCATGCGTGAGGTGGGTAACATGCCTGTGGCACAAACAACTTTTCTTTAAAGCTGTTGTCTTCTTCATGTCCACACTGTAACTCATTTCACTTCCCAGTAGGGCTGTGGATTTATCTATGTGTTTACTTTGTCGAGCGCTATGAAATTCATGAGGATGAATCCACAGCTCGGATTATGCATTAATTATGATGGACAGCTTTCGATTAAACTGGTTTCTGTCATCACTTTCAGCAGCCGAATCTTCTGCTTCACCTCACCGGACTCATTCGCGCTTTTTAAATCTCGTGAGAGAACATCAACTACAATTGCAAAAGATGAGAGCGGAGGGATTCTGTCAGCGTTTAAATTAAACTTCACCCCCAGAGTGTCCGACTTCATCATCTCCATCCTGGCTACCTATGAAATTTGACGCCAGCAAAAGCAAACTGCACGGTGTGGTGTGCTACCGCGAAATAAATCTCCTCATCGAAAGTACTGGAAATTAAGGACCAAATTCATACACTATCTTTCAAACACTACTTTACACCTCTGTCAGAAGAGTTCCCCAGAAAATTGCACACATAATACTGAAGACAACTGTTGTTGTCAACATTCACCTTCATCTTCTTCACGATGATACAAAAGACAGACAGAACAAGACAACACTTCCGTGGCGTCATAGACTGACGTTAGGAAAATTGCCTATTGCGTCTTATAGTGATGAAAAAGGCAGTTTTTAGCATTACATATTCAGGCATTGGCAGTGTGACTCGTGAAAAAATGGCTTAGGTCGGGGTCAGGGTAAGCTATGGGATGGCACTCCATACATTCTATGTCTCATCAGCTATTTAAAGCCCATCAACCATCGACCATGTGTTTTAGTCACGGTGACTTTCAGTACCAAGGAGGAGAGCCACGTATATAAATAGCAACTGACATCCAGTCTCCTTCAGTGAAGAGAGTGATTTTAGAAAATTGGATTGGCTGCACTATCTTCGCGAGGAATGAAAAGTGCAGACCTGAATCACCTCTGTGCAATCAACAGGTGCCCAGGTAGTCGTCCTGAACGTTTGTATCCGAAAAGAAATACAGCTGAGAGGAGTTTACAAGGCTGTGGAATCTTCACCCGGCTGTCACCACTATGGACAGAATGAGGCAAGCAAACACCAGTGTAGTCCTGCGCCCTGTCCAGGGTGTATTCCTGCCTCTCGCCCAGTGACCGCTGGGATACACTCCAGCCCTCCCTGTAACGCTCAACAGGACCAAGCCCTGGTTAACTGAAGATGTATGCTAAGCTGTATTCGCTGTTCTAAATAGAATTTGCAAAGTCCATTTTTCACATTGTTGCACCATTATTTTCCATTCTTAAGTTATATGTTCCAACTTTTGATAGGATGCAGCTTATTTTTGCATGTTATCTCACAAGATTCCATACTAGGCCTCTGCTTATCATACAACACCTACGACAGCTTTGCATCCACTGACAAGAGTCCATTACTGGAAAGGAAGGGTAGGCGCATTATAGCCAGTGTATAGATGAATATAAAGGCAACAATGCACGCTGGGATAGTGCAGAAAGCTTTATGCCTCAGGCTGGCGTTCATGTCGCACTGGAGACTGTACTGCCATTGTAGATGAGAAGAAAGGTAAAACACATGCCTGGTGTGATGGCCCTTGATGCGACATCAACAATGAGAATGTGTTTGAGGTTCATGCCGGGAAACAGCAGTCATCCACAGGTTTATCTGGAGCCCTGCAACATCCCAGAGATCAGAACTAATGGTTCTCCACAGTCTGAGTAGTCAGGCTTCTTCAACAAACCACCTGCGGAAACCTTGCAGTGTGATAGTCAGTGGGGAAGACTGGTTGAGGGCATGTCCAGGACAGGCTGGGCAAATCTGCTGGAGAACTGGAGGGGAGGTTGAAATACTATCCATCGCCCAGGTGGCCTGTGAAGGTACATTTTCCACACTTGAATTCATCAAAAGCGGGCTCAAGAGGACACTGTCATTGGGCCACCTGGAGGCTTTCATGTTGATGGCTACTGAGAGGGACATGCACATGGACACTGATCACAAGTGTAGCAGAGTAAACTCCATTGCTGACTCAATAGCTTATCGATTGAGGCGAAAAGTTGTGGAAGTAATAATCTTTGTGAGACTTGACTTTTATTGGCACAACATGATCATTTACAAAACAGTTTCAAAACATTACTTTTCCTAAGGGGCCACATTATCTACCCTGACTGTTGTGAGGGGCTGTGAAGCTAAAAAATATATATAAAAAAAATAAAAAAGCTCAAAATGGGAAAAGCCCTTTTATGCATAAATACACACCAGAATGTGGCCACGCTTTGTCCACTTCTGGTTGCAAATATAACCTTAATAATGTATTGAATGCTACATTACAGCAATCATAGACTGTCCGTTATTTAACAATAAATTGTTGAGTCCAATATCATCCAATAGCGTTAGAGTAACAACAGAAGTGCAGGAGCTGAACAGTTTCCTCGGGGTGAAATACTGCTGGATGGCTTTGTTGCAACTACTCACTGCAGCACTCTGCCCCAGACCATTTACGCTCAAAAACTTTAAACTGCAGGTCCAGGTTTTGTGTGTTCGATTATTGCTGAAATTAGTTTTTGTAGGGGAAAAAATGTATTTTTTTTTCCTTCAAAAAAAGTGAAGCATAACACAGGTTGTGAGGAAAAACAGCACAGCAGCAACGACAATCTACAACTGTCTCTTCTTTGTTTTCCCTCTGGAATATATTACTCTGTCTTCCGTTGCTCTGGCAGGGTCCAGGTGCACAGCAACCGCACAGCCATATCATTTATTCGGGCTTCAGTCTGCAGGTGGAAAATCTTACGAGGGAGCTGAGGAAAAGCAGGTGGTGAACTGCTTTCACGTTGACCATCAGCAAATCACTTTCATCTGTCTTGCAGGGGTAAAACTGAATACAAACGACAAGTAATAAGCTCCAGCTCATCAGACATCAGTAATCCGGTCTAATAAGCGGCAACATTGGAGCTGTTAAAGTAAATCTTCCGCTCCCTCCGCTGCTTTTCAAGCAGACGTTTCAGCTCCACGTTGCCATGGATTTATGGCACAATAAGCAACTTTTAGGAGTCAGTGCTTCCCAAGCTTTCCCAGCCTCCAGCAGATCTGTTTGTGCGTCGACTCACAAAATAGTGGGGCGACCTGAGGGAGCGTGAGAACGCTCATGATAAACAACCGCTAAAACACACAAAAATGCAGGCCTCAAGAGAAGGGCGCTTTTAATTGTGTTGACAGGTTTTCATAATCTGGAGTGCCTGATCCTGTGTGATAGGCTTCGGCAAATATGTTTGCTCACTTGTTGAAGAACGTCTGAGGACAACATCCAATGAAAGGACTGATATGAATCGAACATTCAGTATGTAAACCCGACAAGTACACAACACTGTTTTGTCCTGAATGATCTTTGAAGAACACGTTCATGGGCTCGAAGAGTACCATCTAGCGCCCACTGAGAATTAGGATATATAACTATGGATGTACACAACTGTGGATGTCAACAACTAGAACTGAGACTGATGGTAAGGAACTTCTTAGTAGTTGAGCTGGCGACCAAGAGTGTGAGAAGATTTTGGCCTCTTGTGTGACTGACTTTGGCACCTTTGCTGCCGGGCTCTTATGTCTATATTTATATATGCAGAATTAGAAAAGTTCTCTCACCAGGCCAATGGACCACTCTAACACTGAGTCAATTAGAGGTACAGCTTTTTTGGCTTATTTGCACAACACCCTTTCTTATCCACTGTGGAGTGCCATCATATACTGTATGTGGTTCTGTTTCTGGACAGAGTGCACCTGTGCAGTGGGGAGGGAATGGCTGTGGGGTATACATGATGATGGTAGGTGGTCTGACATTTGTCATGCCATGGTCTTTGTGTGTTCCCAATGCAGATGTTTCATGTTACATGTGTTTCAGTATGCCTTATATGTGACCATGGACACGCCCTTGACTTTGCTCTTGTGAAAAATTCTTAGTTATTTGTTGACAATGTGTGTGTGCCCTTTGAATGAAATATCCCCAATGTGAATTCCCAATACACAGGGAATTGGTAACGTTTATGAGACAATATATTCTTGGTTTAAAAAACTCTTTTGTCACCTTTTCTTAGAACTCAACAGAGCCAGACGTCAATGAGTGTATCAATGATATCACACATAGGACTTGCCGATTCACAGACTTCCCGTAGTGAGGGACACTCTGGTGGCCTGGACATGGGGTGGATGTAGATTAAGTCAAGATGAAATCCGGGCTCCCTTCCCTTTCACATTTGAAAAAAAGGAGGAGATGGAGTTTTTCATGCAGGAAATGCTGGACAAGCAATGGATCAGGGGTTCTAGCATGTAGAATCCTGATCTGTGACATAAAAAAAAATCTCATCAGTTGTTGCACTACATGCCATATTTTTGTTGCTGGTTACTATATGTATTTCAGGTTTGAATAGTCCTTTATGGTGCCACCGACCGAGATTGCTGGGTGACATTTTCATCGTGCATTTAGAATGAGCACTTTGAGTTGGCTAACTTTTCTCTTTCCCTCTCACTCTGTGCTTACCTCATACTTAATGCGTCCCCGTCACTGGTGCCAATGACATCTTTCCGTGTCCTAATCCATGTTCACTCTCTCTCAGTTGTGCTGCTGCCAATGAACGGGATCAGTTGAAAAGGAGGATGAGGATGCTGGCATTGTGGGACCAATTCAGTCTTGAGGAGTGTGTAAATGACATTTCATTTCGTTTGATATTCAGGTGCACTATATTCCTGATAAATCGTTCACTTTTTTTGACTGGTTTGTGGGTTCATTGTTAATATTAAACGGAAAAAATCTTAAGAGATCTGTATCTTGGGTCATTAATTCATTTTCAGTGTCACTTATTTTAAGATTAAGATCCGAAGATTTAGAGGAAGAGGTAGGGTGCATCTTGGGTTAGACACCAATCACAGAAAAGAGAACAAAGACACAATCCTTCCCACCTACAGGTCATGTCACTATAAATCAGCAGGCTCTCTATCTTCATAATCCATACACATTTAAATTGAGTATTCAGTAAATGAGAGTGAACTAAGTATAGATATTTTTCCTCAGAAAGTGGTCTTGCATTCACATAATCCTGATTCTCTGTGTGTGTGTGTAAAGGCACCAACAATACTTTACTCCAGTGAAATGCTTTTCTTTAAAATACAAAGCATGTATACGTATAGACATATAATGATGACGAATAATTATTCCATGAGATGCATGAGAATAAATGAACAAGAAAGAAGGAGTAGGCACCCGACTCTGCTATATTCCCTTCCACTGTATGACGCCACCCATCGTAATTATTTCAAGATATGACTGTTGAGAGTCATTGTTGACACATCTTCATAATACAATACAGATGAATATGAAACATAAAATTATTTTAATTGTGCTTGAGTTTAGGAATTGTGTGCATTTTAAAGGATGACGTGATCCGGTGTTTCAACTGGTATTACCGGTAATTATATCATTGAAATTGCTAACATTTCAGTAAGATCCTGTATCACTACCTTTTGCAAATACATTATAAATCTTAATGCAGTTATATCACAGCTCAGTCAAATGTGGTGGAACACAGTTGTTTGTCAAGCTAAACTGCAAGAGAGGGCTATTTACAAACAGTTGTAAATTCTGTCCAAAAAAGCTCTCAGTCACCAGTGAAAAAAGGAACCCAGACCCGTACTACATCGATGAGGGGACGGAGGATAATGGCAAATGGCCTGTTATATAACTTTGGTCCAAACATGGAATTCATACTCGTGTTCTATCCAGATCACATAGAATACTGGTTCTGACAAATGACCACGCAACAAAGAGACATATTCAACGCTGAAAACTTACTTTTCATAGTTTATGAAGCTCGAGCTTATAGCCACTTCTGCTGTTAAAACCCATGGCCAATATTTTTTGGTGACTTAACTGTAAATGGGTCTATAATGCAGTCCCGTTTATAGTCGCATGATGGACTGATGAGGCTTCATGAAACAGTGTCCCTACTTTCAAGGCTGAGTAGATGGCATCCATGGTTAAAAAGAATAGAAATTGTTTCTCAAATCCAAAGATTTACAGCAGAGAGTGTCATTTAATGGGCTCTGAAAACAAGGACAGCGTATGTTGAAGCCACATAAGCCCATCACTAATCCATATAATGTGCTTTTCTTTCAGAGCCACATACTGTCCTGGCCTCTCCAACTAACCTCTAGTCTGGAAGCCTGTCTGGGGGATCCCTCAAGCTCATCCTGGTGGGCTGCAACACTGGTCTCACCCAAGGGAGATACAGCAAGTGCTGACAGGTTAGTGTCAGCACTGGAGGGTTACCTCCAACACCTTGCAACTAAGAGCCAAGACTTCTGTTTGGCAACTATCATCCTTTGTCCTGGAGGCAAGGAATCAGCTGGCCAAACATGCAACGCCAGACTCACGCTTGCCAGATGTAGTCAGAGACTGGAAGTTGCAAGTGAACTTTAAGCTCACCTTTCACACTGAAACCCCCCCAACCAACCTGCCATTGGAGCTTTTTTTGAACCCAACTGCGTTGATTCTATCGCTGCATCTCAAGATGCCTCAAGCATCGATACTCTCCGCAAATAAAGCAAATTCGTCTGAGTGTATATACGGCAATAAGATGCTGAAAGGGATTATGTGCTGGCAAGTGTTGCACTGCATCAGCCAAATAAATGTAGTGTGTTTTTAGTCGATACTTGCAGGAGACATTTACATAAATACTGCTCACATGATAACATGAAATCCATTTTCAGCTATTTGGCTCATTTGAATATAAATGAAAGAAAGCTCTTAGGTTTCATCCATTGTGTGATAAAGCAGTGCACAGACAAATTTTAATAAATCAGTTTTTACTCCCTAATAAAAATAGAAAGATAACACACAGCTGCATTAGGAAGCCGAGGTTCTGTGAGGACGGCTTCCCTGGTGAATTACAGGCCAAAATCAGAATTCCAGCCGAATCCATGGGTCTAATTCTTATTCTTATTTGTCCCTTCAGATATTCACGTGGATTCTTGGTCTTCCCTCACATTGAGGTTCACATCGAAGTGCAAAGCAATGAGGGATGCTTACTGCCTAGTGCTGGTACGCATAATGATGGAAGGAAACTTGATGTCTCACATGGGCAATTGTTCATATTTTCCCATGGTATTGATCAACTGGGATGTAACAGACCACGTGCTACAGGATATAATTGTGACAGTATTTATGTAAATCATTTTATAAAACATGTCTCCCAGGAAGAAGCAGTGCTCCCCGCTTACTGTGACTTCTTAAATCTTCTTGAACTCTTTAAATTTAAAAATGACTTTTGACAAATCCAGCAACTTTTCTGGTTCAGGTTCTGCAGTGACCGTGTGCCTGTTCCACAGAGACTAGTCAGGCTGAGGCAGCAGTCTACTAAGCTGCCAAGTAATACTGGAGCGGGTTTCCTTGTTTACATGAGCCTAAGGGTTTGCCAGGTGTATATACATATATATATATATATATATATATATATATATATATATATATATATATATATATAAATTTCACACCATACTGTTAGAAACTCGCGCCCCAAGCTTCAGCCTGTTTTTAATATATATATATATATATATATATATATATATATATATATATATATATATATATATATATATACGCGAGTTTCTAACAGTACGGTGTGAAATTTATATATATATTAAAAACAGGCTGAAGCTTGAGGCGCGAGTTTCTAACAGTACGGTGTGAAATAGAAAGATAACACACAGCTGCATTAGGAAGCCGAGGTTCTGTGAGGACGGCTTCCCTGGTGAATTACAGGCCAAAATCAGAATTCCAGCCGAATCCATGGGTCTAATTCTATACATATTAATTTCACACCATACTGTTAGAAACTCGCGCCCCAAGCTTCAGCCTGTGTAACAGAGCTCGGACAACCTCAGACATGCACCGAAATGTTCACAATTTCCCGCCTCGCAATGTGTCTTTGTCAAAATGTATGGTAAACTACAAGTCACATCCGACTTACGACCTGCTTGACTTGCGTCCACGGCCAGCAGATGCTTCTTTTTTTTTTTAATTCAATGTCTGGCACAGCAGCACGTAGCAGCCCAGCAACGCTAGTTACGGCAGCAGCACAGTATCCCAGCATCTCACTCTCACACAGCCATCTACCACTACAGTAGCACCGGTTGGTCGGTTCCAATCCCAGTCATAAGTCTGCTGTTACTTGTATAATATAGATGGCTGTGTATTTTCAATCGTGCGAATATGACATTTACAATCATTCGCGACTTCTGAGGGGACACACATACAAAGGGCCACCTCCTGACTCTCTGTCTCGATTCCGTCGACTGTAATCAGACTAAGATGTTTACATGCATTTGAAGTTTCATCCGAGCTGGAATAATGCAATCATTTGTTTTTTCTGGGCTTTGACTAACCATGATCACTCTCTGCAGAGTCACAGAAGGGTGCAGCTCCACTTACTGCCAGCAAACGCATGAGCCATTGAGCATCTTTTCGGACAGCCAGTAACAACTTTCCTCACCGTGGAGGAGGCCACACTGATGTCAGAGTAGTCGCCAAGTCTGCTTAGTATAAACAAGTGTTTCATTTGTCCGTTCTACACCAACGTGAGTTCGCCTTGCCCTGCCTTCCAAATACACACTGACTAGATCTGACAGGTGCGAGATGTCGCAGAGGTATTCTGTGAAGTATGTGCTGAATTCAGAACGCAGGCACAGAAAAGCAGAAACAACAGTGCATCTTTCTCTCCCCACCATGAGGAGATATTGGTTGTTATGGCAGCATTGAAGACAAACATGAAACATTAAAGACATAGACAGAGCAACAACACAATCAAAACCATACAAACAAAGAAAAGACTGTAGAAACAAAACAGTACACTAAATTTCACATAGAATAAAATAAATGCCCAACAATTAAAGTCCAGTCAGAGTCCAACACTGTGTATCCTAACGTCACTGTGCATGAAGGAACGATGGAATCATGCGCTCATGCAGCAAGGGTGGACAAGTCTGTCTGCCCAGCGCCAGCCTCTTCTTGTGTCCTATGTTGGCTGCATTCTAAGGCTTCTAAGGCACTGTCCTAGAGCCACATAAGGCGCTATGTATATTGAACAGGGCTGGAATTACATCACTGCGCTGGTTTGTTTTTGCCTCAACCCTCAGAGCTTACACTTGGGCTGGTGGTGGACCTCACAAATGACTTTGATCATTAACCTCGCTGAAGCAGCTATGTTGTTTACTGAGTGGAAGGAAACCGCAAATCACACTACTTGGGTTGAGTTTCAGATTTCCAGTTTTTTTCCCCTCAACTAGTGAATTCTTAGCTCTGAAAATGAGGTCACAGCCATCAGAGCAATATTTATGTAGTATAAAAAAGAGATTTAATCTGTGTTTGTTTCAGTTCACTCTTTTTTTCCTGGATATACTGAAAAAAATAGTTAGTCCAGTCCCAGTCCTACAGTATACACAGTATAAACCAACTGATGTCATGAACTACCTGCTGACCTAATGACCACAGAGATTCACGAAGCTTCACCTGCCCAACTGGTTCCTTACGTCATGGTAACTGTCGACTGTTAAAAGAAAGCAATTCAAATAAAGCAGCCGTGACTCTCCAGGGAAGTTGGGAATGGTGCTAAAATACCATGTACATGTGAAGTTCCAAAACAAGATTGACAGATTCGGGCCAGAAACCTGCAGCTCAGAGTGGATCCCCTTGTTAGGTCCATTTCTGTCACAGACTGATGCCCTCACAACTTGACTGGCTGAAGCCCAAATTGACGTAATTTGGATCAAGAGCTCATCCTCCTTAAAGCTCTGCCTCCGTTTCCTGCTCCTGGAATCTCTTGGTCCAGATCGCAGTCTGATTTTAATGAGAGTCTGCTCGGGAATCAGCGGTAGAGCTTTGTTTTTCACAACAGAATCATCCTCTGGAGTCAGACAGCTTTTGTACGTTTAAGCGACCCCAACAAACAAGTGTACCAATTGGTGTGATGCAAAAATGACCCGTGAGTTGCACCGTCTGGATGGTGATTCAGTTGCTGGTGTACAACAATTGCTCATTGTTCCCTGCGTTTTTAACTTTTTTTTTGCTTCAGGACTTATATGAAGCTTCATGAAGCAATGTCCTTCAGAGCCCTCTAGGTGGCGCTTTTCGCTCTAGCTTTGGTTTCGAACTATTTCAGTGAAACCTCACATCATTTCGTTCCACATATTGCTGGTGAAGGTTCATGAGTGGACCTTAGGTTCGAACAGCAGGACACTAGATAATGGATGCATGTCATATACCCATCCACGCTTCGGGTCATTGTCCATTTGCAGAATCCATTTGTGCTCAAGCTTTAGCTTCCTGGCTGATGGCTATTTCGTGAAGTGCACCAGTCCCCCCTGCAGCAAAACATCTCCACAGCGGGAGACACAGTCCTTCCCAGTTAGGATAGAGCCTTTGGACTCATAGTCTTTCACTCTGTTCTTTCCTCAGGAATTGTGACAATTTGTCAACTCTTTCATGTTGCTCTTGGAGAGACTGATTCTTCTTGGTCTTCCATTTCTTCTCATTTCATTATGAATGCTCTCCTCTCAGCTTCAGCCAGGATTTTCTCACAGGCTTTTGCTTTTGTCCTTGGGTTGACTTCACACCAAAAACTGTTCATCGCTCAGACACTTTTCCTTCCTGAGCAGAATGACCAGATGAACAGTTCAGGCACCTGGACATTTTAGTAAAGGATGAATTAGACAACAGAGTTGTGTTTGTTTGTTTTTTTTAACCCATGACGTCACAAAGGAGCGAGTATTTCACGTATGTCTTAAAATTCATCGATAGGACCGCTTCAAACGTCTTCAGACGCTCACAAACCCATGACATCATCAATATCGTCAACCACTACAGTGCCATCTCGTGGTGAATGTTCTCTCTATATGTGACCTCAAAACACTGGAATTATTTTTTTTTGCGGAACACCCACACCTCTGCAGGATCTGAAGGACAGATCCGTGAGTCTAACTTACAAGACAAACTCAGTCGGTCTGATTCTGTCAGTGCGACAAACTCAGAAGACGTCAGGTCCATACAAATTCGCAGACATTCACTGGTGAAGGTGGGATGAGCTGCCATGGTACAGGTAGCAAAGCGGATGCCTATAAATACAACTGCAGGGCTGCGTGCTGCAACGCCAGGATGACCCGATCATACTACAGGAAATTATTAGGTTGATCTGCTTACCCCAGTCAGGAAACTCGCACAATACATAACAGGCAGAGCATGCAGAGCCGAGGGGGCAGCCTGAAACAGGCATAACATGGCGATCAGAAACACACACAGATATGACAGACGCTAAAATTTCTCTTTGATTTCTAAAAGTTAACTCAAGCGGTTCAAGCTTTACTTGGCGATAATTCAACTTAGGACACTGGTTTGTCTTCAGCTTGGCAAATGCCATCGAAGTTTCTGGGCAAAACAGTCTGCCATGGATGTTAAAACAGAACTGGAGAACATTCTGACTCACTTTCTGATTGACCTATCTGACCGTTGAAGATAACACTAAAAGCTCTTTCAAACAAGCGGGCCGACGGACTGTAATAACTGTGGCACAGTGGTCGGCTGAGAGCAGGTTTATGTGAGGTTCTATTGACGCCATACGTCCTCAGTGTTCAAGGCCATGAAGCGTGCTCACTAAGTTCTTAGACGAGATTATGCTGCCATCTAGTGGAGTCAACCTTAAACCTCAACAAAATGCTGGACTGTACACAATCATGAAGATCAAATCGTTCAAATTAGAAAGATAGCGATGTAGAGGCACTGTTTCCTTTGGAAATTATAACATACATGTTAATACGATACACTTCATGGGCACTGAAAGTTGGATTTAAAGCTTTCATTACTCTTATATTGCTTAAAGTTTATACTAATCATATATAATATAATATATATATTATATATATATATATTTTATATATATATATATATATATATATATATATATATATATATATATATATATATATATATATATATATATATATATATATATCCATCCATTCACCCATCCATCCATCCATCGTCGCCCGCTTATCCATTGCGGGGGCAGCAGCTTCCGGAGGTCACACCAAACGGCCTTCTCCCGAGTGTCATCCACCAGCTCCGACTGGGGGATCCCAAGACGCTCCCAGGCCAGCGTAGAAATATAATCTCTCCACCTGGTCTTGGGTCGACCCCTCGGTCTCTCCTGCTGCCCCAATTCTCCAACCAATCTCCAAATCCCTAATCCCCTCACATGAGAACAACACCCCGAGATACTTAAACTTCTCCATTTGAGGCAAGATCTCAGTCCCAACCTGGAGAGAGCAATCCATCCGTTTCCGGTTGAGAACCATGGTCTCGGACTTGGAGGTGCTGATCCTCATCCCAGCCACTTCACACTCAGACGCAAACCGATCCAGCGTGAGCTGTCGGTCACACGATGATGAAGCCATCAGAACCAAATCTTCTGCAAAGAGTAGAGACTGGATCTTCAGGCCACCAAACCGCAATGGGAATACATCAGACTTGCATCCAAGTATACGAACACAACTCCCACACCGGGAATACAGAGATTGAACAGCCCTCAGTAGAGACCATACTCCCGAAGCACCTCCCACAACCGATCCCTGGGCACCTGGTCATAAGTCTACAAAGCACATGTAGACGGGTTGGTCACACTCCCAGGAACCCTCAAGAACAGTCGCAAGAGTAAAGAGTTGGTCCGTAGTTCCACAGCCAGGACGGAACCTGCATTGTTCCTCTTGAATCCAAGGTCCATATATATATATATATATATATATATATATATATATATTATATAATTAATAACGGTCTCTTGAGTCACTTGAGCAGTTGGCGGGCTCCGTGAGAGCTATTACTTTCTTCCATTGTCCTTCAAGTGAAGATCTTCCCGGTCCTGAGTTTTCGTTTTCAAATGAAAACCTAAAGTCAAATATTTCTTCCGAACTTCCGGTGCTGAATCAGACATTCATATAATCCAAAGAAGCTGTGGTCACAAAATGAATGAATCACAGTGAGAGTTTCAGGCTTTATTAAAATGAAATTCACAATTCACTGTGTTCTGGAAGTCACTTAACACGGCAACTCCACCTCACAAAAGGACATAAACTAGTCACAAACAATCAATGCCAGGTGAAAGCTGGTGTGCAGCATTGAATAAAATGACAGCGAGGTCAGAACACTGATTAAAAGGCTGTAACTCACTACTGTTGGGGAAACAACAACACAATGTCACTCATGAAGTCAAGTGTAACGACTGACTTCCACTAATCGACAATCACTTCTGTCTAGAAAACACATTTGATTAAAGGCAACAGACAACCAAAGTGACTTGAATCGTCACAATCAATCATGTGCAAAAGGCTTTTTCATTTCAAGGTTCACAGGTGAGGCATGTTAAATATAGGCAGAAGCGAAGACACCGGTCAGCCCGGAGCTGAACTGGTCTACCTCCAGGGTCGGCTGCTTTGGACCCTGGAGCTCCCACAAGAGGAGCCCAAACGACTGCTGGCACTGCAGATGTCAGACTGACTGCTGACGGTTGACATCCGGCTGGACATGCGACCTGAAGGGAAAAGAAAAGATGTGAAGGCTGCGACTCTGTTTTCACTTGTTGAAGAGACTTCACATTTCTCAGTAGGTGGCACTCTTGCTTTAGTAAGGTTCTCTTTCCAACATCTCCCTCACTCGCACATTCTCCTACCTACACAGTACCTGCAGTATTCTTCATCCTCTCAGGCCTTAGCTCCTCCTCTAGCTGCTTAATGGACCGCTTCATAAATGGATCTTCTCCCTGTCCTTGCACTTCATAACTCTCAAAAACTATGCCATAGGACTGCGGGCAACACTGGTTAAGTCTGAACAGTGAACAGTGCTCAGTCACATCATTACATTCAAGTGCTTGGAAGAAAATAGAGGGCAAATAACAGTCTAAAAAAGGGCCACACGGCAGCCTACTGGTTAGCACTCTCGCCTCACAGTATGAATGTTCGGCTCTTCTGCATGGAGTGCATGCTCTCCGTTTGCACGTGGGTTTTCTCCGGTTTCCTCACACTGTTCAAAGAGTCAGTGGCTCAATTGGACACTCTAAAATTGCCTCTCGGTGTGTGTACTGAAATCACACTTCTCTCACCTGGTTCTCCATATACTCATCACCAGGAACCATTTTTCAACATATTTTCACTCTCCTGTGCCATTGACACCTATCACTGGTGATGGGCAGCGTCATGAAACAGTGTCCATATTTTCAGAGCTCAGTGGGTGGTGCTCTCAGTTTAAAACTGATCTGAGATTTCACTGAAATGATGAAGATTCACTAGGCCATGACTACTGTAGTTACAGCCATTACAGCTACATAACTCATGCTATATTATTATTATCATTACTATTTCAATTTTATTATTTTTTAATTTTTTAACAATTTAGGTAGTGACCTGAACCTTTAAAGAAGTATATTTTTTATATATTCAGCTTTTAAAAATACATACAGTACTATATATATATAGTTAAATAATATTGTGATTTATTTGATACTTTTTTTTAATATTCTGATATTTGTATTCAGTTTTTTAAAACATTTTTAGATATGCATTACACTCATTTTCCATGACGCAAAACAACCGCTCATGTTGAAATTCTTGATTGATCAAAAATACTGCAATATTTACAAGAAAATAAAACATGATTTATGGTATATAATGTAATTTTGACACTGAGCTTGAACTCCCACACATCAGTACCAATGTACTGGATTAGAACAAGTTCTTCTCTGGACTGTTCCACGACATTTCTGAAACTGTTCAATAAATCAGAAATACCCAGCACTTAACTAGTCTTCTGGCAGATTGGGACCTGCCGTGCCCATTCTTTGATACGAGGTAACTCCCCAAGAACTGCTTCATGAAACACCGTCTTTATTTTCATTTCAGAGCCCACTAGATGGCACTCTGTGCTCAAAGATCTTTGGACTTGAACAGCCATTTCAATGAAACTTGCCTCATTTTTAGAACAACGGTGCCACCTACTGAGCTCTAAAAACAAGGACACTGTTTCATGAAGCCTCACTGGCTCATCACTACTCTTCTCTCACCCCAGAATTGTCCTGAAAATGTCTGTTTTCTTATCCCTGTAGATTTTTACATATTTCATGTATAATCAGACATACTTATTTAAACTCAATCACTCTCCCTGTCCTCGGCCCTCCAGAGTCATTAGATAGCTGACAGGGTTCATCGGTTCCAGGTAGAGTAACATCAGCAGCATGTACTCTGGGTCACAAGCCTGGACTGTCCTGTCCTGGACTTCAGCTCCACTGGCCTGTCCTAGCCAGGCAACAGGAAGCAAGACTGAGGGAGAAAACCTGCACACATGCAGTCTTGCGGTGACGCCCTTCAGCTGTTTTGCTGCACGGCATGAGCTACTTTAAAAATGGAAACAACACTTCTCTTGGTCCGGCGGGCTTACTGTTGGGGTTGCTGGGAATGAGCTTCTCGAGCTGCTCCTTGATTCGGCTCAACTCGTGTTCCGTGAACCACCAACGCTCCTCTGCCATCTGCAATGTCTCTCCCTGCCACAGGTGCTGTCTCTTCCTCCTTGTAGGCGGAGAAAAGCAGGATTTTGGGATGGTGCCTGTCGTCATACCTTCAGGAAACTTGAGAGCAACAACTTTAAGACCTGGAGTAAGGAAAGAAAGAGGAATTCATTAAGTCCTACTCTTGTCCAACTCTTTGCAGAATTCATTAATTAAAAATGTATTCATCACTTGGCTGTCTCACAAATTTCACTGAACCCACATAGCTCTATTCAAAGTGGGCGACAAATTACCTTTTTTTTCAATCTATTGAAAGCCCTAATATTAATATTATATTGCATTGTATTACCATTTTAGACACATAAAATGGTAATATAAAGTTGCAATTACTTTGTGTTACTGTTTAATACAAATGTGTTGTATCCTAGTAGACATTAAATTTGCTTCTATCATAGGAATATACATTTTTCAGCTCTCACCTCCGGACAACAAAAACAAATTTTCAAAGCCTTTTTCGCTCATGTAAGTGGCCACCTTGTTGGCCGCTGTTTCATCTTCGTCGTAAACAATAATGATTCTACCACTCACATTTTTCTGCACAAAAAGTTAAGGATTACACAAAATGAAGAAAAAATGTCGTAAAACATTTAATGCTCGTAAAGGATACATAGTCCAGCACATTCCTGGGGTAAGGAATCAACGTCCGCGACATCCACGTTCCAGGAAGATTGTGTGCTGTTGAAAAAGTGGTAACAGTTCATTAAACACACATCATCTTATCCCAACCAGACACGTGCACAGATAGACCCCAAGTGGTGCTCAAGCAACAGCTCTTTTTCTCCACATGAGAAAAGCAACAATCATGCAGGCCCCTGCTTTGTTTTCGACTTAAATTCTTCAGTTACTCTCTCTTTGTCATTCATTCTGCCCGGTATATGATGGGGCAGTTATTCAAGTCAATGTGAGAATTCTTCCATGGCCTGTAGATGTGAGGTTTCATTGTAATAGCTGGTGAAACGCTAAGACTTGAAAGCAGAGAGCGTGCCATCCAATGAAAAAAAAATCATGAAGCTTCATAAGTATATGGCTACCAACAGCATCAAAAAGAGAGAAAAAAAACAATGTTTGTGCAATCCCCTGACATTGTGAGGAGTTACATTAACCACATTAGCATTAGAACCAGCAACCTTGCATTCGGCTCAAACCAGTGTAATATGTCACTTTAAGGGTGCATGAAGAGGTCAACCCACTGTGAGTAAACATGGACAACACATTGTGTAAATTACAGGGATGTGGCGACACAGATACCGCTCACCACCGATACTGATCGCATGGGTAGACAATGAACCTTCTGTGTTCATGATGTGGAAAAACAAACCATTGAGTCATTTTAATTCAGAGACGTTTTTATGCACCTCTTCAAGGAGACAAAAAATAGCAAAATCTTGCAGAATGCAGCAACTATTCTGTCAAAAAGACAAATGAAAAACACTTCATTCGAAGTGAGATGTCGCAGTTTTGAGAGTCTCTTGAGATGAAATATTTACACACTGGGCTGCTCATCTAGCTTGGTGAAATTATTTATTTATAAATTATTTCTTGGGCAATTGGCTGCGCGTTTCGAATGTCACGCTCAGACCAACGGGTTTGCTAAGCGTTAGCTGCGCTGACAGCCTGCTAACAGCGGTCTGACTTTCATGCACCCCTAGTAAATAAAAAAAAAATACAAAATGAACCCAGAACATCAGCAGCAAAAACAATAACTAGAACCTTAATATTAATGAGAATTTTAGAATACATTTTTTCACAACTATTGCCCACCCCCCCGCCGGTGCACGTGTCTGACCCCAGCATACCTCCGATGAGATGGCAGAGGTCATACTGATCTCGTTCCCGCACGTCCAGAAGAAGGTAGGGGCAGTCAGGGGGAGGTATATCAGTTACATCGCTGCTGGACAAACTTGGTTTGGGCTTTGGATGAACACACATCTCTCCCACACCGGTTATAACACTGACAAAGCAGAAAAGGCAGTCAGCTGTCCCGTTACTTTGAAGCAGGGATATTAACAGATCATCACTGGTATGTTTAACAACATTTAATATAAAGGAGTTGCACACACATTCAAATGATTACCTTGAAATAAATTCCACACTAGTCACTAAAGACAAGTGTATTTCACTTGTTTTTGATTCCATTCCTCTCATCCGGTTCTAACAGGGGAACCTCATCATTTAAGGCAGTCTCTCAAGAGCTGTTCGCCTCACTCACACCCATGAAGACAATAAAACTAGTTGGCACTTCCACTGTTGTTGATTCCTGAAAGGCAGTGCCTCACCTAACACTCCAAACAACCTCTTTTCAACAAGAAATTGGCTCATAAACACATAGACTGGCTTCACAAAACAGCAGATAAAAGTCTGTCTTACCTTAACATAGTTGATCTGGTAGTGGTTTCCCCCGTCGGTTTCGGCGAGTCATTCGTTGTCTCTAAAGGCTGCTCTGGAGCTATAGGAGGCTCAGGCTGATTTTCTGCACAGGAGTCAGAAACAGAATTGATAATGTTTAAAAATTTTTACGTAGTTCGATGATGTATCTTTAAAAAGAGAACTTTTGTATAGTTACTTGATGCAACAAGGCCATACATACACAAAATACAAAAAACACAAAACTATTACCTTCTTTACCACCGTCTTCATTCAGATCTGATAAAGCAGCAACGTTAAGAATCTGGCAAAGAGGAAAAGTTGAAATGACTTTTTCACAAACGTGTGGAAAGGGGAAAGTGTTCAGCTTGAATACACTTACCAGCTGTGCGAAAGTTGTCACCTTCAGCCTTTTGAAAAGTTCATCTTTGCGGTACTTGTAATCTAAATAAACAGAATAACAGACAAAACATGCACAAATAATGACCATATTATTACAAAGGAGGACTGCAAGGTCAAAGTTATTTCAGTCATTCGATTGTAATTCGTGATTTAGTGAAGATTTAGGTTTCTTCGTGATTTTGGCTGTAGTTCACTTTTGCATTGACAGGAATGTGTCAATGTAAAGTTGTCAGATTGTTTTGTTTTCTTTGCAACTCTTTTCACATATTCTTTGCTGTGGAGTGACACTCAATAAAACACACAACGTTCTATGATAGCCAGGATTCATAAAAAAAAAACAAAAAAAAAACATGCAGTTGCTTTTCAAAATAAAACACCTTAATTGAAAGAACAACAACATATATTCAAGTACATCACAACAGTTGAAAAGGTGTTTTAGCATTGATACTCGGGCACTCTGGTTTCCTCCCACAGTCTTATAAGATCTCTCAAAGAGTTGTCTGTAGGTGTAATGCCTAAATGTTGTGTGTGTCTCATGCGCCGGTAGGATGGCGACCTGTTCAGGATTAACCTCACCTCTCGCCCAAGGAGCTTGGTTAGGCTGCAGCAGCCCGCTAAAGATTTTTAGATCGATAACTGTGCTTCCACAAACTAGCAGGTCATGGAACTAGTGAACCGCAGAATTGTTGTTTCATGCACCAAACAACATGAACCGGTAATTCACTGAATTTGCTCACCTACAGTTTAACTAATAGCAGACAGAATAATTCAAGGGTATTATCCCCTTTCATGTTCCAAGTAACTCACATTTGTTTGTTTCCTCCATTTTCTCAAGATGCTTTGACATACTGGCTCCTGTCAAATTAATAGCAGTAACAATAACAGTGAATGGATATGTTTATACCCCTGCTCTTTTAAGAATGTTTAACATCATTGTTATACTAGACACCATACCTGTGTCCAGCTTTGTTTTGACATGCTGATACTTGGGATTTCTGGGAATTCGTGTATTAAGGCTCTTGAGAAAAACAAAATATAGTTCAGTCGCCAAGATTTTCTGAAATTCTATTCTAGTCAAACAATTGACAAGAAATACAGATTTTGAATTAAATACATCTATAGTACCATGTTTTGTTCATGCCTTACCTTTCCACTGCCAAGTGTTATAAACTTTGACATTGTCACAGTTAAAGCTAGATAAAACTGACCCTGCCCTGCCGATGCCACGCCACCATTCTAGCTGCATCAGTGACACAACTAGAGCCAAGGTGGTGGAAGACAGCTGTGTCTTATCCTCCCAAGAGTATCCCAAGTATTTTGCCTGCTTTAAATCATTTCAAAGGCAATCTGTTACATTATATCCATTCATGTTATCATAGTTTGACACAGTGTCAAAGCCAATGACAAACTACGATGGAGGCAAACTACCCAAACATTAAATCCACTTCAAGTTCTTTGACATCTAAGAAGCAATAAAGTCACAGTGTGCTGATGTGTCACCGAAAGGTTTGCATGTTGTATCACAAAGTTTGAGGAATCTTTCTACTTCAACAAAGGAGAATAAATTAAAGATGTATTGTGTAAAATAGGAAGATCATTGGTCATCTGGCTTGGAAGCTATTGAAGCCTTCTTTGTCCTTTATATTTCTAATAAAATAATATTCTTGTTCGACCTGGATGCCTCATCAGTAGAACTGAGTGACCATTTCACAGCTACTTTTATGAAAATCACTGACAAGCACCCATCCCGCAAATGTTAGAAGATCATCAGGCCAGACACTCCTCCAAGTATCCACCATCAGGTTCTAACCCATAGGGTACCACCTTTGTGCAATTATTATTATTACACACTTGCCATTTCAAGCCATTTTGTCAAAGTCAACATGCTTTAATTTTATGATGTTTTATGAAGCTGATAAAAGTGCATTATAAATTAAATCTATTATCATCACCATTATATTATCCGCATATTTATTTACTTGTGCATTGATTTTTTTTTAACTATATTCACAGATTTCTTCATTGAGACTAATATTCATGAACTTCAAAGCCTCATTCCACGATATGAAGAGCAGCAATAAAGGGCAAGAACCCATGTGACTGTAGTCCAAGCAGTGCCTACTTCCAGGAAAGGTTTGACCTTAAATATGTGTGTACAAGAAAAGATACAGATTGAGACAGCATATTGTGAGATTCCATTCAACACCTTGAGAAAGGAAAGTATCAACAAGTGTTTGCAGAATATCTGCGTGATGTGGAATATTCAATGACAAAAACATTTTATTTCACCAATGGAGGAATGTGGCAGAAAACTAAGGTTAAAAACCAGTCTCCATCTGAAAACATTTTAGTTATTTATACTCAAAACAATATGTGAATGTACAAAGTGTCAAAGTAACTCACTTTTTTGCATTTCCTCCAGTCTTTCCATGTATTTAGACATGCTGCTTCCTTCGATAGAAACAAACACACAACCATGCGTATGTTACAAAAATTGTTATTTTGTGTTCATATAAATGTACATGTGCTCATAGCACATTCAAAGAGATGAAGAATCTTGATAGTTAACAATGGCATTGTTTTCGCAAAATATTTGGGGAAATATGACAACAATTAAGTAGCTTTGATAAAGTAATGCACAATCCAGTGAACGCCAAAGTACAAAAACAAGTACAGAACTGTGGAAGACAACTTACCTGTGTCGAGTTTTGTTTTGATATGTTGATACTTTGGATTTGCTGGTATCTTCTTGTTTGTGTACTGAAAAAAAATCAGTTTGTGATTTCGTAATTTGCCAAACTCTAACCAAGTTTTACCAAATTCGTTTTCCTTCAAATATATAGCTCACATGTAAAATATCAGGATAACATGAGGCTTATATTATGTTTGCACAACATAGTCACTGATTTGTTAAGTGACCGAATTGAAAATGTTGTTGACATAAGAATAGACATGTGCAACACTTTAAAAGGAGTCATTTTCCCCTTTGTATCACATATTTTTTGTTTTAAGCACTAATCCACCTTACATGATTTATAAAGACACGGTAACACAGGGACTTTGGACGACTATTGAATATGTGTGTGCTTCGTTTCATGTTCGAGATTCATGCCGTTTGTCAATGATATATACACACAGATATATTCAAAGGAAATGTGCATTTTTTGTGTGTTTGCTTTTCTTTCGTCTGCAGCACTGCTGCTGACTGTAAATGAAACCGGTTGTAGTTTCAAGCTTCGTGTTGCTTTGTTTAATATCAACTGTTAATGTTCTAAAGTGACGTGCTACCTGCTATGTTCAGTAGCTTAAAGGAAAACAAACGTGTGACGTTTATGTTGGTATGGTAACAGCATGTTGCTAACTATAGCAGCCACCAGGCTAACGCAATAGGTCGGTATTTTTTCCCAATTTGCTGGAACCGGAAATTCTGTAATATTCAAAAACATTTCATGCAGCTAAGTACAGCAAATACGGTTAATGATTTTTAATATTAGAGTTACCCCAGCATCGCCGATGCTCGACCGGAGCGACATTCTTCTCATCTCGTTCAAAAAAAAAAAAAAATCAAACATCAGAAATTGTGCGGCCCAAAGAAGGGCTCATCTGATTGGTCGGAGGAACACTGGCAGCCAATCACAGACGACAATACTCTAATGCTCTACCAGAAGAGTTTGCGCCACACAGCGTTAGTGTTGCTATGCAACGGTAGACGCTGCAGGTGTCGTTGCATGAAAAAGCAACTCTCGGACCTATTTCTACTAAGCCTCTGAAATGTCCTGTTATCAAAGCATCACCGTTTGCTTTTTTAGAATGTATTTAATGTGTTCCGAATGCACGTTATTTCGTAGGTTACATTTTCACATCTTAAAATTCTGCTTAGATAAAACTTTGACAACATTAAATGTGTAAGTCATTGTTTATTTGCAAACAATGCGCTGAGTGGTATCATAATTCAAATAATGCTTTGAAATGAGAGCATTCTGGATTTGTGTTCGATTGCTAATGTCTGCTTAAGTTTCCAACAGAAACCGCCAAAATTAAATTGTAAACTTAAAAAAAAACATGATTTTGCTTGAAAATTGAATGCTCAATATATATTTTTTAAATGAGTGTGTTATATGAAAAAAAAAAAGCACTTAAACACCGTTTTGCTCAGGACTCGATTGATCGTGCCTGAAAACGAAGGCGCACTGTTTGACCAACATGGAAGTGAAAGGCTGTAAACTCCAACTTCACATCAGCTTTCACTATTAAGGAATGTAATTTGCCGAAATGGCGTCGGTAATGGTGAGTCGCTGTGTGTTTCATCCCGTTGCAGTGTTAGTGATGTACACTTGATGCCGCTGAGTCTGCGAGTTTGTTAGCTTCCTTTCTGCTAAGAGGATTGGAAGATGTCAACAACACACCCCACTGAATGCTCGCTCGTTTTTTGTTTTTTTTTGGTTTATCTGTAAGGTTGAACGAGTGCCTTTAAATCCATATTTACTCGTGTTTTTGAACGGGGGATGTTTTTGCCCTTTTATTAGTTGTTTTCCGAAGTTCGAGTTGCTCAGTGTGCAAAGGAAGTAGCAAAACATTTGCTTCCAGATGAAGCTGCTTGGATGACTGAATGAAACCAGTTGTTTTTTCAACCTTCGCGCAACTGTTAATGTCCCAAAGTGACGTGTTACCTGCAGTGTTCAGTAATTTGCTTCCTAAATTCCTATCCACATCACTGTACCTATAAAGAAGATGACATCACTTGTTTATGCCTGTTGATTTGCACTATATGATTTTATGCAACATGATCCACTGTTTCCACAGGATGACCCGACCCTGGAGAGGTACTTCACCGGGCATAAAGATGATGTCACATGTGCAGATTTCAACTCAAACTGCAGGCAGTTAGGTAAATACACAATCCTTTTCTGGCTGTGGACCTGTATTGGCTCCTCCAACCTTCCTGAGTGGATTACCTAGAAATGTTGATTTTAAGTCACAATGACCAATGTCTTCAAATCCATCTAAATTCATGCATGCAGTAGCAAAGTTGGCCCAACAAATATTTTTATTGTAGGTTTTTAATCCATTCGTGCTGTATTCACCATGAAATTTTGTGAACCATTGACTGAGATTTAAAGGAAAACTAAGATCAGGGCACCAATTTAAGTTTTCATTGTTGCACACCCTGTAACAAACTATAATCCCCACTGACAATGCTCTTTCACTAATCCACTTATGTCATTCTGCTAGCATATAACAATTGCTTTCATTTCAGCTACAGGGTCAGTGGACAAGAGCCTGATGATCTGGAATCTGGCCCCTAAAGGGAGAGCATTCCGCTTTATAAGCCATCAAGATGCTATCACAGCAGTGCAGTTTTCCCCCACCTGTAACCTTGTCGCAACGTCTTCCAAGGACAAGACAGTTCGACTCTGGACACCAACCATGTGAGCATCAGTTTGCTTCAACTGTAGTATCATGACATGAGAGTTGTATATTGAAGTTATGTGCATTAAATAAATGACACTTCTCGGTTGCAGTAAAGGTGATTCATCTGTGTTCAAAGCCCACACGGCTGCTGTGCGCAGTGTGGCGTTCTCTCATAATGGCCACAAACTGGTGACAGCATCTGATGACAAGTCTGTGAAGGTGTGGAGTGTTCACCGCAAGTGCTTCGTTTACTCTCTGAACCAGCACACCAACTGGGTCCGCTCTGCCAGGTACGTCTGTTTACATCTGCAAAGCATACAGAGGTTTACTGGTGACTGCACATTTTATATTTTGTTCATTTTGTTACTAGTGTGTAGTAACAGCCTGTACTTAGAGCAAGAGTATAAACATCAGTACTTTTGGAAATTTGCAAAGTTAGAGAGTCTTCTACTTGATCAATTAACTGAAATACCTCGAGGCAAATCAAAATCTAATTGGATCGCGAATGGAATCGTGTTGAGAATTCTAAATCAATGCTCAGCTCTAGCATATACAGTATGTATGTGCTCTGCAATGGGCTGGTGTTCGCCCGTTGGCTCCTCTAGCCAGGAAAGGCTTCTCCCTCTGAATCAGGAGTGGATGCTACAGTTGGGAAATCACTGAATAAATTAATTGTTGCATCATGTTGTGACCTGTGGAGCCACTCCATTAGCTACCCAGGCTGGTGTGGGCATCAATTGACTGCAGTCAGTACTACCGCCATGAAATGTATCATCCGTACAGGTAGATTACCATACCTGAAAAAATATAATGATAACTCATTGCTTTGTCTAACATCGCTTTCTGTTCTGCAGGTTTTCACCAGATGGACGGCTTATAGCTTCCTGTGGAGATGATCGTTCTGTCAGGCTCTGGGATACTTCATCCAAGCACTGTATCAACTGTTTCTCTGACTACGGAGGGTGAGTCAACAAGCATGCCGAATTTGAATTTGGGCTTATTATATTATATTTAATTTTTCTTAAGGCTTTATTAGATTCTCCTATTAATCCTACAGTGGGGAATTTACATGTAGGAGCAGAAGGACATGACGAGGCACAACAACAAAGACAAGAAGTTTAGAACCTAAAAATATAAATTCCATCATAATAGCTATGTAGTTATGTCAGGAAAGATGAAAGTGGAAAAAAAAATAGAATCAGGGCTGCTACTTGCAGTTTACTTCCCTGCTAAAATAGACATAAAGTTTAATTTCATTGATTGATTTATTTTTGTTTCTGTATGTTTCTGGGTGCCAAAATTGTAAATGAATGTAAATGACTTGTGGACACGCCTCAAAATGCATGTTGCGACGTGGATGTTACAGTGTGGGTGGGTGACTAATTGATGTCTCGTATGTTATGTGATCTACTGAGATCGACACAATGGCCAGGTTTATAAGAGGGGTGCACTAAAAATCCGACATTTTTCCACTGGAACAACGCTAAACATATGATACTGGCTGTTGTGATGATCCATGCAAAATCATGCCTAGCGTGAAAAATGTGTTTCTCTACCACACTTTTCTACGTCACACTTTTTTCATGCTGGACAGCCTCAGCGCTGAAGCAAGTCTTGGCTGCTTTCAGCACCCTAAGACAGTTCTCTACGAGGACCCATCAGTTGTCTTCTTGCCCCTTTTGAGCTTCTAACTACAGAGAACTGCTCCTCTGATGATCCTCTGATCTGTAGCAGATGCTATTCCTTCAATTGCTGCAGACCACAGAGTGAAAACATGAAAAAGTACGCACTTCTCATGGTCCCTCATCAGACACTTCATTGAGATCTATTCAGGACTTTTGCATGGCATTGCAACTGGACCTGAACTTCGTTTCAAAGATCATTATTTGGACGTAGGAATCAGCGAGCATGGATTCAGAGAATCTGTGACAGGGAGGAGCATGACATCCTCCTCAGCCCTCCCTTGTTGTCCGATATGTCTACAGTTCATATATGTGCCATACCAATCAAACTACGGTGTTTGAAATATTGTACTGTACGTGGCGACTTTTTCACTGCTTTCCTGTATTCCCTTTTATAAGCCTTGATATAATCAGCTCTCCTCCAGCAGTTACACCTGTTCTAAATTCATTTTGTTGCAGCACTTCTTTAAATAAATGTAAAAATGCATGTGACCTAATGCACTTGGTGTTTTTATGAGAGAACATGTTTAACTTTAGAATCTTTGGCCAGTCAGAAACCTGCCCATCATTCAAAGTTTCACAACAAAACGTTTTCTTTTGTTTTTATTGAATTTTATATTGTGCAGTGTTGAACTGTCATGGCTACATAAATACTTTCATCGTGTCACTATTGTTTTATTATTTGAAGCATGGCTACTACCCTATGTGAATGCGATGCCTGAGTGAAGCACACGGTCAAAGATACAGTAGCACTAGTAACTCACGTAATAGTTGTTGGTATGTTCATGTTTCGGTTTTTGCCAGTAATTCTCATTTCGGTGACATCACCAAGTTGATGATTATCATTTCAGAAATAAACTCAAACCTGTTTAGAGTTTAGAGTAAGTAAGTAAAATGAATTTAACTTACACTGCCACATTTAATATGACACCAAATACCTTGTTTTGTGGCATTATCTGGAGGACGCTGAAAATTCACAAGCTATTTCTGAAGTGAAGTGTCTGTTTCCTGAGTACCTTTGTGATAGCACAACTACTGCTGTGTTTTCATTTGAGCAGAGCAGTGACGTTTGTGGATTTCAACTCAAGTGGCACGTGCATTGCATCTGCGTCAGCTGACAGCTCATTGAAAATCTGGGACCTTCGAACCAACAAGCTGATTCAGCATTATCAAGGTATTGTTTGCCTTGATGTACTGTATGTGTTCAGTACCTGTACAAACTCACAAAGCTTGTTTTCTCCAGTCCACAGTGCACAGATCAACAGTCTTTCTTTCCATCCGTCCAACAACTTCTTGATTAGTGGATCCAGTGACTGCACTATTAAAATCCTGGATTTGCTAGAAGGCCGTCTTATCTACACCCTTCATGGACACAAGGTGGTGCTAAAGGGCCGCTCAACTGCTGCTCAGCCAATTGAAGGCCATGTACTGTGCAAACTATTCTTTCCATCAAACTTTCAGTGTTAGAATATGCAATATATACTATAGGTAAATTACAATATTTAAGGGTATATTAAAGTATTCTAAAACGTTGGAAACATTCAAATCAATGCAAACTGCAATTGTGTATTTGTTAACCATCTGTCCATATGGACAAATTAAAGCTAATTTCACTTGACTTTAATATTGAGCTTAATTACATTGACATGCTTAAGTCACTCTCAGTTTGGCATGTGTTATGGTTTATAAGAAAGCGAGTGACAACTGTTCTCCCAGAACTTTATAAGCAACACATCAACATAGATCAACACAGTATTCTGTGATGGCATGGAGTAATTTCTGGGACAAAAAGAACACAGGGAGACTGCATGGATATTAGTGGTTGGTTTTGACTGGAGGAAACTAAGTACTGAGTGGGCATCTGTAAAGTTGAGAAAAGTGCGAGAATGAGCATTTAAAAGCACAACACATGCCGAACATAACTACACTCCACAGTCAGTATCACTCTCAATATATCTTTACCAATGTCAAGAGCTCCTTGCAGCTTTGGATTGTTATTACGTTATATTGTATAAGTCCTGTTGTATAAGCATTTCTGTATTGTCACATCATGCACCCTTTTTTTTCCCTCAGAGTTCAGACAGTCTTTCAAAGTATGAGTTGAGAAAAACTATTGTGTTTAATCTTCACCTGCTTTACATTAATCAATAAACATGGCAACCTAATAACTCTAACTAAAAAGTGAAATTAAGCTTCATACATTTTTTTTTATTTAAAAATTATAAAGAAAGTTAGCCAAAATTGCTCTTTAAGGAAAGAAAAAACACCCTCAATGTTGACAACGACCTCTTCTGTTTTCCAGGGTGCTGTACTGACAGTAGCCTTTTCCAAAGCTGGAGATTTATTTGCTTCTGGTGGAGCTGACGGTCAGGTTTGTGAGTCCAACTCATGTTTATATGTATTCCCTTTCATAAACCTTCATCAAGAGACTGTACTGTGAATAAAAAATGTGACTTATTAACCAAAGGTTCATATTTAATGGTCAGCTCTACAGTTGCATGATTGCTTTGTAGCCGTAGCTAGTGAATTCACGCCAATATTTTAATCTGAAATCCTCTCAAGATCCTTGTATTTTGTTCTTTATTGAGGTTCTTTTACCTTTTTCCAACACAACCACATTCTCATTATGAAGTCGTAATGAGCTAGTCCTTAATATGGAGCGTCATAACTTGAGGTTAAGGTCAGTCACATTCATTAAGTGCTCATACCCAGGTACTCATGTGGAGGACAAACTTTGATACCAAGTCCTACAAGGACGTCCTGGTACAGCACAGTCGGCGATCCACACCCGACCTCCCGCCTCATCTGACTGATATCCATCCTAGAGTACCTCACCTCCATCACCCTCAGGCATCATCCATTCAGGTGAGAATTCACGTGGCTGTGAGACGTCTCCTCTTTTGAAGAATAAATGATGCACGTTATTTCAGATACCGACCGTATTTGTCTCCACACAGGTCAGTCCAGCCGTTACAGACTGCCAGACCACTGAGCCGCATGTCGTAGAAGTAGGTCACCCTACTCACACTGTGAGGGTACGTTTGAACAGTTAACTTTTCTCAGAAGGAACTGTATTGGTTAGCATGAACAGTTATTATTCACTCCCAACATTTAAGGACAGAGATTGTCAATTTTTACACTCCATATTTAATCTTAAACTATATGGTGTTAGTTAAAGGAGGCAGTGGCATGCGTCCTCCTACATTTTTGCCAATGGTTATTTTGTTCCCTCTACACACAAGTTATGTAAGCCACCTTAACCGCAGTTATTTTCAGTAGTACAGAAAATTCCAACACTCCTGAATGCAGCATCCACATGCAAGCGAGATAAAAGAGAGCAAGAAAGAAATGAAAAAAAGCATGAAAGCAAACCAGAGCTATGATGTGCGCAGTCCCACAGACAGTTGCATAGTTCAAGTAGCTTAATCTACGGTGGACTAGACTGGATAAACGTCTTAGAGATTCAGGACAAAGGAGAAATATTTGCAAAAAAAAAAGTTACATTTCACTTGCAATAAGCGCGATATCAATTTCTACTCTGGTCAGCAGGTGGCAGTATAGATCTTTGTAGAAAGACATAGTTGCTGAGTATGTCCAACGCAATATGATTTATTTACCTTGGTCAATAGATAATGCAGGTTTGTCATTCTGCCATAGATTATTCCGCACTGCTCCTCCTACCTTACTGATGACCTGAAAGCAGCTTTCGATCTGATCCTGCCTTAAGCTCTTTTCAGTTTGCATTGTTCAAAGTTGAATACTAGCAATGTAATAATTCTATCCGATTTTAGTTCAGTTTGTCATCAGTGTGTGCAAGTTAACTAATTTTTGAAAGTCAAATGACAGAGGTGCATTATTGTTGCCGTTTCATGACTACTTGATGATTCGATAGAATATAACTGGTAACCAAACTGGCAAAGCTGAATAAAATTTATTTCATTGACCAAATAAAACTGAGCTTTGCATTTTATGAGGGCATCACGGCATGGCCACTGGAGAAAAAATGTTTGGACATTGCACTTACCTTGGGATATTTAGGATATCTCCTAGGGTTTTAAATGAGAGCCACCATGCCTTGAGGATAATGTTCTCTTTTCTGAAGATGAAATCCCATGTGGTGGAAACATCATGACAAGCCAATAACACATGATGCATCCTGGATGGAAATGGAAAAGTCCCCTAACAAACATCATAATAACTTAAGCCCATTGCTCACGGAACTAAAGTCACGCATCCTATAGGGCATATGAAGAGATGGACCATGTGTCGATGGCAGTAGATAAGAGAGACATTTACTTTCACTCATGATTAAAAAATAGCGTTTTATTGTCACCAGTTCAATGTCGAAACTCTCCCCACTACACCCTTTTTTTCTCTGTCAGATCATTGCTTTTATATGTTTATTTTTGTTATTAATAACAATAATAATAATAATACGATATTGATATAGAAGTTCTGAACTAGGGTCTAGTTTTGCCAGTATTGTCCTTCATCTACTACGGTTCAACAAAGACCACCACTGGTCGTTCAGTTAGAACAGATTAGCATCCAAATTAGGTTTTAACTTTCTCTCCAGTGATGATGGTACCTCTCTTTGTTAAGTAAATGGTCGGTCCACCCTGCATTTCTGCATGTATTCATTCTGGCTTCCTTTAACCGGCTTACTTGAATGAGTTGTCCTACTTCTCGTGTACTTGACTGCCTTTGGCTGGCGTGGGTGGAAAGCCATGAATGGACCAGACAGAAAGGAAGTCATTCCAAGCGAGGCTGTTGCAACCGTGCAAACCACCGTGAAACCATACATTCGTGGATGTTCAATTGAAACAAAGCACACATTAAATGTATCTTACTTAAAAAATATGCATGGTTAAAAAAAAAAAAAAAGTGCAGTGTCACCCAAATGTTACTTTCCAAGAGAAATATACCGTACATAAAATAAAAATGTCAACAATATTTAAACCAAAGATATTTTTATTTAAGGTAATTACCCCTTTTTCACCTGAGGGTATGTTTTTTTGGGGTTTTTTTTCCTGATATGCTGTTTCAAAATATAACATCTGCATTCTTTTTGGGTGACTTTCACTGTTTGTAGCATCACCACCAAGCTAACCGGTTGTGACACGGCATGACATTAGTTCCGATTCAATCAGAGTGCTGAGTGGAAATTATTACTCATATTTATCTATGCATTGGACCTGCATACATAAATATGGCGACACCATGAAAATGCACCACCCTCTCCAGCATCTCTGCATTTGACAGCCGTCACCGACGTGTGACAGTTGTGGAGAATTTGTCGGACTTTGGTGCACGATCATAGTTTTGAACTTATTTTTAATACAGGGAAGCTTTGACAATGACCCTGGTCAACTGAATCTCTGAATCAGTGTTTTATTAGATGGAGTGGTCCTACGAGGTCCTGGCGCGGTCGTCTGCCTTAGTTCACATCTACACATTCAGGTGTCCCACTACGCTGGTGGAACTGTCATCGGATGCCTGTGCAACAAATCCATTTGTGAAATTTCCTCGTTCCTAAATATTCCACAGTCAACTGTCAGCTTTATGATAAGAAAACGGAAGAGTTTGGGAACAACAGCAACTCAGCCACAAAGTGGTCGGCCATGTAAACTGACAGAGGGGTCAGTGGATGCTGAGGCACTTAGTGCAAAGAGGTCACCGACTTTCTGCACTGTCAATTGGTACAGAGCTCCAAACTTCATGTGGCCTTCAGATTAACCCAAGTACAGTACGCAGAGAGCTTCATGGAATGGGCTTCCATGGCTGAGCAGCTGCTTCCAAGCCATGCATCACCAAGTGCAATGCAGTTGCATTGGCATGGAGCAGGCTGCCACTAGACTATAGAGCAGTGGAGACGCCTTCTTTGGAATGATGAATCACGATTTTCGCTCTGGCAATCTGATGGACGAGTCTGTGTTTGCCTGATGCCAGGAGAACGGTAGATTTTGGATTGCATTGTGCGTGTGAAATTTGGTGGAGAAGGAGTTATGGTGTGTTTTTCAGGAGTTGGGTTGGCCCCTTAGTTCCAGTGAAAGGAACTGTGATCTTCAGGATACCAAAACTGAGCAGATGTAGCGACAAGTACAATAAAATAGTCTAGTTTACATGGCAAACCTCTTTCCTATAAATATTATAAACCCTGCTTTGTGCCTCCTCCGCTTCAAATGCTAATACAAGCATGTGATGCATCTGAAATGTCTGTCTGTCTATGTTTTCCTCTTCTTCCTCTGTCGTGATGGAGTGACTGAATGAATTGAAATACTGACTGAATGGCAGAAGCTGCGCCTGCAGGAACAAAGAATGAGAGATTAGAGAGATGGGAAGAAATGGAGATCAGAGCGGAGCATGGGAAATCCACGTGCCGGTGCTCAAGCCTGTTGGGTCTTTGACTAGGGTGCAGCAGCAGCAGGGCTCTAATAATAGACTGTGGAGCTCTACTTGTCAGTTTTACTCACTCTGAAATGTTCTGACATAAAACTAAAACATTTTCCGCAAACCTACCTTGAATGCCGGCGAGTTTCTTCATTTAGTGTTAAAATGCCAACCTGTATATGTAAGGAGCATTCAGTTCAGGACATTTTTTCATCTTCATCATCTGCAGTGGCACGTGTTTTTGCGCTTCCTGTTGAATTGCTGTGCAATTGAATAATGTCTGCCTTAAATTATGCTTGTGTTTTTGTGCGTACATGAGTCACGGGGTATTAGTCAGTGAATGTGTATTCGCAAGGTTAAGGTTATTCCCGTCCAGAGCAGGGAGCCCCCAGTGTTACTCCTCGGTCGACTCTCATCATTCGATTTCCATCCATGCAAACTAGCTCCCCCTTCTCCCTCTGGTCATTTCCTACGTCTTTCCATCGTTTGTTGATGTTCTGCGAGTGCTTTCCCTTCCGCTCAGTGACCACGTTTCCCCTCCATCACCCTAATCGGTTCAAGTGTATCCGGAGAGAGGAGTCAGGAGGGCTTGCCTGATAGCAGAGGCGGAAGGGAGAGAGAGGACTGGGATGGGAGATGCAAATGGCCTGAGGTGAAGACGTGGGCGACTGAATGGGGAAGTTCCCGCACTCTCCCCTCCTATTAAGTTCATGCCTTCTATTTTTGAACATCCTCTATTTACTTATTTATTTTTCCCATATTGTTTCTATTTTTCCCTCATACCTGAAGGGCCTCACCTCGCCATCAGCTCAGTGGGTAAATATTTATTACATGGGCGGGGATCACAGGAAATTCACATGTGATTCGGTCCGTGTCTATTCCGCTAAAATGAGTCATGGTTCTGGCTTAAGGAAAATCAGAAGCACCTGGGACATGAGGTCAGCACTTGCTTCTAGACCTCTTACTTGGACAGGTAGCCCATGAAAGGCCCCTTCTTATAGTACCATGAACCTGGCGCCACAGTTTAAGAATTATATACAAGGCAGGTTTCGAATTGTGGCATCATCTACCATACAGCTCAGGGCTGAATCTCTTCCCTGTGCATTTTACTTCCATTGATTCACTGCATGAGCCATTAAGTGCCACAGAAAGGAGCAAGCAGACCTCAGAGTTTCTGAATGGACAGTTAAGACTGTGTCATTGCACGGCAGCTCGTGGCCCGGGGTGATGCCCTCGTTCTCCTCTGTGACGTTCATCTCTGCAGTCACTTCTTAGCATCCTGGTTTGCTCTTGTTTGAACGGGAATACATTTTTAGATTCATTTATTTATTTGTATTTTCCCCATGTGCCACAGTTCAAAAGAATTGGCAATTTCACAGCCCAACTAGGTCAACACAACTCACAAATTTTAAAAGTAAATAATATATAATGTATTTATAATATTTGGTTATTCAAATCTATCTTTTTTTTTTCCAAGTGGATTGTTTTTCCCCATGGCCAATGTGTTAGTCAACAGTGACCTTAGTCGCTGATTCAATTCCAGAGAGTCTTTGATGTAAGTGTATGTGAAGAAACAAAAGCAGAATATTACTCATACTATATATTTATATTATTAATATAATTCTACCTCACATATCTGGTTATTCGCCTCAGTTAGTTGTCTGGCTTTCCTACCAAATCTCCTCAAACAAATGTCTGTCCTTGTTTTCAGATTGCCCTTTCAATGCAGGCATGTGCTCACCTAGCCAAAACATAGATTTTGTTACCACCTCTCATGTCCCTGCAGACAGTGACGCCATTTTGACCAGACGAGGTGTTGTATAACAAATTCCTCCCTGACCTTTGTGTTTGCTTCCTGTGGTTATTTGTCCGTCATGACTCTAATTCAATGAGTATTTCAAAGCGCGGTTTCAAAATCTCAGAGTTTACATAGTGTAAACTTGTTGTCTGCATGCTTTCTCAACTGTATGTTCAAGGAAGGTAAGGGATAATAGATGACCCAGGGGTAAGATACCAGATTGAAGTGCTGTAGAGGAGAGCACAAGTGACAGGAGACGCCGGAAATGAGCTAAAGATAGAAAGAGCCCTGAGCAGAGAAGGGGGTGGGATTCACTGTCCACGAGGACACAGGCTCCCTGCGGCTGGATGTACCATAGCTGCCACTAATGGGAGCACACATGCGTGCACGCCTTCATTCATACCGTGTTTGCTCACATTTTGTTTGACTCATCCCAAAATAGAAACAGACTTTTATTTTTAACACACGAGGACTGTGGTTCTAAATATACCAGGGAATGGGCTGTACTACCCTAAAGTGGTTTGTGTGTTCCATTTTGGTGGCAAACAATGTTATGAATGGTTGATTTTATTTATCTATTTTTACGCATATTTCTCTCCAGATCTGATCAAGTTGACATATCATTTTTTCATGAGGAGCTACAAGGGAAGGAACAATTCTGAATATTCAGGGTTCATGTCTTTGTTGTCACTTGTTTTTGGTTCCACTTGTATTCACTGTTTTCTTACCAGTATCATCATAACTCATAACTTTTAACAAAAACTGCTGCCATACAGTAAAACCATGCCATGCCACGGTCTCATCCTCTCAGTTAGTATCATAAAAGATATTCATTACATTCATTCATGTCTCATTGTTACTGTTTTTAAAATCCCCAGGTGGTGAGTGGTCACACAGTGAGATACCAAGTAGTGTGAAAACTTTTGGATTTGCCGGTTCAGAATCGAAACCCGAGGTTCCTTGAGATTCCCGCCCCTACTGGACCTCTACCCAATTTCTTAAATCATGTTGCATTTTCTTTTCCAACCGATCATCTTAGCACACATTGTAAACTAAGCAGCCCTCGTAAGCAGTGAGCATTCTGAAGGTAGTAAAATCTTAAAATGCCACTCTTCATTTGTTTTTGTTTAAACTAAAGTGAGCTATCATTAGGACACTTGTAGCAGCTGGTGGGAGTGATGTAGTGCGTCTTGTATAACTGAACTGGTCGATTACATCATGATCTGTGACTGGCCATTTTAGTTAAAGTAAAAAAATTGAAGTTTTTTTTCTATTTCAGTGTTTCGCTCCGAGACTCCTTGTCGGCATCCAAGCGATCTAAAACAAGATCCTCCCCATTCAAGTTGCATGAGAAGGACGAGCCTTATCATTAATGTAGTAGGATTTTCTCATTGGAGTTTTGTCCTTCTTCCACTTCCCCATCACCTTTCAACTTCCTCCATCTCCAGCTTACGCAAGTCTCACTAATCAGACATTGCTTTTTGGAACATTAATGCAAAACAAATTGTGGTATTTAAGTACGAACCAAGTGTTGTTCCAGTCTCCTTAGGCTTTGGTTAGCTCACCTATTTAGACAGTTAGCAGGGATAAAATCGATGCTTAACTTACACAACATTATATATTGTTATATATATGATAGTGAGAGGATCCTTATTATTATTATTATTATTATCCTTATTACCTTTTTGCTTAGTTGAATATGTAGAATGTATACTCTCTTTTGGACCACTTCTTCACACCACATCACATCCCTTCTTATGTCACCATCCCTCTCATGGTAGTCGGTCCACATAGCACTAAAAATAGCCAAGGCCGCAGTCTCTTACAGGTGCCAGGCACTCCTAAAAGCCACATGTGTTGCATCTCTTCCCGACTACACACTGCTTCTGGAGGATACAGGGAGGCTGGCAAAGGAGACACAAATAGACCGGAGATGAACAAAAGTACCTAATTTGAGATTTGAAAGTCTCATATTGACTGTATCAGTAGACTTTTTAATGCTGAAGGAGCCTAGTAGAGTTGAAAAGGATTAGGACACTGCTGAGGAGAGCTTGCTATAGAAGTATGTTCATCGATGGGAGGGTGGTCCAGTGGTGATGAAATCCCACGGTAACACAGTGTATATGTATTTTAGTCATCTGTTGTTCCGTTCAGCATTGGTTTATAGTGACATTACCAACATACAGTCCTTCTTGTCCTCCCAAGACATCATCAGTCACCGCCACCAAGCCCAGCTTGTGCATGCAAATTTCACCTTTGTGGAACTATTAGCCCCGCCTTGTCTACAACTTCTGCATTCTGTGATGTTGCTGATTTTCAAACTTCCTAAAATTAAAAAATAGAATGCTACCACGAGTGCTACTGCTACTACTGCTTCTACCACGACTACTACTACTAATAATAATAATAATAATAATAATAAGTACATCATGTTTTGCATAGTGGTTTAACTGTAGCATAACCCCCGAGCAGTGAAAAGTTCTACTTTTATTTCCCCGGTATCAGTTTGTAACTGTGGAGCAGAGATGTTTTGGATTCTATTTTCTCCCTGAACTGTGGCTGAGAAGATGCGGCCAATTGAACCACGTAGGCGGATCGGCCGCCTGATGGCTCTCAGCTTGCAGTGCTTATTTCTGCACAGCTCACCCAAGCTGAAAGAGTCGAAGCAAATGCTGGATTTTCTTGAAAGTAATATGTTCTTTTTGACCCACTGAATGGCAGCTGCTGCATGATGAATAAGGCTGAAGGAAAGCTGAGGGTGAATGGCAATAGTTATTTATAGTCAACATGTCTGGTCTGTGCTTTGATTGTGCAGTTACAAACAAACATTTGGGGAAGAGGAAGTCCTCATTAGTTGTACATTATTAGTTGTGCATTTGCCAATATTATTATTAAATAATGATATATTATTAAAGCTCAAATTGCTGAACCTGTGGTACCTTTTATATTCTCCAGTACTGTGCTGCAATCTTTGTTTCCTAGTATTTTACAGCATTTGTCAAGATGAATTGAAATGTTAATAATTTTCCCACAAAAAAAAAGGAAATGCAAACACCGCTACCACAAATGCTGGATGAATATTGTAGCATTTGGTGCAGAAATGTGGCTTCATTTCTGAATCCCATCACTTCTCAAATTTGTTCTCAACTAATAATAATAATAATAATAATAATAATAATTATTATTATTATTATTATTATTATTATTATTATTACTGTAAGTTTCACAATCCAATACATTTTAAGCTGGAATGTTAGATGACCAATTGGCACCGGGTGATATATATATATATATATATATATATATATATATATATATATATATATATATATATATATATATATATATATATATATATATATCTCAGTATAATTCAGATTCCAGAATATCACATTGAGCCACTGCTTCTGTGTCAGTATCAGTATTTGCTCTCTCACTCTCTAACAACAAAATAGTAATAAATAGTAGTAAAACATGGAACACCTTTATAGCTGTTATAAAAATAATTACAATATTATTAAAGACCATAAATAATTCATACAATTGACAGCTGTATTTATTATTTTTTCCAGTATCATTTCTTCATTATATTCTCACCGGAATTGTTGTCGTGGTTCCGATAAGTTCCTCGATTGCACTTAAAGCAGTGACTACATACAAGTGGACTCAACAGGACGGTAAGGTCACTTGTGTAGTCTGAGTATCGGATCATGGCTGGCCTGAAGTATGGATTGTTTTGGAGTGGGACAATTAGCAATTTTCAGTGAGATTATTGTGAATGGCTAATGAGTTTCCCACAGTTTCTTTGCGGTCCAAATGGTATTAGCATAAGTGCTAAAGCTGATTAGCAGAACTTTGTGTGGCAATAATGCTGGTTTAATCTTCTTTTTGCATTCTGCTTGTTGTTTGCCATTTCCTGTTTGCTTCAATACTTTTGGTTTACTTCATTGTCACCTTGCTTGGGTGTCATACATGATGTGCTTGTTTTTAAGTGTACTCTGAGCTTCTCTTTTTTGTACCTTGGACGTTCTCACAAAAGCAAATACGGTTCAGATGCTCACATTCTGCTGAGCTTTTCATGCCCTTGTTTTGTTTGTTTACTTACTTGGTAATCCCTATACTGGTTTTCTCAGAGAGGTGAAGCAGTGTGAGTCATGCTTTGGCTGGATATGTGTCAGGATTGCTGAGAAAGATTACCCCCCCTCCTCATTCGACATCCAAACTTTTGTCACACTTTCTGCATCTGAGTGTCAGTCAGCTTTTTGGTAGTAGTGAAAAGATTCTTGCTGAACTCCAGTAGCATTCTCGCTTCATATTTGGGTTAGAGCGGACATTTATCAGTGTATGTGTTGTTTTGGGATGAACTTGTTCATGTAACACCATTTGGTTGAGCTGTACAGTTATGTAACTGTCACAGAACAAACTGGTGGGTGGTCAGTGGCTAAGGTCTCCTGCATTGTAAGCATCTATCAATGAATACCCCCTGATGATCATCCCTGCCCTCGCATTGTCATTAATATCCAAATGTCAAGTCGTGGTATGAGAGCACATGTTCTAGCATGCAGGCACTCGTACGCCATTACTGCTTGGATTACCATGGGTGGATTACTATATATTTGCTTTCGACAAATGAAAGATAAGTTGGAGACCCTTTTATCATTGTTCTCCCAGTGAAGAAATATAGAAAAGGGGAAAATTGGAAAGGGAATTTGATACACTGCGCTCTCTGTGTAACTACACTTTCTTAAATTTTATTTGCTGTAGCTTGAGTTTATACGTAATTTCAGACAAAATGTCTCGGTGTTGTCTCCGATGCATGTTCACATGCCGTTTGTTACTCCCCTTGTGACTGCCAATGCTTGACTACTTAAGTGAGTCAAATGAAAGACTCAAAGTGACCAGGTTTTTTTCCTCCCTCTTAGCAGCCTGTTATTCTGAGAAAGTCCCATTGCAGCTCTGGAGAATCCGTTTCGCCTCATTCTTAACTGACAGCCATAACCCTGGTGAGGAACAGGCCACTCATCTTGTGACACACGGGGTTTAGCAACTCACGTCAACAAGTGACCCGATTAAGGCATGGAACAATTCGATTAGATGATGGGAATTCATCTTGATTTCTTCTGAAGTGACGTCGCATGTTTGTGAGTTTTATTATCTGTTAACCTGAACTTTTTTTTTTAATTCAAATCGACATCATGATGTAATAGAATGCCATTTTCGAATCGCAAAGGCTGGAAAAACAGAACCGTGCCATGGAACGTACATTGCATACTCTGCAAGGCTGCGGTTGAAAACCTGGCAACCCATTCCACCAGAAACCTGGCCACCCTCTCTACACACATTGAGCGCTTCCACGGTTCTGGTTCTGAAACCCGAGCCATTTGGGATTCTCAGAACTTTCGCTTTCTTTCCAACCAGCCCACGTTTTGGTTTAAGCCAGGGGTGGCCAACCAGTCAGAGGCTAAGAGCCACATTGTTTTACTGTGTTGCTGAAAAGAGCCACATCCTACAAATATGTCAGGCTGTAAGGCTCACCTGAACAGCTGGTCACGTGACTTAGCGGCACTATAGCGGTTCAAGCACATCCTTGTGTGTCACAAGATTTCTGGTTCGCGTCCAGTGTGTGTATTTTTAAAGTTCATACATTTTACTGTGATCCTCCCCGAAATATCAAGTGGCGTAGATAGAAATGTGTGCTCCATTTATTATAATAATAATAGGTGAAACACATGCCATATATATAGTTTAGGGAATGACAAATGAATCGTGGAACTTAATCGTAGTGAAAAGTGACAAAGTCTCGTCCAAATAAAACAAAAATGTCTATAAATGAATACCCCCTGATAATCATTCCTGCCCCCAGGTTGTCGGGTGGTAATACAGCGTAGCGAAAAGTGAAATTTCCCGCCTGATACTGTTGTTAGAAAAAACACAATGCTATTTTCAATTTACACTTACGTTCGTATAATGACATCAAGATAGTTTAAGTAGCATTGATGTTTGACTTTTCCAGCAACTCCAAGACCAAATTAAACATGAGTGTACAAGTTTTTGTTCTGTAGTGAACCTTTCCATCATCATCATCATTCTTCACAAATTGCCATATTTTCATGTTTGCGTAAATGCAGTTTCTTCATTGACCTCTAAGTAAAATATGTCCACTTAATAAAAATAAAATATTTTTCTGAAAAAATCTTGAAGTGCATCGTTGGTCGGAGGATGAGATTCAGTACCTGATGTAACCATCTTTGTAAACCACATTGACTGAGCTGCATCGTGTGAGACTCACTGTGACTGCACAGTAGGCGGTTGAAAGCACTGCGAGGTTACCGACTAAGCACCTCCTCTGCCTGCTCTTCTCATCACATCTCCGCACTTTCAAACCACGGCTTCTTCCTGCTCAGTTTCTCCCACCTGCAAACACCCACTTCCTGCTTATCTCACCTCTGATATCAATAATCCACTCATCTTTACGAATCGGATGCCGCCCCGTCTTTCATCAATACATGTTTCAGTAGTCTAGGATGGTAGTGACCACAGTGTGTTGCTTGTGCGGTGTGGCCTTAGATTAATTCATCATCTGAGGTCCGCACAATCTCGGATTTTGTAGTTACCGACAGGACTTTTTTTTTTTTCTTTTACAGTGTAAATTTTTCAGAACGTATTTCCCAATGGTGATCAATCGCAGATCAAGCTCAATGACTGTGTTTTGTGTTTTAAAATCATTTCATATAAAGCTCAACATAGCGGTATAGTAGTGCTGAGACTCACATGACAACCATCTAATCGTGACCAAGGAGGCAGCATTATATTCTTTGCATTGCATCAGTCTCCAAAATCATGTTGCCACTTTTTAAGTCGAATGTGATTCAAACTCCAAAAAGAGTTTTATTTTGAGAAGTCACTGGATTCACTTAACTTTTATCATCTGATCCCCTTGTGAAAGATACTCCACCGCACAGCACCTAAAAAATGGACAGGCAGACTTGGTGTCATTCACCGGACAATATCACATTCGCTCTCGTAACATCTCCTTCGCCAAGATTTCAGACGGGGGAGAACTTTATAAAGCAATAACTTTGAACCGCAGCAGCATCATGATGAGGGGTCTTCCTTCATCATGGATAGGACGACACTTGAATCATATGAATGTGTCAGGAAAGTTGGATCACGAGGACAGCTCCTTTTTAGGTTATTCTCTCTGAGCCTACTCTGCATTTCTCACTTTTCAGGCTTACATATTTATATGTTTAAAATGCTGAATTGTTGCTCAAATGATGTGAGTGCCTGTTGGTGGGGTTTCATATTTGTATAAAGGCACCAGTGTCGAACATTTATCGCACATCACAAAGGGACAAAAACACTGTTGTTTTACTGACTGTTGATGACAGACCACAAAGCCCACATGTAGCTGCGAGACCTTGGAGCGCCTCTGTCAGCTGCCACCTGCCTGTGATATGAAGGGCAGAGACGCAGCATGACCTCTCACCACCCACTGCCCCACCTGTCCGTCACATCGTGTTGCATCCCCCCCATGATGCCTTTCAGTCTCATGATCCTCAACACCCTGAGTGTTTTTTTTTTGTTTTGTTTCTGAGTCTTTTCATCACATTTTATTTGTGCTATATATTGCCAGTCTCTGTTTCCATACCATACCAATGACTTGTCTCATGGGCAGCTTAGATGTGGCCACCAGTGTGTGGTGTCACATTGTCCATGTCTGAAGATGAAATACTGACTCCTGGCTGGTTAGTTACAGATATTGGCTGGTTTGATCGCACCATTCAAGGCCTTTCTACTAGTTTCAACGCTGAATTGCCCTAACGTGAACTGTGCTGCCTGCAAATTGAATTACAGAGTTGTTGATGGGACACGTAATGCTCCTAAGCAAAGTGGTGAAATAGTTAATAAAGCAAATAAATATGGCAGCCAGTTAGTCAAAACTATATACAAACGTTTTTTTTTTGACTTCACAGAAAACCAGGTGTCTGGTCAATATGTGTCTATGTTCAATGCCCCCATTGTACGTACACAAAACTGATTTAATGAGGGCAATGAACCTTGAGGGTTTTCTTTTTTTCAACCCAGTAAGCCTCCTGCTGCCTCATTACATTGCCATGGATTGTGATTTTAGCCTTCATGTGTACATGTGGGTGGGAATGTCCCTTAAAATGTGAATAATGTGGGTAAATCTTACTAAGGAGCTTTAAAATGGGCTAATCCCATTCAAAGCCACAATGACGCTCATTCACTTCCTCTGTGTAAATGGATTGGTCTCCGCTTGAGACTTTCCTGGGAAAGAAAATAGGAAAAAAGGATTTCTCAGAGAGACTTTCCACCGAAAACCTCACTATCGAAATGTAACTTTTATAGCTGAATGTAAAAAAAAAATCACTTGGCTTCAAGTTCAAGTGACCAAAGACAGCTTTGAAATAGATCACAGGAACGTGTCAGTCTTGAATGATTGAAAACTTGTCTTGTTTGAACTGAAACGTAATTGTGAAGTGGTTATATTTCATGTTACTGATTTGATTTGTTTGGAATTTCACATATTTACATGGAGTGTAGCTATTTGTTTAATTACTGTATAGACGTTGAAAGAAACTAAAACCTTGGTTAAATAGTTTGATTTATACTGGACTGAATCACTGATCCCAGCTCTAATAAACCCGCCATGCCCTTCCAAATTTGAGACAAATATGTGGAGGAATGCTTCGCATAGAAGCATTGTGGGCCAATGGTTAGCGCTGCTGCCTCTCAGCGAGAAGTTTCAGGGTTTGAATCCAGCTCAGGACCTTTCTGGGTGGAGTTTTCATGTTCTCCCTGTGTCTGCGTGGGATTTCTCCAGGTTCTCTGGGATCGTGTAGCAAGGGAGTCTTTCCAGAGATTCATTTACATCCATTTATTTATCATGAATGTAGCTGCTACAGACTTCCAGCTTGAGGAGTAGGGGGTTCTCCCACAAACTACATGAGGTGATAAAGAACTTTAATGGCCATGTATGTGAAAGGAAGATGTTAGACTGGGACGTTTTGGGCCTGTGTGGGTCGAGGAGAAATGCTGGGGGACAGATGGTGCTAGCTAAAAGAGAGAGCGACCCTTGACATGCAACACAAGAAGGATGAGTTGCCATCATGTGTAGAAGAGATCTAATAGAGGTGGGTTACTTTAAAGTTGTGCCTAGAGTGAGCATTAGTCGGCAGCGTAGGCTATTGATCTGCAGGAAGAGGTCCGTCACAAAGAAAAGGTGCCATTGAGGTGGAATTTAATGCAGGAAGAATGTTGGTCAAAGTTCAGGGAGGAGTTAACAGGCTCTGTATAAGTGGGATATAAGCGCGTAAGTAGGATTTTTTTGTGTTGTTTTTGTTCTTCCTCCAAGTGTGTGTCTGTGCACGCATGTGCGCATGTGAAGTGTGTAGCATGATTCACCAGGGTATTTTTGTGCAAATGTGTGTAGGTGGCTGCTGAGAGATTCAGGGAAGAGAAAAATTGCTAAGAATTAAAGAGGATCTATCCGTTTCCTCTGAGCCCGATTAAATTCACTGGCTGCGTGTATGTATGTAACTCATGAGCTTTTCCACACTGACGAAGACTCCACACCAAGAAAGGAAGGAGTGGAACTCTGTGGAGCCCTTAACCATCAAATAAGGTAGTCTTTCCTGCAGGGCAGTATGGAAGAAGGATCGACATCAGTTTCCATTTACAAGCCTGTTTTTGTCAAACATCAATTAAAAATCCTAGATTTTGGATCTGGTCATGGTACTGGAAGACGAAAGTTGTTTTGAGTTTTGTAAGTCTGAACCAGAAGAGGGAACTTCTGTGGTCCATTGGAGACCAAAGTATCCAATTATTGGACTTAAATTGTGGCATTGTTCATGGTAAAGCCTCACTAATATGAGGGTATTGAAAAAAGTGCATCTCACCCAAACAGGCTTTTAGGGAAGCTTTTGAGACTAGGTGTCCCAATGTTGTATTTGGTGACTATTTATGGCGCGGTGGATGCAACGCACAGAGCGCAGAAGTCTCCACAGAAGTACAGGGGCACATCCCCCTGGGAAATTTTGAAATGAAACTCCCCCTATTTCCTGCATTTTGAGGAGCAAATTTTGTGGAATTTAGGTAACTCCATTGCTCTCTGCATTTCAGAGTCAACTGCTAATTTTCAATTACTCTTTTATTTGAGTTTGAGTCTGGAAAATATATATCGCCAGTAAGACTCATAAAAGGCCGTCCAATGTCTCATTTTTTAACCTTAAATCCCACTAAAGTTTGAGCACAATGAAGTAATAAAACAGCAATTTGACACTTACACATCTTGTAACATATTTACATACATTTGAAAAGTTGGAAATACTTTGAAAAAATACATTGAAAAGTAATTGCACATTAGATATCTAAACATCACCCCTACCACAGAGGGTTATTATTTGCTGTTGCTTTGTGGAGTCATGCTGTAAAACTACGGTTTGTGATGTATCGCTGAATCGCTCCTTGTGAGGCCCTTTTGCCGGACCCCACAAGCTGAAGCCTCAATGTGAGGATGAAGAATTCAAAACAAGTTCATTATAATTAGGTTTAAGTTTGGTTCAAGTTTGGTTCAGTTAAGGTTAGCCATTTGTTTTGGATGGTTAGGTTTAGGATGAGAGGCTGAGAGGGGCTGTTTCTGCGTGTGTGTTTCTGTTTTGCTGCAGAGGTGGTTCTGAAGTTCAGGTTGAACCTGAGCGGGTCAGGCCTGCCTGACTCCCTCTGCCATGTGATCTCTGTCATCTTATTAGGCAGTTCGCGGGTGGAGAGCAGGTGGAGCAAATAAAGAGCTTTCTGAACAGACCCTTCCAAATTGGTCCTCAGTGGTCACCACATCCTACAAGGTAAAGAGGCGGAAATTTCAGGAAAGCGCTGCCAGCTGTGGGTTTTTTTTTCTTGTTAATTCCTAATGAGATAATTGCTTTTGGTTGGATTGCTTTGGAGTTGATGCTGTGCCACAGGCGATGGCTTTGTTCACTTCAAAATGTCGGAAAGGAGGAAGACTATAAGTGAATTTCCTCTGCGTACGGCTCCTGCAACACTCAAAACAATGCATGCCAAGAACACACACAAGAACATAAACAAATGCACATGCTACATATAAAAATGGTACATAAAATAAGTACACTTTTTATGATGATGTTCTGTAAGAAGTTTCCAGGCTGATAGAGTGTAGTGAGCACTTGTTTTGTTATGGAGCTTCTCACACTTGGATGAGAGGAGCCTGAGAGGTAAAGGTGGGGTGTGTGTGTGTCAGGATGTAGAGTGAGATGGAGCTCATGGTCAGCCATGTTTGTTTACATCTTCTCCATATATTGTTCAGGTCGAGTTTTGCTTTCTGGTGCCGTCTGAGGTTTTTGCTGGTTGAAACATTTTCCAGTCAATTTTTTGCTTTTGTAAATAATATAATTTGATGGCTGAACTCAGTCGGCTTTAATCCAAAAAAATGTGTGATTCAGTATTCAGTGTTTCTCAACCAAAATGCCTGTTGTCATCGAAGCTGCCAGCTTGAACACCCACACGTCCCTCAGAGGGGAGCCTGTGTGCCAGATGAACCCGAGGACCCCAAATATTCCTCCTCCTGAAAGATTATAGTTGCTGAACAAGAAATTCGAAAGGCTCTCCATATAGCTTATGTATTTATTTTCTTTCCATTTGGACAGCCAAGAGTTTTGCTCACCATTGTGTGTTTCAGCATCCATTGACACGGCAGCCAGCTGGGTTATCTTGCTTGTTAAACATCTGATGGCAGCCAAACATCCTGTCTCAAGGGTGATAGTGGGGCATTCGGGATTGAGATCTGGATCAGTTAAGCGTAAATGAGCTAAGCAGATGTTTACCAGATGTGCCTGAAGTAAGTGTGTGTGTGTGTGTGTGTGGCGAGGGAGGGGATGTGGGTGGATGAGGAACTAAAGGAAGATCACAGTGATAGCAGGAATGGCCATCCACACACTGACAGCTTTGTTCACCTCCACTCAGCAGTTAAGCGTTCCTGTCCCTCCTCTTGTCCTCACAAACATACTTCTGTACCTCCTCCATTCCCTGCCTCGCTCTGTGTCCTCTTTGAAGTCAGCACTGCGTGCAGGAAGTGAGACGGAATCAATTGCACCGTGCATTAGGCCAGGAATGGGTGACTCCCTCCTCCTCCTCCTCCTCCTCTTCCTCTTCCTCCTCAACTCTCCTGACATCCCTCATTCATAATCCCCTAAAGTTCCTCTTTTCCATTTACCACATGCCTCTTTCCACCTATTGAGCTAAATCCTCATTCACTTGTTGCTGTGTGGAGCAAACTGCACCTGATGACATTTTTATTTTCATTTTGTCTCTAATTTAGATTCATGTTCTTGAATTTAAAATAGTGAATCAGTGTAAAATTGCTTTTTTTTTTTGCTATCTGAAGCGTGAAAGAAGACAGTGCTGATAACACTGTGAACTCATGATAGTTAGTCACTGGGTCATACAGCCTCGTTCACCCCGTAAACAAGTATGACTCATCTTTATTCCGACTGCCAAGTTGTAATGGGCTCGAGGCCGAGGCCAGGGACTCAAATGAGAGACGGGACTGATGTTGGCTTGCTGTTAGTGACTTGTGTTGTGCAGGATGTTAAACAAGAAGCAACGTTTTTATTGTGTTATTATTAGTTATAAAAAGACCAAGAAGTTCCCTTGAAGACAGTTTGAGTCTTCAAGGGAACTTGTGGTCTTTTTTAAACTGAAAGCTCAGAACTTGTGGAGTCTTTTTAAAATATTTTAATTTCATGAAACGTGAACATCTCAACCAACAGATGACTTCGACATCAACTGATCTCAGTGCGGCGTCGCAGCTGTGTGCACATGCCGTTTCTCCTGAAGCTTCATTATTGACCTTTTAATATCCCTCTCTTTATAACAGAGAAATCTCGCAGAATCTGTGCTCCAGCGCGCTCACGCCTCACTAGATTTGAGATTGAAGATTTTTCTTTTTTAATTGTGTCCAGACTTTGGGTAAGGAGACACCAGATAAAGCCTGGAAAGTAACGCTTGGGGAACAAAAACAAAATTATTCATCTCTATCTAAGTATTTTCTCTTCTTCCTGCCCCATCATTCTCGTATAAGAGGTTTTCAGGATTCCCTTGTACAACAACTTGACTACTCTGAAATACCTTTTTCCTGAATCCATATGCTGTATAAGCCACTGCACTCTGTTGTGGTGGTTTATTTTTACCTCACCATTTTTATTTATTTATTTATTTTATCTTCAAATGTTTTTGTTGCTTGAGGTGGGCATTCACTTCAGCTTTTGTCTCCAGCATTCAGGCACTCAGTCGCCCTCTCCTGAGCAAGCTCACCGCCGCCTCTCTGAAGCCTTTGTGAAGCAGCATGTTGCAGACTGGACGGCAGATGAACATGCTTCTTCTTCTGTCAATCAAACCGGACACGCTCCAATAGGAAGAGCAGCAAGGGAGCAAGGCACGAGTAGGCCGGCAGAGAAAGTCTCCTCTGGTCCTTCGTCGGGTCTGACCTCCACTCTGCAGCACATAGTCCGACAGCTGGATATCCTTACGCAGGTCTGTGTCGCAGGTCTCATGTTACGGTCATAGATAACAGTATGGAGAATGGTTTTATCCCTCACAACGCTGCCGATGTCCTTTGTTCCCATCTGCTCTCCTGAATCACCCAGAGTGGCATGAACAACTACCAAAACATCATTTTGGCTCAATGATGAATGACCATAATGGTTTAGCTGTTGGTTTTGATAAACGCATTGTAAAGTTCCTCCTAACAATTGCGCTTTCTCAAGCAGTCTCATTCCGTGATTGACTTTCCTACATATCTAAAGTGAGATTTTATTTGATTTAGCATACGCATCTCACCACCTGAACTATTGGATTCTGGACTGGGTCACAGATTCTCCACCTGAATCTCAATTCACACATTTGTCAATCCTCTCTGTCCTGCTCTCAGACCGTGTCTGTGCTGGAGGAGCGTCTCACTCTGACGGAGGACAAGCTGAAGGAATGTCTGGACCACCAGACCCACATAATCAATAAGGTAAACTCATTACAAAAGACGCGGAGGACCGACAGTGACGGGCCGGATGATTAACCAGAACACTGGATCTGGCGCCCCTTCAACTCAACAGTCACACACTGTTGAGTTGAAGGCTGTGAGTCACGTCTGAAACCTCAACTTTGTTGCTCCATCTCAGGGGGCCGACCGGAATCTTGGACGGACTGTTGTGTCACATAGTTTCACTCTTGTTCAGACTTGAGTTACACTGTGGAGTGTGTGTTTGTGGGCGCTGGAGATTTCCTCCGTGTCTCTCCACACCTCTGAAGGCCTTCCAGCTGTGCAGTCGCGGAGGATATTCCGTTTCTCAGTCGTTCGTATGGATTTTACATGGAAGTGGAACAGCTGCAGCCATGGAAACAGATGGTGTTTGTCTGACCGGTGTGTGAATGTTGCGTCTGTGTTCATTTGTCTTTTAATAGTTGCCTGTACATGCAGTTATTCTCATTCCTGACTTGCCTTAAATGTCCGTTGTGCTGTTTTCAAATGTATGACAGAACAAGAAACTGATCTCTCCTGAGCAAATATATTTGAATAAATAATCATTTTTGTTTTTCTTCTAATAGTTTTTCCGCTACATGTCTGAATCTTTTATTCTAATGAAGATCCTGAGAATGATCATGAGTTATCATCAGGTGCTTGAGATAACATCAGAAGCATTCCAGCTCCAATGTTTATATTCGATTAGAACACTTCCGCGCAGTGGTTCGGCATTTCTTCTCCGATTCTGAAGCCTTTTTTACCTCCATGCGTCCACAGGAGCTGAAACTTGTGACGTCATTGAGTTTGCGGTTGTCACTTAGTACAACACTGCATTTATTTTGAATCGAGTTTTACACTTATTTAGCATTTGTATTCAACCGAACCAACTTTGTCAGCGATATACAGTATGATCATTCAATACAGCATATTTATGCAGCCATGCCGGTGACTCTCTAAATATGAGGGTGACACATGAAAGATATTTGTTATGGCAACACTCTTGAACATAATGCAGGAAAAATGAAATGGGAAAACTGGGTGAGTTGTAGCAATAGCAATAGATAAGTGATAAAATCTGTGACTCATGATTCGGCCTGATTCGGTGACTGAAATTTGTCTCACCTCCTATCAGTGTGTTTTTCCAAGGGCGGATGTGTGGAGAGCTGTGCGGCTGGCCGGGGAGGAAGCGGCAATAAAAAAAAAAAAAAAGAAAAAACATAAGAAAGCCACACAAAGGGCGAGCTCTTTGCCGTCTGCAGTTTGCACTCCACACCACATCCTTCGCTTCCTCTCTGGCTTTACTGCTTTTCTGCAGTCTTTGTTTCGTCACCCAGTTACATAAAAATCAGGATTCAAGTTCAACCACAGAGCACAGGAGACGGTCCAGCAACAGCTCCCCACATCTGCTCAGCGCAAATGACGGGTGGCACGAATAAACAGGACAGTAGCATGACATTCACTTCTTATTTTCAAGTTCGGTTTGTGTTACATTTCTTTGATTCAATACGATGTGACTTGGGCATGAAGCCTTATATGCATGGCTGCGTCGGTAGAATTTTTTTTAATTTATGCTTTGAACCAAAACCAAAGTTTCAGTAAATGTATTTTATTTTTATTTTTGTTGTTGTGATAACTTTCCACTCTACTCAGGCATGATAACACGTCTGTCTTTTTCAGTGAGAAGTCATGATATAATTCTGAATTCACTTTTTATGTTCTGTTTTTATTTTGGTTTGTGGAGTTGGAGGTCATAGTCATCAGCTCAGAGAAACATCGGCTGCTTCAAAGAAAGCATTCTGTGAACCTACAGTGTAGGTCCAGCTGCCCCACTACTGTGGGAGCGAATGAGGCAAGATTTTATGGCAACCGGCATCATATGCTGGTAAACAGTTTGTGGTTCGCACAGCAAAACATCTTGATGTGAATGGGAATTCCCTTTGGACATTTTTATTTTCCTATCTTTAACAAACTTTCAGGACTCTTTTCACTTTTTGAGATAGTAATAACAACAGTAATAATAATAGTAGTAACGATAAAGTTTATTTCATTTAACATATTTGTTTTATATATATATATATATATATATATATATATATATATATATATATATATAGATAGATAGATAGATAGATAGATAGATAGATAGATAGATAGATAGATAGATAGATAGATAGATAGATAGATAGGTAGGTAGGTAGGTAGGTAGATGATGTGTATGTGAGTGTGTATAAGTCATTATACAATTATTTATATATATATATATAAAATAATTAATTTATAATGTTTGCATAATTACTAACACACACTCACACATATGAAGAAATTTAATTTGTTCTTTTTTGTTTTGTATATTATAACCAGCATGACTTACGTAAATGTAGTTTGATGCTGCTCATTATACATGACATTGACCAAAAATCGTTCCCATATCTGAAGCTACGTTCACATCGCCAGCTACTAAGGCAATGTGCTAAGTTGTCATTGGTCGTGGCACCTGCACGATCACAGAGGGGCGCAGTCCCAGGTTGTTGCTCGACCTATATCGACTTATAAAAAAAAAAAAAAATCAGAAGAGATGTCTCTCATATCGTAGCCTTCTCCAGAGGCGCTCGCACTGTGGTGAATTTAACCACATCCACCTGGATGCTGCTGACTGTTGGACAACCTGTTGCCCAATACAGGACACCTACCAACCCCTCAATAGTGAAAGACTGCAAACAAAGAAACCCAGGTGTGCAACAGCAGGACAAGGGTAAAGAGCAGCTTCCACCTTCACTTCCACCTCCAGTGAATTAACTGCTCACTTCATTTTGCAGAGCACACGTGCATATAAACGCAGTGTTGGCTTGTATGCTGTAAAACCGTGCATGTGTGCACATGTGTTGAACATGATCCAGTAACTTGTTAATAGCTTCCTGGAGGGCTGGTCCTTGTTAAAATGGAAGAAGGGCCGTGTGTGTTGATACGTCGGTGACTTTTACAGTCCTGTTTGCAGCTGCAGCAGCTTTTTTTTCATTTATTCCATATTTTACACTCTGTGTTTCTATACATGTCAGAGTTGTGGTTGTAGAAATGGCAACTGAGTGAATTTTATTTTCATTTAGTTGCCAACATTTCTTGTGTTTTTCTGACCTGAAGCAAATAGATTGAGCCTGATATCTATTTATATCTATATATCTATATCTATCTATCTATCTATATATATATATATATATATATATATATATATATATATATATATATATATATATATATATATATATATATATATTTTATTTTATTTTTTTTTTTTTTAATAGATGCTATTATTTGTGCTCACTACATTCTTATGAAGTCATAAATCTGCAGTAGTTTCTTGCTACTTAACATGTGTAATATAACCTGGAGCCTCTCATGCAATCTCTGGCTTTAATATTTGTAGTTTCCCTGGTCACCAATTCTATGAACCTTGACCTTGCATAATTTTGTAGGCCTAGGTCATATGGCCTAAAAATAAAGTCTACATTTTTTTTCATTAAAAAAATATTTTTACAGATTTTTTAAAAACTGTATATTGACTTGATTATTATTTATCACTTATTTCAGGACCAAATACTGTTTTTTTTATTGCAATAGAAACACATTTATACAAAGTAATAGGAAATAAAGTAAAAAAAAAAATCTGAAATAACAACAGCCAAACATTTTAAACTCAAAAACACTCACTTCAAAACTAATAGAAGTGATTTAAGCGTTCAGACTAATAACTATTTGATATCTACTATTCATCATCATCATGATCATCAGGTTGACTATAAAACTCCAGCACTCTTTCTGTGGTCCAATTTTTAATACAATGGCTCCGTCTGGTTAACTAGCCATGTTAGGACTGTCACTGCATGAAGGAAGCCGGACAGTGGCGGTGGTAACTACTGAAGCCCCGGAGGGCAACTGGCACGCCAAAAAGAAATGATCTTGGTTTTGTCTCTTTTGTCAGATGTGTATGAAACTGTTGCCACAAAAGAGAGAGTGGAACAATATCTGCGTCCCTGTTCCTTTTCTGTGTTCTGCTGCTTCCTGTCCATTTCTCAGTAACAGGCGGGTTTTTCTCGGGGAATTCCCACTTTAGTAGTGTCAAAGCCGGAGCGATAGGTGATAGTCCAGGACCACAAAGGGCCGGAGGAACAGATGACAGAGCCTTCGGACGAGGGGATCACTTCACCCACGCCTCTAGAGTTACAGTGAGTCTCTGCAGCGTCGCTCCGTGCCCCTGACGGAAACACCTGATCACACACACGGACACCTGTTCTAACACTGCAACAGGTGAATAGAACTCTGCTTCATTCGTTGGTCAGTTGACAGCAGGTGGTAGAACATGAACATGGTTCACCATGGATCTAACTGGATGAAAAACATCATGACATTCCGCCTGTGTGTATTAGCGCTTACAGTCTGACATTGATATGTGATCTGCACAGCAACACATATTGGCACCACAGCCTCATGGAAGTAGTTTTATTGATTTCATCGAGAGCAGCGCAGAGTCCTTCAAAACATTCCTGGATCCAGACTGAAGTCCAGAATTCAACCGAACTTGAATCACCCCTTCCTTGTCCAATCGTCCCACAGGTTTTACCGAAAACTGATCTTTTCTCGACCTGCAATAACCTGCAGAGGTTATGAGAAAGGCTGTAAACTCAGAGCAGGTTTTTACTGTAACACGAGTAGTTGTTAAACACGTTTCGCTGATCTAGTCAAATAAATGACAGGAAATTACTGTTGAAGTGTTTGGCAGGTTTTTTTAAGGTGCGTAAGGTGGTGCAGATTTTGGCCTGTTTAAAGTGTGGTGTCTGTGTTGTTTTGTTTGTTTGTTTTTTTTGGTGGGGGGTGTTTTTAGTTTGCTTTAGTTTATATTTTTAAACTAAAAAAACAAAAAAACTATATATATGTATATATATATATATATATATTACTATGCAACCACTTTTGAAAGCAAACCATATAAACTGCATAAAAAGTAGGGCTGCAACTAAAGACATTCATTTTGATGAATTAATTACAGACAAAAAATGGTCGCACAAAATGCCATTGCACTGTTGAGTGGAAAAGTAAAAAAAAAAACAACTTCATAATAGAAGCAGAAAATGTGTTTTGATCATTCTTTTGTCAAAAATGTACATCTGATTCATTTTTATTTTTCACTCCTAATGAAAGGGAAAATGTTCTCATTCTGATTCGACTTCTATTTTAATATATGTATATTTTATTCTGTAACCTTCTGGATTTCCTGTGAAAATCTATTGTTAGGCTGCCAGGTTTGTACAAACCCTTTCAACTCCAGGATTCTACACTCCTCCTTGTGGCAGCTCATCAGCTCTTAATGGTGCCATGACTTCCATCATGGAAAATGCTATTGTTGCTGGTCTGCATAAAGACTACCAGAGATGTCTTGCGCTGTTCGCACGCGCTGCTCGACCAGCCGTAGCCTGAAGCAGCAAAGCACGCGGGGACATCGCACACTGATCTCAGCTCAAACAGTGTTTTTACAAGACTCAGCCTGTTGAAAGCTCATCTCCGGTGGAAAGGAGGGAGCGGTGCTTTTATAAAACTACAAGTGTAAAGAGTGAGCAGGAAGGGGAGGAAAAAAAAAAAGCTGACTTCCGCACGGCCTGAGTTCAAAAGCACCGCCGCTGCCGATCTGTTTGTTGTTACTTGATCCCAAAGTTCATTTTCTATCTCTGTCTTTCTCTCCTGGCTTTCCTGTGTTTCTCCTGCTCTCACAGGATGTGTGCGCTCTGACACTTGTGAACACCACATCTCTGGTGTTGGCAGCATTTCTGAACTCACATCTGGATCTTGTAGCAAAATGTACGCCTTCGTCGCATGCTGCTTAAGATCCGAAACATTCAGCTCACTCAATAATCTGGCATTATTAACCGAGTACCTCCTCTTCAGACTTGTGGAGAAAGTGTCTGATGTCTTCACAGAAGAGGAAACCATGACCAGAACTGACCTCAAGTGACCCCGCCTCTTACAGTAAATGCAGCTGGGCGTCCAACATGGCTCACTTTCATCTGTTTTCAGCACAAAAGGGACTCAAACATGGGAACGGGACGTCTCCATTTCGCAGATAAGGAAGCGGCGGACATCCTGGACGGTCCAGAGCCATGTGGGTCAAAGGTTGAGAAGATCGCAACGTCCTTCCTGCCAGTCTGAATGTTGCATGGATTTATTTAGGATGTCAAAAAAATGAGCGTTCTACTGCTGGAATACACTTGTTTCCAGATTGAAGTGAACATCCACAACCACACATTCTGAAGTTAAGGTAAATAGCCACATTTATCAATAACAATGATGCATAAACCAATTCCGATGATGGACATTTTGCCATCTGTAAACGCGAGGTGCGGGACTCTTGATGATCATTCAATTATTTAGAGACTTTGTATGTCTTGGTCTAGAACAAAACCTCAGTAAGATTGTTTCAGCCTCCAGCAGAGGTTGTCATGTTGACATCAGATATTCTTCTGTTTTCGGAACGACCAAGTTACTTTGTCCAAAATTGATACGGCAGTAGTATCAGTTGCTGCCCAATATCACAGTCACTTATCATAGTTTGGACTGGAATATGGTGGACTGTTCCCGTGCATCATTGTGTGACTCGATAGTTTCATTGTGTGCATTCACACTGCAGTCAGCCTTGAACATCCAGGATGCTGCTGCGAGATGTGTCAGCAGTCCTTGTGATAAAGTGCCATAACATTTACTAAACTTTTGTATTTGTATTTTTATTGACTTATTTTTGGGAGTATGTGCTCTGTGTTTACTTTGCAATGGTGTTCTGGATATATATATATATATATATATATATATATATATATATATATATATATATATATATATATATATATATATATATATATATATATATGATCAAGTCTTGTTTCCGCTTTGTTGTGGTTGTGTTGTCAGTGCTGTTTGGGACGCTTCCTGTATTGATGTCTTCGGCTAGTTTCCTTCCAGTAAGAACGTGACCATGAGAGGAGCAGATGTGATAATCAGCTTACTCTGCTAAACACTCTCACAACAAGTCATTGATGATCTCAGCAGCGTGACTGATGACGTAGGCAAGCGTTGAAGCTTTGTTATTGGGATTGATGTTCTTTTTGCTGTTGCACTGGAGAGGAGCTGTGGACTCCTCAGCCGACAGACGGCGTGACAGATCCCTCCTGCTCCACATGAAGAAGTGGGTCACTTGGTTCTCCTTGACGTTCCTTGGCCCCAGTCTCTGAGCGGCTCTCCTCCATGTGTCTGCTCGGTCATGTGTTTGGCTCCAGACTGGAGGATCCTCTCACCGATAATTGTTTTCCTCTTGAACCTGCTGAAGCGGATCACTGAAGCTCCTGCTTCATCCCCACGCATTCCTCACCTCATTCTATTGTACGGGTCACAGTACCAAACGCTCGGTGTTCACAAGTAGTCACATCAGAACAACAGCAATTACGAAAACAAAATGTTTTGGGGTTTTTTTAATTCCACCATGTGAATGAAGTCAGATTTGTGAATGGGCGAAGGAGTTCACTCTTGTTTGAGTCTGTGGGTCATGTCCCACAATGCACCTCTGCTTGGTGCAGCCCACTTGTCCGTGACAGAAGGGTGACCTGCTGTCACCCGACTGTGATCCCGCTCATCCCTCCATCCTCTTTACTCCTCTAAACTGAGCGCATTGGTTGCTTTCACTTGACACTTGAAGCAAAACAAATACTCTCTCTCTCCACTATACATCAAGAACCCTCCTTTCTAGCAGACAAGAAATATTCATACATTTCCCTCAAGAATGTTCTTCTTTTGCTTGGCTCATGGGGCATTTCCAGCGAAAACAGAAATACCCTGTTGGGGCATTTGTGAGAGGCCATGTCAGAGGTCATGTGACTGAGTCTGCCTGTCCTGAATATTTCTTACATAATTGTGTGAATAGCTGATAAGACATTTACTACATCTGGTCAGTTAAATCAAACAATGCATTCCCTGTCTGATCGGTCAGATGATCACCTTCTCTGTGACCGTACTCAAAACGCTTTCATGAAAGACGCAAGTCATCAGGGATTCGGTGCAACGGCTCATTTGCTGGTATCTTGTCTTTTCCTGGTCTAAGCCTAGAACAGGCCTGGATTCATTTAGCTTCTTTAAAAAGTGTAAAAAAAATTCCTTCTTTGTCCTCTAGTTTACATGCATAAACACGACTGCAATACTCAACTACTTTCTAATGTGAATATGAAGTAAAACTATTTTTGACCAGAGATTTGTCGGTGGTGAAGCTATGTGCAATGTGTATATAGTACGTTTAAACAATAAATACAGTATTGTTTGAAAAAAAAAAAAAGTTTAACACTGATGCGGATCTTGTACAAATGTATGCATGGAAAACAAATTGTCCAAAGGTAACTTGTTCATGTGGGAAAGTATATTATATGCTTTAGAAGCAGGTGATAAATAATAAATAATCATGGAGAAATAGAAAGCCAAATAAAAAAAATGGGATGTAATAATGATGAGTGTAAGTTCTAAACCGAGGGTAGGCATATCTACAAATGAAATAACTTTCGTGTTAGCGTGTTGTCTGTTAGCTTGTTTATGCTATTTCAAATGAGGTGGCCATGACATGGTGTGACCCAGGTTGACACATTTATAGATTCTGGTTTCCAGTAAGGCGGGTTTTATGACACAAACTCCAGTTTTTTTATGGTTAGGTAAATGACCGTGCAAGGTGCCCATCCTTCTAGTCAAACACTGATATACTGCAGTAAACTATGATTGACTGCCTCCCTGTAATAACAGATTGTTTTTGAGGAAGTGTGACTTCCTGAAAGCCAAAAGTCTTTGTCTCACCTCTCGAGCAGCACAGTCTCCAAACCCTCCTGTCTCCCTCTAATCCCCACCAGGTGTAAGGCCACTCTCCCGCCAGCCTCTCCTGCCTCCTTCCTCTAATCTTTCTTCCTGGAATCTTCTTTGCCGCTGAAGAGGAACACTTTTGCAATGCTGCTGTTGTTTTCGTTCTCCCTGGCTTCCTTCCCACTAAGTCCTCCCTCTTCTTCCCCCTCCGTCCCAGCATCCGGATGTTCTGTGTCCATCTGTCAGCATCTATATCCCCTGACTGGAGAAAGGGATGGAAGACAGAATGGAGTTGACAGATGAGAGAAAGCAAGGGGAAGCCAAGGATCCCAGATAAGGGGTCTATGAGCCCCTGACTCGCTAATGTACCTAGGTTGTTTGATTTCTCAGCTTGTAGATTGGCCTGCCATGACAAATGGCTGTCCTAAAGGCAAAGGAGGACAAAAAGAGGGCACCGTCCCCTTCTGCTTTTTCACTCTCAGCCCTGGATTTTATGCATCATCAATCCTGACCTGTGTAACCCGATAGCAACTCTTTGGTGTTGCACATCAAAGCAGCCCCAGAGGACCATCAATCCATCAGCGATTGATAGCACTGACTGGATTTCACCTTTTTTTTAAAGGCCGTCAATACCGTGACCAACGCGAGGGAATCCCTCGCAGGTCAAGTGATTGATCCCTGTGGGATTCCCAATGTCGGCACACAATGCTGCAGTTTCACTGGTTTGACTTTTCTGTCCATTACAAAATGACATTTTCCTTTTTTTTTTCATCATGTCCTCAAAAACCTTGTTTCTGAATAGCAGTCACATTAGTTGTCAATACAGACATGCAGTGTTATCATTGAGCGAAACTTTTTGTTGTTCAGTGTGGACTCTGGATGAAACCATCTGTAAATACCAGCGTATCTTAGCGATTGATTTGTTTACTCCTGTGCTAAGGATAGCATGCAAGCTTCATGTGTGCACGCGCCATCCCCTCTTCTTCTATTCATTTTCAACAGCAGAAACGGCTTGGTTATACAGAGCGGGAAACTTGATCGGATAGGAAAATGTGTGGATGTAGCAGATGTTGGAGTCAAGAATGTCAAAACTGCATCTTAAGAAGTAGACAATGTATTGGAACTGAATCCCTCCTGGTCAGTACAAATTGATTTTTTGCTTTGTTTGTTTGTTTTTGGGGTCGGTTTCTCATTAAAGCACAAGCTATTTTGCCCCAGTCAGGTTAGCATTTGCATGGTTAGCATTGCCAGTACAACTAGCCTATTATTGGTCGGAGGGTTGAGAATTCAATTATTTACTTTCGTATCAACGTAGCAATGATGTTGATGTCGATGAAAAACACTCCGCCGCCATTGATCAGATGACTCCTCTCTAAAATCACGACACAAGAACGGCAACACCCGGCTTACATGTGCATTCAGGACATAATGAACAAAGATGAAATGTGTGCGTATGAAAAATAGCTCTCAGTTTTGATAACTCACGTTGCACTTTTCATTTTCTCCTCCCACTGGCGCTCTGCTTTTCTACTGCCACACAACAATACCCATCATGAATACACATGTATCTGCATTGCATGATGGTACCTGAGCAGAGGCCAACTTTCAGTGAACATGTGCATGCTCGATTTATCAACCCTGTGACACAATCTAGTGGATGGATGGATGATAGATGGATAGATCTAGCTAGATCAGCTCTGAACTTAGATTTTGAAAGGTCCCTACCTCAACCAAGGGATCCTACAGATATACATCGACAGCCATACATTATATTTTCACTAGCAGAAGACTGTTACAAATTCAAGGGAGACAGCTGACACTTTCTGCATCACACTTCAGCCCTACATTCACTCTGCCCTCCCTCCCTCACTGGCAAGCTGTGCTGGTACAAGCAGTCGTATATATCTGGCATCCACAGTCCCTCCTGCCCCAGCGGGCAGTTCTCTGGTGCATGCCAAGTGGGCAAAAAGCCCAGCAAGCCGACTGTGGAACAGTGACGCTTGATCTTCAGGGAGGCATCGTAATCACTGATCCTTCATCTGCTGAAGCGCTTTGTGCTTAAGATGCATTAGGGTCAGGGAGATCCTTTAAGACGTGCAAAACCCACACGAGACCTGTGGGCAGCTGGCCCTGCGCAGGAGCGAGCCCGGGGAGTTGGTTCAGTTGGGGATATGCCGAGATGGAGGTGTGGGACCTTTCTCAAATCCCCAGTTTCACTGTCGCCAGGGCTCAGAAGTGCACCGCGGAGGATTAGCAGTGCGGTGCTGCAGTGGGACCAGAAATAAGTGTGCGAGTCGATGAGGAATGGAATGGAAATCTATTGGCATTGTGTGTAATAAAACATAAAAGAGGGTCATGTGGATGGACATGTTCACAGTGTGTGAAAGCTACACTGCTACACTGCTCAATAGTGTCGTGTTCAATCGTCTGTCTGCATTCACGTGCCGTCCAGTCTGCTGACAGTAAGTGGCTTGGCAACAGTTGGTGTGCTGCGTTGTCCATAGCAACAGCGGTAATCACTGCATCTTGGTCGCCGGACGGTCGGCTCTTGACTCTTGGTGGGACGCATTTGTGAGTCACGACTGCTCAGAATCTGGAAGGAAATATGCCATGGGAGGATTTAGAATGGAGGGTTTCAACTTTTATACCTCATAGAACATTACACATACTCCCAGCAAATAGTCAAGCATGTTCGTAGCATAGATAAAAATGAATAAATACAGAATTAAATGGTTTGTGTGGAGGGAGCATGGCATTGTGGGCCAAACTGAGACACATTACCGCACATAAGATCTGATGAAAACTGGCATTCACATTGCTCTTTCAGAATCACCCTTTCACCGAGAGGTGTCAGGGTCTCTGGGTCTTCATCATTTAACTGGTGGGGTTATTTGGCCACAAACATAAATTTATGATGGAGAAGAGATTGGTTGTTGATAAGGAGGGTGGGATTACTTTCAATATTGAGTGAAAGATGTGTGCTGTGTGGGAGAAAGCTCAGCCAAAGTATCACTGTGGATGGAGTGATCGCTCATAAACTGAGGGTGGTTTGTCACTTGAAACAAAGTTTGTTTAGAGAACAGAAGTCGTGGATGGAGGTTTCACTGGATGGCTTCTAAATCTTCCTTTCACCTCCACTGTTCCTCCCTCTAAAACTTCACTCTTCTTTCTGCTTTGAAAAGCAGACACAAATGACTTCACAATCTCCTTGGTCTTCTTGTTGTACTTAAGTGCATTAAAAGACCTTCAGAAGAGTGTAAGATGTCTTTAATCATGCCGTTTCACTTTTCTAGAAGCGTATTTGTTCCCGCTGCTACACTCGGTCAAAGGTCACGCTTTTGTTCCAGGAAAGATGGAGAGAAGCAGGTCCTGCTCTGATGGGTCGATTCCAGACTTTGGAACAATAGCAGCTTAGAGTGCGCGCGCCACACTTGGGTGGTCCGCCACCAGATAGAGGTGGTGGGGTCAAGTTAAGAAGTTCCTCTTGAACCTTTTGCTAACATTTGCGGAGGACCTGAAACCCACCAGGGAATTCTATTGAGGGTTAGTCGATCACTGCCTGATATAGTACGAGGAGTTTTAGAGGAGGGGGCCGTTGCTTTGGCCAAATATACATTGGACATGCATTCCTGAGATTCCTCTTCAGTCACCAAGTCCAAGTCAAACTTCTTATTGATTACAAGATTACGAGACACAGCCAAAAGAGCGGCGCAGTTTGATGATAGTATTCTAATACTATCTATAGTATTAGAAAACATGAAATGATATTTCATGTTTTGCCATATAGCATTGTCCATTGTAGTTCGGATTTCACAACCCCCTTTGTAGTAGAAGTTCTGGTTGATGTCCTTAATTTCAGATCTATTTAGGAGAAAGCTTTATGAAGTGATCTTCATGTACCTTCAATTCTACAGGATTACATTTCACTTTGCACATGGTTGCACTGATACCACTTCTTTTCAACTCTAGGAGTGAACAGGTACTTGCATTGGAGTACTCATTGATACCGATACAGAGTACTTACCCCATAACACATAAAGTTACTTTGAGGGTTTGTATGTTGTCCATTATTTTAAGAACATTTCTCAGCATGCTCTTCTTGTACATGGGTGACAGTCACAAGTTTCGCTGCAGTACATCATAAATAAATAAAGATAACAGAATTGTCATAAACTGACTTTCAGAAATTGCACCCTGCCGTAAAGTGGGATCTGTGACATAGTATCAGTGGTCATTTTATGAGTACAAGTATGAGTACTAGCCAGCGAATGAAGCAAGCATGTTCAGATAATGTTACTCAGTGTAACATTTCATTTGAAAAAAGGGAAATCGCTTTTTTTCCAAATGATCATTGGTCTGTTTGCATTTAACGCCTCAATTTATATTCAAATATAGATTAAAAAAAGAATCTTTGTGCGTCTTATTATCTGTTATATTGGATAATTTGGTCAAAGAAAGCAATTTCTTTTGTTGTTAATGTGGAACTCACTGGTAAAGGATGTTAAAAAGCTGAACAGCATGAGGGTGTTCAAGAAAATGTATCTCTGGTGAAGAGACTTCAAAGATCAGGAGGAACTGACTCAACATACAGGACATGACACACACCTGCGCAGTTAAACATAACCACTGTTGGTGAAAATGGGAATAAGGCTCAGAAATTACAGGCACTGGTTCTTTTGAAACTCTGTGAAATGTTAGAGCGACACTACACTCCACTATGTGGGATGTATCGGAAGTGATCAAATAAATGACCATGACCATTCATTTCTATACTGACAGTCACTACAACAGCAGCTCCATATCATCAATCGGTTTATTTCAATACCACATCAAACATACTTCACTCATAGCACATCTCAAAATATGAGAGACAGAAACATTGTTATCGTACTCCAACTTAACAACAAACAAGTGCTTCAACGTTGACAGTGTCCTCAGCCTCGACTTTGGCGTCTGAGGTCTACTCAACATATCATAACAAACACGTCAATAGCATCATTGGGGGCACCACCTTGACTGTCTTATCCATTACCATGGAAACAAACTGATGCTGAATTTGGAGACTGTATTAAAGGGTTAACTGCTGTTGCACAAAGTCCAGACTCCTGCCTTCTTGAGACAAACCCCTTTATATGTGTGTCTCAGTGAACAGCTGTTTATAGGTCACTAAGGGTCACAAAACAAACAGCAAATAACAAACAGCCATATAATGACCCTCATCCTGTCCGCCATCCCATCATCATTGTCGGGGACATGGGGGTCATTATCCCGGGTGCTTGAGGGCCTCGTTCCTTTCCCTGTGTTTGCCACATTCTTCTAATACCTCAGTCTTCTCTTACATGGGAAGTGTTTGCTCTGCATGTGTGTGTATATATTAGGTGTTCGACAACAGCTGTCAAGTAGCAAGAGTTCTTGTCTGAACTTGTGCGTCTTGACTCATTTCCTGGGTGTGTTTTCGCTCGTGGTTGTATTGGTGCGACTACTTTCGGCCCCGTCTGCTGTACTACTGAAAACGGATGAGCCAAATCATTTCCAAGAACATGCCTTGGTGCTTGGGGAACGTTGTGTTCTGACCGATCGAATGGGAGAAGCACTTTCTTTCAGTGGAGACTGGAGAAGATTGGATTACCGCGAGGCCGTTCGCAGTGGAGTTAGAAGTAGGGATATGCTTGTGCGAATGAATGGAGGTGGGAAACACATTTTGGCTCTACAGACCTGGGACATGCAGACAGACACGTGCTGTCGTGGGGCTCAAGCACCAGCCCCTTCCGGATAAAAAAATGTTGCTCTCTTGTTAGTTCATCCCAAATGTGTTTTGGTATTTAAAGAGGTATTTACTTTAGTTCTTGAGAGAATCGTTCCCCACCCTGCAGGTGCTCACATGCCTCACAGTGGCACCTCCCACTCCCCATCAGACACTTACTTGTTAAACAGGCACTTGGTTGTTAAAAGGACACTAAGTGGCTTTGTATTAAGTTTGGTGTTTCCAATTAGCTCATGGTAAAATGCTTTTAATGTCAAAGCGTAATTCCGAACGCGAACCTGCAGCACTTAGTTACATGTCGATGTGCTCTAGCCACAGCTATAGTGCTGTAAAGCAATGTTGACTGAACTCATAGAGATGAATAGAGAAATTGTTCGAGCAAAAAGTTTGTGGAAGAAGATTAATTTTAGTAATCACCTACGCAACAGGTGCCTTTTCTTTGACTTGTGCCCTAAAATGCCAGTGCATATAGCAAAGACACACCCAGAACCACCAAGGCACGTGACTCAAAATCCCCTGCACTGATGATGAAAGCGGCTAAGGAATAAGCAACACTGAGAGATTTAACACCGGATCTACGGCAAGTGACATCAGCTTTCCTTAAGATTTATATGAGGCCGTTTTGTGCTGTGGAAAATTGGGGGACAAAAGAAATATTGAATGTTTTTTTTTGTGAAAAGGAAATCAGCAGCCAGCTATGGATGCAACATATGACACATTTGACAAGGCGCCTTCATTGTTTTAATGCCGTTTCCTTCACATGAATCCTGTATTGTGTCATGTCTCTGAGTGTACTGTATTATCACACCCGAAGGTAAAAGAATCATCAGACCAGTCATCCACACAAAGACTTATTATTGGTTAAAGCCTTTGATCTACACAAAATCCGTGTTTCCAGTCTTTGAAACCATATTATTTTAAAATTAGGTACAATAGTGAGTACCACTTTCCTGTACAATAAAAACTTTTTGAAAACATTGACTTTGTTTCCTGCCTGTCATTTATGCCACCACTCTCAAACCCATTGGACAGAATGTCGTTTTCAATTCGCTCATCATGTACTACTTTTGTGGGTGTATACAACATGCAGGCTTTTATGTACCGTACCATCATTTGCAAGAGCATTACAGCACCACATACAAACCTAGGAATTGGACATCAATTTTAGATGATATCATGTGATGATGATATTCTTCCTGAAACTACCCGCACTTTTTTGAAAGGGGTAAAGATTGTATAGAAGGAGATGCATTTTTGTGAGAGCAAGACTGAGTATGTGTTGTGAGAGGCAAACTCTGATTTTGCAAAGCTTCGCACACGCCTGTCCTGGATGTTTTTATGCATGTTTCCACAACATATTTCAGTGAAAAGTTGGAGATAAATTCAATTACATCACTGCAGGGTGTTTGCTGTATTGACTCACACCCTGGAGCCACAGTGTGACTGTGTTGACTGTGACTCCCCTCATGTTGGCAGGGCTGAACAAGAATTTCAATACAATGTTTGGGTTGTTTTGTCGGGCGTCGTTGTGTGTCAAGAAAATAAATGATAACAATACTTCATCTGGGTCATTTCTAGCCATTTCATTTCATTTCTAGCCATTCTAGCCTTCACAAGATCAGAAGACAAGCTGAGATTGTTTTTCACAAATCATTTTCATTCGACTTGCTTGATCCGCCCGCTTCATTTCTTTTCACTTGCTGCTAGATCCATCTTCCATAGAGGTGTGTGTTTATAATTATAGTAATTATTTTATGCATCAAATGATCGAGCTATTATCTAGAGACTCCACACAGGAATGTCAGCAGTGGGTTCCTGAAACACGGCCATATTTGGACATAAGCGGGAAATTCCATACAATGGCTTATTTTTCCCCACTGTCTCTTCAGCGCAGCTCTCCACGGACATGTGCTTTGCTTTCAGTCTCAGTTAGTCTTGAAGTTGATGGATCTTCTTCTCCTTTCGGCTTCTCCCTTCAGGTGTGGCCACAGTGGATCATCCTCCTCCATCTCCCCCTGTCCTCTGCTTCCTCTTCTCTCAAACCTACAAACCTCATGTCCTCCATCACCACCTCCCTCAATCTCCTCTTTGGCCTTCCTCTCCACTTTCTGCCTGGCAGTTCCAACCTCAACATCTTCCTACCAAGCTAAACCTAAAAAAATAGAGCCAAACATCAGCTGCTTTAGCAATTTCCTTTACCCCTTTCTGTTTCCTGTTTTCTCACTGTTTTGACTGTTGTTTGTTTGCAGAAAAGTCGCTTCACTTCTTTCTCCCTCTGAACATGTTTGAGGATCAGTCAGTTGAATTACCATTATTAGCATTTGAATATTTAATCTCAAAACAGCATGAAGTTTGTTGCTTGTGTGATTCCATGACGTTGAGACAATCTTAACTAGTTCTATATTTTTTTTACATAAAAATATTATATTATTATATGTTATATATCACATTGCCTTGGGAAAAAAAAATTAAACATCAGTGGATTGTTACAAAAGCCATATTCATTTCAATGCTATTTACCGTTTTTGGTGCTGCAATGGCTAAGTTGTCTTAACTAGTTTTGACCTCATAATTTTAACTCACGTGTCACTCTAAATATAGAGTGCTGGGTCTGTTCTGAAGGAAACTCAATATTTTTAAGCTGTATTTTTAAGCATTGTGCACTTTGACTGGTTTAGGATTTACCAAGCGATGTAGTAGAACAATGGACCACAAAATGATGTGGTCATTATGTTTCGTCAAAGCCTCTTGTATCTGACTTTATACAAATAATTCCAACTGAAACCATCAAGCTCTCGGTCGGCTATTGTCCAGCATAATGGAAAGTATCGCATGAACATATGGATGTAGAATAGAACACAGAAATGGGTCAAAGGCCAAAGGAAGTGGACACCCAGAGAAAAGGCAAATCCACACACAAGCACATCAACACACACACACACAAACACACAGCACTCGAGCAGGCAGACACACCAGAGCCACGCTGGTTTGAGCTCTTAAAAGACAATGGTGGCTCCAGTGTTATCAGCGGCTCGATCACTCTGTCTCTGCTCTGCATCGTCTCAACACTGTTCTACTCCACAGTGTGTGTGTGTGTGTACTGCCAACATGTTGTGCTGACTTAACTCTGTTTACACAGAAACATTGTTGACAGTTTCCCCTCATTCGCGGACAGAAAGTAAACCCTCATAACAAAAAACATCACAAAGAATCAGGTTTGTTGACGGCGAGTGCTTGAAGTTAGTTCAAAATAACCAGGAGGCCTCCATTTTTTATTCCAATTACCTGTGAATTACGCTGCCTATTTACATTTGCATGGCCCTCAGTCAAAAAGACAGGAAATACTGGGGGAATGACATAGTTTGCACGACACAGGAAACATTTGTGCCGGCTTGTCTGGGGTCCATGCATGTGTGACTGTGTCTGCACATGTACTGAATGACACCCCCACACCAAAAGACTTTCCTCACTTTGTCCCCTACCCCCAGGTGATCTGTGGAACTTATGGTGATGCTTTTATTAGCATGTAAATGGGCTGTCAATAGGTGGTGGAGACGACAGCTGATGGAGCAGACCCGACGTCACTGTGGGCCGGCGGAAATGCCTGGGCCTCTCAACACTTTGAGATGCCATATGATGGAAACTTTGAGGCAGCTGCGACGTGTAAGATATGAAAGATGAAGCAGGGTTTCCATTCCATATACATAGACCAATAAGAAGCTGTTAATAGAAACATCTGATTTTGAAAAATATAAGTGCTTTTTTCACTTCTGAGGTTTTTTTTTTTCATATATATACAAATATATGAAACATTGCTAAAGCATACAGCTTGCTATCCTCAGTGAAACCCAAAGCAACAGTCTCATACACACAAGATTTGCCCCTGAACTATTGTCCTTCAAAAGACAACTTCGATGGCTGTTATTGTGACTGATCCAATGAACCAGAGTTATTTGGCATCTAGGAGTTTTATCGGAAGAGATTTCACCAGAGTTGCACGGCCTCTTGTAACAAAAATAATTGTCATAATTCTTCAGCAGCGAAGTTACCTTCTCTGTGAAACAAAACTATGTATCTGTCTATACATAGTGTTGTTCAGAGACAAGACAAGTGTAGAAACATTTTTCCCCTTCACTTTCTACATTATTTCTATGCATCATTTTGACGCATACATTTCTATATATAGGCAAAAACATGTGACGTCCACCTTGAATTGTTGTTTACTTACTCTACCTAGACTATTAACAGTATCCCTAAAGCAGTGTTAACATTAGAGGTGCCAATATTGTGGGAACAATTCCCAACACACATGAAACTTTAGAAGAGCCGAAGCAGTTCAAGAGCAGCGCATCGCTTGCTTTGCCATCCATTTGTTAACCGCAATAATTTTATACCAGATTCACCCGTGTGTGGATCCAAATAATGGTTACTTTTCTTGTTTGTTCGAGACCCCTGATAAAAATATATTTGGTAGAAGCTGCTGCGAGTACTGACAGATCATGCTCACCAGCCTAGAAATACAGGCCTCTGCAGTGTGCAGTGTGAGACTGTTAAGATAAAAAAGTGATCCAGTCGCAGAAGGGAATCGAGGCACATTGTTACCAACGTCCAGTCGATATTCTCTGAATAGATAACCCTGCTCTTTTAATCTTTACTTTTATGATATTTGCATAGTAGACAAGTCAGTTTGTTCTCATTTCCCCCACGTGTTGGAAGGAAATGCAATGTTACACAACCCTCCCAGAATTACTGTCATTCATGACTCATTTGTGCGGTTAAAATGTTTCCAACGGGGCTGAAGTCAAAACAGTAGTTATTAGGAGGGTTTTTTTTCTTCTCTTTTGACCTACATTCCCTTTTTTTTGGTTTCATCATAGTAGATGAGTAATACGCAGAGACAACATTACAACACGAGTAGATCTGCATGCAAACATGCATTTGTCAGTATAGTTGTATCATGATGTACTTAGTGTTAAAGCATGGATGTCCACACCTATTTCATCCTCATATCACTAGTCACTTTCCGACCCAAAACACTCACCTGCCAAGTTGCACAAGGGATAAAATTGCAACAATGGCAGACACTGAATAACACCGCGTCTTCCACTGTTTTGTGAAACTGAATGACCTCATACACATGGGATGAACAGATGGTAGATCATTTACCAATTGAATAGAATGCCGTCTCTACTTCAAAACTGACTGACAAGTGAGCTGAGACCCCTGCTGCGAAACATAGTGTGCAGAACCCTCCTTCTCTTCTTTCTGATGATTATATGAAAATGACTATTCCAGTCATTGTTAGCAGCAGCCAGAAATAAGCCCTGTCAAGTTGCTCCACCCAAGATGGGCAGAAAACAGCATATATTGGCACTTTGTGTATCAGTGCAAGTTCAGCTTGGGTTGTTTGCTGACCTCACTTAATGTTCGTCACACCACTTTTTTTTGTTTTGCTGTCATCTATAAAAATAACCAAGGAACACACTTCCCTTTTTTTCAGAACCAGACAGAGACTTTATTCTTTCGAAATACACCCAGACGCTGTGTCATCGCCTGCCGTTCTCATATGATAAATCCGGCGATGAGCTGGACTCACTTCCTGTGTTGAACAATCGCGTTAACACCGTCTTCGTGGTGAGAGCAGCCAGACCCAGACATGTCCTGCTCCATACCTGATTAGAGCATGCGGTGAGGCTTTTTGTTTGAGGACAAAGGGTTTCTCCCGTCTGAGTCGAGCAGCTGTGGGCAAGACGGTGATGAAGATTAGCTTCTGGAAGACAAAGGAGGGCGGGATACAGTGAAGAGGCGGAGGGGCGAGAGGCACGACAGCTGAGGCCTCACTGGAGAATGTAGCGATACAAAATCATTCACCACCAAAAGTTGCTATAATGATAATGCAGCAACGTATTTGAACAGCTGTCACCAAAATCCAAATGAAAGTGGTCTTCGGAGACCAATTCACATTGCGCCATGAAGCTCATTCTTCCAGCGGTGCTGGAGATTCATCCTGAGTGTGGACACCAGCAGGTGTTTAAAAGCATTGATGTTTGAAATCGAAATGGAATGGATAAAGGATGCAATTCCAGATCACCACTGATGTTAAAGGGACATATCACAGATACAATAGGAGCTTCAGACATATTATAATAAGAGGCAAAGCAAATAGTGGCATTTTGCTATTGCTACAATATTAGCAACACATATTAGAATAGAATAAGCTTTAAAGGTTGCTTACAATACAATGACGTAGGAACGTGTCACGTCACCAGGTCCAACATAATTGTGAAAACAGAGAGCAAAAACTCATGATCAAGAACACAGAAATGATACTGGTGCTCACTAAACGTTCAAGCACTCATTAATTTTCTGCTCACAAACTATGCTTTTATTTTTTTCTCAAAGAAACATCAGAACATGCTGCAGTATAACAGGAATATGGTCTCTTATTATCTGAAAATGCTGTCGAATGTGAAGCGACAACAGTCTCTCTCACAAATAGTCCAAAAGTGCAGCATTATATTCAAGTCTTGTTAGGAACTCAAGTAGAAGTCTGAGAAGTTTGGAACTATTCTGAGGAACAGAGAGAGTAATTAAACCACCTGTGCGTTGAGGTGTATTTTACCTTTAGTGGATCCAGTCGAGCTATAGCAGACACACACAAACAAGAACACACATTTGCCCGCTGGCTCTGGCTTGGATTATCACACACCCACAGTGCTCTATGGTCTCCTGAATAAACCTGGTTGTCAGCAGCAGGTAAAAGCTCCAGAACACCAATGTTTTATTGAGGAAGAATGACCAGTATTCACTTCCTGTTTGCAGTCACACAAGCGCACCACAGCTCAGCAGAACAATGGCAGTGAATGAATTTTCTCTTTTCTTCGAGACAATGCTTTCGACTTTAGACTTCGTTGTCATCATCATCACCAACTCTTTCTTGCGTTTTTGCGCCTGAGAATCAACAAGTCCAGTGTTAGTATTGTTTGATCTTCATCGTCATCATCTTTATCAGGATCATTATCATCATCACTCTGTTGTCACATGTACTACTGTCAATAATAGTGGTATCATCTTTGTCAATCAGAGTAGAAGAACTGACAATAAAGTAGCAAAGGATGTTTCACACTCACAGAGCTGTTGTCCTGAAAGCTTTGTCGCATGACTATTCCTTGGTCACCACTGGCTGAAGGATACTATCTTTGTAAGAGACAGGTGTGTTGTTCTGGCTGTCCTTGAGCTGGTAGATTGAGCACTCCTTAAAACACACTGTTGCAGCACCACGTCAGATGGTGATGGAGGTCGATTCCGACTCAGCAGCATTTTGGTTTGGTTTGTTTCAGTGCAGTGTAAGTTAGTTTGCGGAGCAAACAGCTCTGCAAACTTGTGCTTTTGCAGTTTAATGTTGTACTTACCACTCATGGGGTCCACGACTGGGTCATGAGCACAGGTGAAGACAAAACACTAGGATGAAACAGTGAATAGAAACAGCATTTCAGAAGGACTCCTGCGGCTGTAAGAGGTGTGAGTGGGACATGACTCTCTTCCTGTTGAGAAGGAGTGGGGTCGTCACCAAAATACAATTGGACCAAAATCTATTCTTTTTTTTATGAAGTGCTCAGAGACGTCAATGCACGGACGTTGTCTTGCTTCTGGTTGGGGTGTCACATGGCCGAGGTGTGAGGCCGACACCACACAGAGATCTGATAAGGACACTTTGAGACCACACGTTGGCTCGACAGATGAAATGGCTTGCACGGAAAGCCCTCGAGCAAACGCCAGCAGTTGAGGATGCCATATAAGGCAATATTTAGGAATAAAAAGTTACCTGTCAGTGTGAGAGGAAATGATCTGTTTATCTTAAACAACGAATGATAAATCGAGTAAGAAGTGTGTGGTCCAGAAGCTCCTTTTCCGTTTACACATCCGACTACCATTTATGGCCATCTATCCATTCTTTCTTATTTTGACATCAGCACCAAGACGTTTGTTGGAAATCGCGAGGAAATATATTCATATACATAAATAGATGTAAGACTTCTCTAAGATCACAACCATTCACTGGACCATATATATATATAAAGAAAATTTGCAGCAGTACATCACCTTACTACGTATTTAGTAACATTGATTGCTAGAAATATTGTCAGTCTTCACTTGGGATCCCTGTGTTACCTCAAAGTAAGTCAACAGTATTATTGTGAAACACCAAGTCAGATTTATTCTTCCAGTCTAAGGTAAGTGACAGCTGTTGGGAGGGGGGATATTGAATCAGGGCATCAATTAGAGGCTTTTGTGTTTGTGTTAACAGACAAACGTGAGCAGTAGACGGTGATAGAACCACACATGGAAATGTTTCTTGTGTTCACCCTGACGCCGCATTTGGGGGCCATTAACAGGAGGAGGGGGAACAATCGGGGGGGATGAGGAGGAGGAGAATGGCTGACTGTCAGTGGAAATACTGGGCTTCCTGCTGAGAGATGTGGAGTCATCACGCCAACACACTCGGTTTGTGCTCGCTTCACTCAGCGGGTTCAGTCTTGCAAGACACAGAGCATTTCTCTTCTGGATTTCTCCTAAAAACTCTTAAACATATGATGTGTTTGGGTTAACATCCAAATAAAAATTCAACTCCAAATTCTGAAATACTGAGATGTTAATAATAATAATAACAATAATAACTTGAGTATGAATAAATTAAAAGGAAGGATAAAGTGCCAAAAAAAAACAAAAAAAACTGCATGCTATTTACATGTCATCATGTATCATCGAGATTTAATGGTTTTTGATGGTTTCATCATTTTGTTCTTGCATGTAAACCGCTATTTAATCCATTTTTTTGTTTGTGAGCCTCTGTATGACACAGTTTTGCATGTTTTCTTTTGAAAATATCCCTCATTGGCTGCGTCATATCAGCAGTGACCTTTAAACTTCATAGTTGCGTGTGTAAATTCCTGCCGCACTTGTTGTTTCCAAGGCTCCTCTCTCCCCCTTCCTTCCTTCCTTCTCCCTGCAATTCCTGTGTGTTTGCTGTTCACTTGATCCGGAGCGGAAATTCCTCTCCGTTTTTGTGAATGACAAACTCATTAACAATTCATCAACACGGGCCCGCTTCATCCGGCCCCCGTTGCCCGGGCGACCCAGCAAGTCCTCCTCTCATTGGCTGAGGGACGTGACGGAGCCCACGCCCCGCCTCCAGTGTGGAGCCATTCAACAGCCTGACGCGGAGCAGAGAGCAGTCGAAGCCCGCAGAAGCCTCGCTCCAGTCCGCAGACAGTAGGGAGAGGGAGAGCCAGGCGGACTCCGTGTTCCGGGGATTCGCACGCTTCAAATAGGATCGATCCGAACCGGATCTCTCGCGGCAGAGCTGGATCCCTGTGGAATACAGACATGAGAAGAGGCCGGCGGTGACTCATTGATAAAGAACTCGGGCTTGAAGCGGACGGATGCATGAATGAGCGCCAGCCACCGGATCTGGACCGAGACGAACCCAGATTGATTTGAGCGTTCGTTGACAGCAGTATTATGGGCTTTTAAACCGGCGCTGAAGGGACGCGTTCTTGGAGCCACTGTTGTTCGAGTCGCCTCAACTCTCAACTGCGTATAAATGCTTGACAAGCTCAAGCCAGTGGTCCAGCTCGACTCGGTCATGGCGATCAGCAAAACGGTGGGCTGGCTCCGGGAGCAGCTGGAGACCCGCAGGGACGGCCTGCTGGTGATGGACTGCCGCGCTCAGGAGCTCTTCGACTCCTCGCACATCGACACGGCCATCAACGTGGCCATACCGAGCCTCATGCTGCGCCGGCTCAAGAAGGGCAACCTGCCCGTGCGATCGCTGCTCTCGGACGGAGAGGACCGCGAGAAATTCGTGCGGCGGTGCAAGACGGACACGATCGTGCTGTACGACGAGTACAGCCGGGAGTGGAACGAGAACGTGGACGGAGGGTCCGTGCTGGGTCTGCTGCTGAGGAGGATGAAGGATGAAGGCTACAAGGCCTATTATCTGGAGGGTGAGTGCACTTCTCTTCTTCGCTCTTCATTCATGGGCGAAGTCACGTGACTGCCGCTCAGCTTGATGGAGGGGCAGACCTCGCTGACCTCAGTGGGTTTGGTTGTGATTTCCAGGTGGCTTCAGTAAATTCCAGGCCGAGTTCCCCTCCTTGTGTGACACCAACCTGGACGGCTCCTCCAACAGCAGCTCTCCCACTTCCCAGGTGTTGGGCCTGGGCGGTCTCCGGATCAGTTCAGACTCGTCTGACATCGAGTCTGACATTGACCCCAGCAGCGCAACAGACTCAGACGGCAGCCCGCTGTCCAACCCTCAGCCCTCCTTCCCAGTGGAGATCCTGCCTCACCTTTACCTGGGCTGTGCCAAGGACTCCACCAATCTGGACGTGCTGGAGGAGTACGGCATCAAGTACATCCTCAACGTCACCCCCAACCTGCCGAACCTCTTTGAGAATGCCGGGGAGTTCAAGTACAAGCAGATCCCCATCTCGGACCACTGGAGCCAAAATCTCTCCCAATTCTTCCCCGAGGCCATCAGTTTCATCGGTAAGAAAGCCCGTGAGTGTGTTTTAGTGGGGCGGAGACCATCCCAGGTGGCTCCCTGAGAACATCCTGACCAAGGGGTTTAATCACCTGCAGATGAAATTAGGTGACCTAATCTGTTGTCTTATCGCTGCCAGGAAGTTCTTAGGTTCATATTGCGCAATTGAGATTAGATGAGGCGCCTCTGGCCGGGGTCTTATCAGTGCCCTAGGCTGAGACGCACTATTGGCAGATGAAGACGTGAGGCCACTGGGCTCAAAGGCTCCGTGCACTGGTGATCTGACTGGAGCAGAAGTCCTGGGGTGTCTCTTGTGTAAGTGCGGCACAAAGGACGGCGTTGAAACAAGAGAGCGGGGAGAGTGAGCGGAGGGAGGGAGGGTGGTAATTTGAGCGCAACAGGAAGGAAGCAGCATTGAAAGTAATCTAGGACATGGCATCACCCCTCCCCTCGCCCCCACATGACAAAAGGAGCCATTTACAGGGCCTGTTGACATCCTGTTTGCCTTGACATGCTGTCCTCATGACTCCTGCGTTTACATGCCCAAATGGCACCATTGTCAGACTCACCCTGGCGAGCGGAAGGATAGTTTAATTGAGCGTAATAGTCAATTTCCCTGACGGCTACTCCAGACCACAGGACGGAGAATGTCTGCTCTGTGTGTGTGTGTGTTTGTTGGCAGACAGGAGTGAGAAAGATACCGAGGGAAACATTCCAGCTGCTCTGCTCAAGTAAAAAAAAAAGTCAAAAATAGTTGTCACAATTTTCCTCTTCTTCATTTTATGACCACAAATCCGGTTGAGTGTCAAGTGCAGCTTTGTCGACCAGCTAAGTGGCAAGTGTAGCAGAAGTGTGTAATGGTGCTTTTCTCCCACCAGATGAAGCGCGGGGTCAGAAGTGCGGCATCCTGGTCCACTGCCTGGCCGGCATCAGCAGATCAGTCACCGTCACAGTGGCTTACCTGATGCAGAAGCTCAACCTGTCCATGAACGACGCTTATGACATCGTCAAGATGAAGAAGTCCAACATCTCCCCCAACTTCAACTTTATGGGTCAGCTTTTGGACTTTGAACGCACCCTGGGTCTGAAGAGACCCTGTGACAATCGCATGGCGCCACCAAGCCAGCCTCTGTACTTCAGCACGCCCACGAACCACAACGTCTTCCAGCTGGACCCCCTGCAGTCCACGTGAGGTCCGCCGTGAGCTTTCCTGACTCCTCTGTCGGCCAAGAAAGCCGCCGCAACACCTCTTTCTCTTTTTCGGCTGCTCGCTGTGTGATCAGACTCCTATCGATTCACCGTATGAAGGCGAGTGCTGCTCCAGCGTGGGTCCAGGAGGACAGGCCGGGCCTGGCCGTGCTGCCGCTGCTCTACAGTTGAAGAGGACGCACGTCTTTATCAAAGTGCTGATGCTTTTGTCAAAGAAGAATGTAGTGTGCCAAAGAGACACGGTTGTTCAGACTGGACAATGATTTAAACCCTTTTGGTTTGTTTTGGGGTTCGGCACAATTTCCCCAAGCATGAAAGTTGCCTGTGTCTTCTGTGAAGACTTGTCAGCGGGAGTCAGAGCGCCCCAGCGTTTGATGGCATGCAATGGACTCCATTTTTATACCTGTGGAGTCTATTCAACACATTTATACGTGATGTACATTTGTATCTAAGAGACTATTCAGCTGAAGCCTTGCTCTGTACCTTCCAGTACATCAAGATTCTCTTCTTTAATATACCGTTTTTACATAAATGTATATCAGTCAGACCGTTGATGATGCCAAAAATCATGTAGGCTTTTTCAAAAGTTGTGTAGAAATGTGTACACGTCATATTTAATAACCGCTTTAGGTGTCCTTATTGCACCAGTCCTCTCACAAATCAAAGTTTGTTGTTTGCCTTACTCCTGCGCTCCAGCACGGTTCTTATTCACTCGACGAATGGCTTTGGTTTTGGGACACAACCAAACTTCTAGCCATTATCTTGGCATCAGACTCTCCAGCTGGTGTGGTTCATGCAGCAGGGGTGGCTTGCCATGAGTCTCTCTGAGGGCCAGTGTGAGTGGTCCTGGATGCACAGAGCAGGAGGCCACACCTCTTCAGGGAAATGCAGTTTTTATTCGTCTGATGAGAGAAGAGGAGTCTCTGCTCGAGGAAGCCATATGCTTGGTGACTTTCAAACCCTCCCCTCCCCTCTATTATGAATGTAAAGAAATGATAAGTTATTAATAAATTGCTATTTTGTCTAAAAGTTCTGCCTTCTTCCTTTGACGCACGTTGTTGATGTTATTGTTCACAGCATTTATGTAAGTGTCTCCACGCGCTCAGTGTTGAGCAGCAGGGCGAGTCACGACTACAAACACTAGTGAATCATGAGGCCGCTTCTCAAATCCCTCGCTATTCATTTACACCACTTCTTCCGCCTTACTTTACAATTTGGACTTGTTCTCTGGTGTGACACGGTCCTGACAGGGTGATGAACATCCTGTCCCTGAGAACAATCATTCACAAAGTCATGCCTCAGGTGCAAAGTGATTCCAGTCACGCAGTAAACAGTCGGGCTGGTTTTACCAGTGTTGTCACTCGACAGGATCACTGGCCTCTGGTGTTTCCCACAGGTGGTACTGCTGCATTCAGCCTTCAAAAACAGTCAGGAGGTGATGGCTTTTCTGACTAAATAAGAGACAGACAGATGATTGTGCTCATTGAGATGAGGAGGAAGGAGTCAAGTGTTCTCATGCCAGTCACTACTTCATAGCCCAGCAGACAAGTTCATCTTTTTGCGGACGTTCCCATATGTAAATTGATGAATATTGACATATTGACAAAATTAGAACGTATTATGATCATTTTCAAAACTGTCAAGCACAATAATATTTTTTGCAACAGTCTACACACATGATCAAAAATTGTTTGCTCAAACCAGAACAATATATTTAAACAAAGTTGGGCTTGGAATAAAATATTGAAAGCCTAGCGTTTACAGTAAATATTGACACTGTATATATGTATATGTTAAAGTGGGCTACGATAAGGAAAAAATCATTAATTCAGAAACATACATTCAGTTCGTATAATATCAAACACTCAAATTTGCAAAGAATGCTGCGTGGGAACATGCGGTTGGAGATGTGGGTATGTCCAACAGATTGGCAATAAGCTCAGAAAAAAATGGAGATCAATATTATTGTGTTCAGTAATTTGAAGTAAACGAAGTAAACATTGTTCTTTAAATATTTACAAAAAAAAAAAAAATTTAATAAAAATTTTTATACACTCACAACGATTATAAAATAATTCAGAAGCTGGATTAAAAATCGAAAATACGTCCAGTCAAAGTATAGTTTTCAAAAAGTTTTATATTTTTGAATGTTAAATCAATGCAATTCTGAGATGTAATTCATGTGTTTTTAAATCAATTAATCGGAAATGAAATATTATTTCACTTTTTATTTAATGTTATTTACTAGTCCATATGCTAGCAAATAGCAAACATGTAGACAATATGTCATGTGGAGCATAACAGAAATAATATGACTCGCTGGCTCCAGCTAAATCATTGCGTCGCCTACGAATAGTTAACACGTTGCTTCATGAGAAGGGAAACGTGTCAATAGGTTTAGAACCTCAAGAAGCAAGTCAGCAAGTTTTACATTGTGTTTCAACAAAGGAGGTGAATCATTGACAAATTAATAAAAGGAGTGATCTGCACAGTCAGTCCTGGTGTGAATGATTTACAATAAGATCTACACTCTGGTTCGTGCCAGTATTATCCCGGTGTACCTTAAACGCCAATGCAATGGTTTCTTTACAATCCACACTGACTTTCAGTCAAGAGTGATGTCCTCTCTCAGAGCAGCGACTGTCCCAGAGCTTGAACGCAGTCGGCATTCACCTGACGGGAAATCCCCTTGTTTGCTTGCCACAAGCTGCGATCACGAGTGCTGGTGGGAGAACTCGATCCCAAAAGTCCCATTCAGACATATGAGAAAATGTTTTACAGCATTTGATGTGTGCTCACATGTGGGCACTTTGTGGCTGGGTACGGTGCACTTGCACTTGTCTTCTCCCTGTGATTTCTTTGCCATGGCAACTATCTTCTCTTTAGCCGACTGACCTCCATATAATATCAGCCTGTGATAGGAGCATGGATACTGCACATATACACCTTTGTGAACACAAACATTTCGTGACTGGGATTGTCTAGTACAGGTCATCTTATAGTTGACATCCTTCTTTTGGGTCTTGTATCGACAATGTGAGTGCAACATGTCTTTGGCAGTAAAGCACATGAGAATGGAAGGGATCCAGAGGAAGAGCCTTTAAAAAGAGATTGAAAACGATCGGCTTAAAAGGTGCACACTTGGCAGTTTTTGTAATGGTAATCTCGGCAGCTCCACAAGCTCTGGAGTCACCAATGTTTCCATAGCAACCAAAGCACAAGAACTTACAGCTCAAAATATGACTCTAAGCATTGTCTAAACCACATGAGTCTAACTCTGGCTCAGGGGCCAAAATCTATGGCACTGTATAAAACAGACCATGTTGATATCATGGCCTACAGACATTAGTGTTCAAGACTTTGCAGTGGAGATTATCAGTGATAGATTACCTCGGTGCATTGAACGTGCTTGGAATTGTGTTCTTTCTAAAAATGAATTTCCATTAATATGCTTCAATTCAAATTCTTCAGGAGAATAGTTCCACCTCAGACACATTTCATTGGAGCTGCCTAGATCAGGAGCAAAGACGGCGCCTCAACACTGAGGCACACAACACACTCAACATTATGTTCGGTAAGTGAACAGTAAGGACTGGACAGTATCACTTGACCATAAATGAAATTATGGGGTTGTCACTGCAAGGCAGCCTCCTCCATCTGACTCTTGAAAATCCTGCCTTGTCACACCCTCATCCAAAATGTAATACTTAGAACTCACATGAATGAAAGAATAAAGATAAATAAATAACTCAACGTTGGCAATTTCCAGACACTTTGGTGGGTTTAGTGACAATTTCCCTTTCTAGAAACATCTTTCTGGTACTTCTTGTATATCTCTTCAATAAGTTTGCTAGATTATTATTAATATTATTGCAAGCAAGATGCTTGATATGAACCATTTCTGGCAGATTTAATCACTCTTTTTGTTTGTGTGGAGATGAAAAAAAGTGGACCTTATCAAATGACAAGTGGATGAAGATGAAGCTAAAGTTTGTAAACCAAACACGAACAGTTGTTTAGCATTGCAGTAGAGTGAGCAGAGTGCAGCTACGCAAAGCTTTGTTCTTTTTTGTCTTTGTGCTAGACAAATGGCTGGGAGTCAGTACAGGTCTGATGGAAACAGGAGGTGTTGGGTGGTATGAAGAGCTTTTATTCAAGATGAGTCACTCCTCTCTCCCCCTCCTCTTTTACAGCAGTGGGTTGGGATCTCTCCACTGACACACTAGACCACACTAACATCAGGCATTCCAATCACAGACCCTTCATTTTTACAGGCATACACCGAACATTCCACCCGCTCGGAAGTTACACCACTACACCCCCTCTCACAGAGGAGGTACAGGAAGGAGCCCTTTTTTCCTCATTTCTGAATCAACCAACGCAAAACCAATCATTTGGTAAGACTATTGAGAGCAGCTGTGTTCGCTGTTCATATAGTCTGTCTTTTTCTCTACCCCACTGGTTTACAGAGTAAGATGTATGCAGCAGTAGTAGACTTTAGCACTGTTTTTCTCTTTTTTTTAATTTTTTTTTTTTGAATTTTTCCATTGTATACCATCATCCGCCACCAAGGTCACCTTCGTATTGGCCCGAGATAAAACATCTTTGGCTGCAATTGCACCCTTGTCCATTTTTTAAATGTATTTATTTATGCAACAAAATGAATAAAGCACAACCGGTTCCTTTGATGCTCAACTTCCCTGGCCGCTCAATGGAAGTCATGTCACAGCACACTGTCTGAACAAGTCTAGGTAAAGGTGGCACAGTGCAGACTCATGAAGGATCGTCCACTTACTCACTAGTTATGATTTGTGTGCCTCAAATAGGGTCTCGTGCTGGTGCCAGCTTTACTTTGGTGGAAAACCATGATTCACAAGGGGCAATTCCACGTTGTGTTTTTTATTTTAATACATAATTACAAATAAAACAGGACACATTGTGAGAGACATGTGACCTAGAAAAAACATTTTCTTTTTTTCATTTCATTTTTTTAGTATATCATGTTTGTCAACAGAAATGAAGCATGGATTCTTGCATGGGTATGAATCCTTTATCTTACCATCCAACAACGACACCAGTGAAACTGAAAAACAAATAACCACCCCGGAACCAAAGAGGCAAACTGACTAAGGATGTGAGGATCATAAAACAAGAATTGTATCCATTTCATTTCAGTCTAATTCTGTTATTTGCACGGAGCAAAATTGAATTTGGACTCATTTCCTCCCCATGTTTTGAGGAAATAAGAGGTCACACGCCCCTCTTGGAATTACTGTCATTCATGACTCACTTGCACTGTTTCCAAGGGAGCAGAATTCAAAACACTCTTCATTAGTGACAGTTGTGCTTCTTCTCTGTCGACCTAAATTTATTTGGCTCGGGACCAGCAAAAGCAACAACTTTGCTCCTGTAGTCGGACTCTGCGGTGTTGATAATCCACCAATAATAGCTGGAGAAAGATTGAGCCAGGTGATCTGAGTCTGTAGTAGCTTCTGCAGTGCTCCTTGACCTCCTGAAGTAAACAACTGAACAGAAGACCATCCAATAACATTATGTATCCAGAGAGAAGTTGGTTACACATTATATAAAGGTTAGGATTAAGGAGACATTATTCTTACCATATTAAGTCAGGTCCACTAGTTGCAATACTTTATGGTCCTTGTCATAAATGACCATAAATGATTATGAAGAGTCAGTCATAGCATGTTCTTATGAATGAAATATGATATCTCGTCAGTGTATTAATAATGCATTATTGGTGAGAGTGCAGTGTCACAGAGAAGCCTTGTATGTGTCTCACTACATGCTACACTAGCACTGGACCTCAGGTCTTTTCTTCGATGATCCCTGTGGAACAGTGTGTATCAAGCATTTGTCAGAAGAGCTTAGGGAGGGGTCTTCATTACCCATGATGTTTGCGGATCATATAGTGATCTGTTGTGACAGTAAGGATGAGATGGAGAGAATGAATGAATGAGAGCGGGGCAGGAAAGCAGGTGACAGGAGAGTGGTAGCTAGAGTGAGAGGGAAGCTTTGCAAGGACAGCAGCGAGCGCTGACAAGAGGTAGAAGAGTCAGAGTTGAAGACACTCATGGGCGTGACAAGGAAGGGTAAGACAAAGCAACTAGTATATATCCCCTGTGGAGAAGCTTAGAAACAAAATAGGGAGGCAAGCCCTGTTCGACATATGGAGAGGAGAGACAGTGAACATAATGGAGGAAGACAAGCATTGAGATATATGGATGTGATGAAGGAGGGTGTGAACACAATACTGTAGATGGGACCAGGGTGGACGCACAAGATGAGTTGAGGAAAGGCCTTGAGACAAAGACCAAGATTGTTGTAGCTGTTCCACTCCATAGTGTACTCAGAAATGACACTTGGTCGGGGTGATACACAAATACAAGCCCATCAGTTTTGGGTCATGTGTTGGGGAACTCTAGGCTGAGCTTGATGACATCCCCTCAGAAAGATCTTTGGAAATAAGCATTTCCTTTTGATGAAAAACCCTACATGCAGTAATCAGCTCTGGAGCCTGGAGCCATCACACAGCCCGAGTTAATGCAATCATTCAAAGGAGGAAGTCCACCTCAGTATGGAATTTATCTCCTGAGGATGACAGAGGCGATGACACAATGTCTGGGTGAGTCTCAGGATTTCGACAAAGTGAAGCTGCCATGTGAAGGGGAAGTGTGTCAGATTTTTGCATGCCAATGAGGTTTACAAAAGAATGAAGCAGAAAAAACATGTTTCTTTCCCTGCAATTTTAGCCTTCTCCAGAACATGAGGGATAAAGATGTCATGCATTTGCATGACATCTTTATCGCCATTGTAAACAACAGAGTGATGCAAGAGCCTGTTTAGCACAAGGACGGCAATAATTTCTCTCATGAAGGAATAAAAAAGATCATGTAACGTCACCATTAACTGAAAACAAGGGAGATTTCCTATCAACAATAAAGAGAGAATAAATGTTGAACATAATGCATGACGCATATGGACAACAGGAGATAGCTGGATGCAGAAACCAAAGGTTTCTGACATGGCAATGACCAAAGGGGGCAGTTATGTAAAAAAAATATGTTTTTTTAAGTATCAGGAAGATTAAGATTAGGAAGGACTGAGGCAGGCGGGGGTGAAAATGAAGCACACTGGTTGAAACAAGGGAAGAACAAGGGGCCAAGCTTTTAAAAAAAATCTCACAAGCAGAAGAATTGCATCGTAGCCGGGGGAGGACGGGTTCATATCTTCTGTTAGAATTCATTTGATGGTGAATAGAAACAGCATGGGTCCATTCAGAGGGACCCCTGTCACACAACAGGGGGTGTGAGTGGCCACTTCTGCCAGTTTCATTTCAAACACCCTTCGTTTTGTTCACATTATGGCCTCGCAGATGTCGTGTCATAGACGAAGAGCAGATCTTGCTTCTGGTCCGGGTGTCGTGCCCGAGGTGTGAGGCTGACAGCATGCAGAAAACTGATAAGGACACTTTTAGACCACACGTTAGCGCAAATGATGAAATGGGTTTCACAGAAAACCCATTAGCAAGTGTGTGTGTGAGCGTTCAAGATGTCCTATATGGGAATGTTGCAGACTTCAGGGACGTTGACTATAAGTGTGCGTGTATAACTGTTTATATGGGGGAAACAATGTTTGTGCTGAGCATGACGGCTGAGGAAGTGCACTCTCCTACCATGTGCCTATGTGTGCCATCTTCATTGTTCACCAGTAACTCTAGAGCAAAACTAGTGCACATGGATTGCACAGAAATGAGATTTTCCTCTTGTGAGAGGTAATACAGCTGCATCCACTCCCTGTAAGTACCTGCAACAACCCACCCCAAATGCATTTTTAATAGAATATTCCAACTATTGCTGCGATGTGGCATCAAGGCACTTGGTCTGTTCTCTTTAAACATAAATACACTATGAGATTTGTCTCCTCAGAAAGGCTTTGAGTCCTTCCCAGACTAAAGGACTGGAGAGTCCTGGTGTAATATTGGTGTCTTGGAAGCAGCCACTCGACGTGCATTTATCAGTCTTAGCCGATGTCTGCAGTGAACATATAACTAACCTGATATCAGCTGTGTTTTGTAAGTCGTGCCGCCGACGATCTGCAGATGTGCAGTTTTGCCTTCAACTTTCCTTCGCTCAGGTTGTTTTGATTGTTAGTTCTCATAAGAAAACATAACATGTTGGTGGAAGGAGACGACATTACCACCACATTAGTAACCGATCAAACGCGACTCTGTACTTTAGAGACTCTGTAATCTGCTATTCTTGTATATATAGACAACACAATCTCAGGAATATTTCATTTTAAGCAGAAACTTGGCAGTTTAACTCCAAAACCTACCATAGGAAGTGGCTCAAACATGGTGACAGTGTTGAACCATCGCTCCGATGCGCTGACTCTGGACCTCTGAGGTTAAACTACTTGATCAGTCAGCATGATCACTGTCTACAGATTCAGTATAACAGTCTGAAACGGCGTCTTGCTTCCTGTCAGCTTCAATTGCTCTTCCTCTATGGTCATAGGAACCGGAAGCACCAACTCTCTTCACGGAGGTGAACCGCTCATAGCTAGATTGTTGTTGCACTGTGTGTAAACGGGGAGAACATTCAGAGCAACTGGCTTAATGGAGCTTTGGCCTTAGTCGGGCTACTCTCTTCATGTGACCATATCTAAATGGAAGTGCCTCCCTGTGATCATTGAGCTCTGCGAAAGCATCAGTAATATCAGTTCCAATCACTGATATTTCATTGTCCACCAGCTTCTGTCTGGAGAACACCACCCATCTCATCATGAGAGAATCATCCTTTTTCAGGAAGGCCATCTCCATCCAAGGATTGAGGCGAAGGCTGAAGGGTTGAATTGTTGTTTCTTTGTTTGATGTACCATGCTGCAGTTCACTTCAGTGACAGCTAGATGACAGGAAACAAAAACTCAAGATACCAAGAGGAGTAAACTCGGCTGATGTGGAGGGATCGGTGCCCAGTCTTTGTTTTGAGCAAATAAGGGAAAGGTCTTTTCGACAGTGTGGGCTCTTGAAGTCGTCATGAGAGAAAGAGGCAGTGTGAAAGTGGAGCTGGAATTATTTTGAGAGATGAGTGGTGCTGGAACAAGGCAGTGAGTCCAGAATCCAAACTAAAAAGTAAAATATCTTTTTTTTTTCAGTTGCAAAGAAGCAGAATACCCTTTAGAATAGAAGGCATTTCAGAATAGCAAGTAATTGTCCTTTTAGCAAATGAATTTGTCTGAATGCAAATTGTTATTCAACAATTCGTCTGCAAACCAAGTCAAGTGGAGCAAACCGAAAAATGACTATAGTGATGAGTAATGCGCTCTTTGTCAAATTCAAATGGTACTTTTGTTGCATAATACTTAAAATTAGAACAGACATTTCTCAACAATTGCTGAGTCATACTTTCAGGCAAAGAGCGACCCCCATGAATCAATGGAGGAAAGATTTTGATTCATGCAAATGTTAACATTTACATGAATCAAAATCTATCTGGTTTCTGGTACCATCAAAGCCAAGAGGACTGATGACCGAATGCTGCTCTTGCCCTCGTAGGAAAGCACAATGAGAACATCACTGAAGTTTATTTGGGAAGATAATAAAGCAAATGTCTCTGTTTATTCATCACAGTTCCACCGCGGCAGGTTAACTGCAAGCTAGACACTTCACAGCCATTGTTCTCCTTATCTAGTAAATATTAAAGGGTGTCCTCACACGAGGGAAAGTGTGAAGTGCTGCAGCACATGTAGCCCAAAAGTCAGAATTCCACAGGCTGAGGGAGCACAACTGTGCACAGCTTAATCTCTGTCCCTGGTCTCGCTCCTCAAGTCTTCTTTCGTTCCTGCTCTTTCACTTATTAAACCCAGCAGGCGCACAGAGTTGCCCAAGTACTGAATGCACACTGTTACAAACCTGTGATGCATTTGTTTTCCAGTGCCCTGTCAAAAAATATTTGCGAAACACATTTATACAAAGGACAAAGTTTTTTTTTCCAATCTACTACTGCTGTTTACATCATGGTATGCAATACACAATATGGAATATGGAATTTTATGGACTTCTCTAATAAATTTTTATATTTATTTATTTATTTTTTTATACGTCAACATTTGTTCCCATAAATACTTTGTCCCATGTATTCGTGTGAGAGGCAGGCACACTATAAACACAGGAAGAACATAATAACACAAAGGAATGGGGTTCACTTCAAACTTATGTTGTGTTCAAACCAACGACCTTCTTGCCAAAAGGCTGCAGCACTAACCATTGCTCTACAATTATATTTTCTGTTCATCATTTAAGTGATGAACCAAAAACATGACCAAAAAGTGGAATAATAAACTTTAAATAATCAAAAAAAAAAAAAAAAACATGGGGCACCATGGTGTTGAAAGGCAAAAGAAGTAATCTCCACAAATGAGGCTGCAGGTTCTCAAAAAGCAAAATAGCATTTTGATTCATGTCTGACTTTAAACTATATTTTAACACATTTCTAAGAACGCACAAGACTGTGAACACAATTTCACCATGCTGTTTAGAGGCGGTTCTTTAAATGTGGAATTCTTTTGAGGACTCAACTCTTGTGACGCACTTGCGTTGGCGTGGGAATGTTGGCGAGAAGGGGAACTTTTCTGCTGAGCTGTGAAGTCAGTTCCTGTTACGTAAGAACATGATGCTCCTCCTTCACTTTTTTCCATGTGGATAATCTTCCTGTGATCCACCATCGAACAAACTCACATCTTTATTCTTGGTCTTCTTAATCATCGCTGAATGCAGCAGTGCCTCTATAAGGAAGTGCCGGAAGCCAGTGAACCTGAAGACCTTGCTGAGTTGCTATCTGGTAAAACCAGCCCGACTGTTTACTGCGTGACTGGAATCACTTTGCACCTGAGGCATGACTTTGTGAATGATTGTTCTCAGGGACAGGATGTTCATCACCCTGTCAGGACCGTGTCACACCAGAGAACAAGTCCAAATTGTAAAGTAAGGCGGAAGAAGTGGTGTAAATGAATAGCGAGGGATTTGAGAAGCGGCCTCATGATTCACTAGTGTTTGTAGTCGTGACTCGCCCTGCTGCTCAACACTGAGCGCGTGGAGACACTTACATAAATGCTGTGAACAATAACATCAACAACGTGCGTCAAAGGAAGAAGGCAGAACTTTTAGACAAAATAGCAATTTATTAATAACTTATCATTTCTTTACATTCATAATAGAGGGGAGGGGAGGGTTTGAAAGTCACCAAGCATATGGCTTCCTCGAGCAGAGACTCCTCTTCTCTCATCAGACGAATAAAAACTGCATTTCCCTGAAGAGGTGTGGCCTCCTGCTCTGTGCATCCAGGACCACTCACACTGGCCCTCAGAGAGACTCATGGCAAGCCACCCCTGCTGCATGAACCACACCAGCTGGAGAGTCTGATGCCAAGATAATGGCTAGAAGTTTGGTTGTGTCCCAAAACCAAAGCCATTCGTCGAGTGAATAAGAACCGTGCTGGAGCGCAGGAGTAAGGCAAACAACAAACTTTGATTTGTGAGAGGACTGGTGCAATAAGGACACCTAAAGCAGTTATTAAATATGACGTGTACACATTTCTACACAACTTTTGAAAAAGCCTACATGATTTTTGGCATCATCAACGGTCTGACTGATATACATTTATGTAAAAACGGTATATTAAAGAAGAGAATCTTGATGTACTGGAAGGTACAGAGCAAGGCTTCAGCTGAATAGTCTCTTAGATACAAATGTACATCACGTATAAATGTGTTGAACAGACTCCACAGGTATAAAAATGGAGTCCATTGCATGCCATCAAACGCTGGGGCGCTCTGACTCCCGCTGACAAGTCTTCACAGAAGACACAGGCAACTTTCATGCTTGGGGAAATTGTGCCGAACCCCAAAACAAACCAAAAGGGTTTAAATCATTGTCCAGTCTGAACAACCGTGTCTCTTTGGCACACTACATTCTTCTTTGACAAAAGCATCAGCACTTTGATAAAGACGTGCGTCCTCTTCAACTGTAGAGCAGCGGCAGCACGGCCAGGCCCGGCCTGCCCTCCTGGACCCACGCTGGAGCAGCACTCGCCTTCATACGGTGAATCGATAGGAGTCTGATCACACAGCGAGCAGCCGAAAAAGAGAAAGAGGTGTTGCGGCGGCTTTCTTGGCCGACAGAGGAGTCAGGAAAGCTCACGGCGGACCTCACGTGGACTGCAGGGGGTCCAGCTGGAAGACGTTGTGGTTCGTGGGCGTGCTGAAGTACAGAGGCTGGCTTGGTGGCGCCATGCGATTGTCACAGGGTCTCTTCAGACCCAGGGTGCGTTCAAAGTCCAAAAGCTGACCCATGAAGTTGAAGTTGGGGGAGATGTTGGACTTCTTCATCTTGACGATGTCATAAGCGTCGTTCATGGACAGGTTGAGCTTCTGCATCAGGTAAGCCACTGTGACGGTGACTGATCTGCTGATGCCGGCCAGGCAGTGGACCAGGATGCCGCACTTCTGACCCCGCGCTTCATCTGGTGGGAGAAAAGCACCATTACACACTTCTGCTACACTTGCCACTTAGCTGGTCGACAAAGCTGCACTTGACACTCAACCGGATTTGTGGTCATAAAATGAAGAAGAGGAAAATTGTGACAACTATTTTTGACTTTTTTTTTTACTTGAGCAGAGCAGCTGGAATGTTTCCCTCGGTATCTTTCTCACTCCTGTCTGCCAACAAACACACACACACACAGAGCAGACATTCTCCGTCCTGTGGTCTGGAGTAGCCGTCAGGGAAATTGACTATTACGCTCAATTAAACTATCCTTCCGCTCGCCAGGGTGAGTCTGACAATGGTGCCATTTGGGCATGTAAACGCAGGAGTCATGAGGACAGCATGTCAAGGCAAACAGGATGTCAACAGGCCCTGTAAATGGCTCCTTTTGTCATGTGGGGGCGAGGGGAGGGGTGATGCCATGTCCTAGATTACTTTCAATGCTGCTTCCTTCCTGTTGCGCTCAAATTACCACCCTCCCTCCCTCCGCTCACTCTCCCCGCTCTCTTGTTTCAACGCCGTCCTTTGTGCCGCACTTACACAAGAGACACCCCAGGACTTCTGCTCCAGTCAGATCACCAGTGCACGGAGCCTTTGAGCCCAGTGGCCTCACGTCTTCATCTGCCAATAGTGCGTCTCAGCCTAGGTGACTGATAAGACCCCGGCCAGAGGCGCCTCATCTAATCTCAATTGCGCAATATGAACCTAAGAACTTCCTGGCAGCGATAAGACAACACATTGATAAGATTAGGTCACCTAATTTCATCTGCAGGTGATTAAACCACTTGGTCAGGATGTTCTCAGGGAGCCACCTGGGATGGTCTCCGCCCCACTAAAACACACTCACGGGCTTTCTTACCGATGAAACTGATGGCCTCGGGGAAGAATTGGGAGAGATTTTGGCTCCAGTGGTCCGAGATGGGGATCTGCTTGTACTTGAACTCCCCGGCATTCTCAAAGAGGTTCGGCAGGTTGGGGGTGACGTTGAGGATGTACTTGATGCCGTACTCCTCCAGCACGTCCAGATTGGTGGAGTCCTTGGCACAGCCCAGGTAAAGGTGAGGCAGGATCTCCACTGGGAAGGAGGGCTGAGGGTTGGACAGCGGGCTGCCGTCTGAGTCTGTTGCGCTGCTGGGGTCAATGTCAGACTCGATGTCAGACGAGTCTGAACTGATCCGGAGACCGCCCAGGCCCAACACCTGGGAAGTGGGAGAGCTGCTGTTGGAGGAGCCGTCCAGGTTGGTGTCACACAAGGAGGGGAACTCGGCCTGGAATTTACTGAAGCCACCTGGAAATCACAACCAAACCCACTGAGGTCAGCGAGGTCTGCCCCTCCATCAAGCTGAGCGGCAGTCACGTGACTTCGCCCATGAATGAAGAGCGAAGAAGAGAAGTGCACTCACCCTCCAGATAATAGGCCTTGTAGCCTTCATCCTTCATCCTCCTCAGCAGCAGACCCAGCACGGACCCTCCGTCCACGTTCTCGTTCCACTCCCGGCTGTACTCGTCGTACAGCACGATCGTGTCCGTCTTGCACCGCCGCACGAATTTCTCGCGGTCCTCTCCGTCCGAGAGCAGCGATCGCACGGGCAGGTTGCCCTTCTTGAGCCGGCGCAGCATGAGGCTCGGTATGGCCACGTTGATGGCCGTGTCGATGTGCGAGGAGTCGAAGAGCTCCTGAGCGCGGCAGTCCATCACCAGCAGGCCGTCCCTGCGGGTCTCCAGCTGCTCCCGGAGCCAGCCCACCGTTTTGCTGATCGCCATGACCGAGTCGAGCTGGACCACTGGCTTGAGCTTGTCAAGCATTTATACGCAGTTGAGAGTTGAGGCGACTCGAACAACAGTGGCTTCAAGAACGCGTCCCTTCAGCGTCGGTTTAAAAGCCCATGATACTGCTGTCAACGAACGCTCAAATCAATCTGGGTTCGTCTCGGTCCAGATCCGGTGGCTGGCGCTCATTCATGCATCCGTCCGCTTCAAGCCCGAGTTCTTTATCAATGAGTCACCGCCGGCCTCTTCTCATGTCTGTATTCCACAGGGATCCAGCTCTGCCGCGAGAGATCCGGTTCGGATCGATCCTATCTGAAGCGTGCGAATCCCCGGAACACGGAGTCCGCCTGGCTCTCCCTCTCCCTACTGTCTGCGGACTGGAGCGAGGCTTCTGCGGGCTTCGACTGCTCTCTGCTCCGCGTCAGGCTGTTGAATGGCTCCACACTGGAGGCGGGGCGTGGGCTCCGTCACGTCCCTCAGCCAATGAGAGGAGGACTTGCTGGGTCGCCCTGGCAACGGGGGCCGGATGAAGCGGGCCCGTGTTGATGAATTGTTAATGAGTTTGTCATTCACAAAAACGGAGAGGAATTTCCGCTCCGGATCAAGTGAACAGCAAACACACAGGAATTGCAGGGAGAAGGAAGGAAGGAAGGGGGAGAGAGGAGCCTTGGAAACAAGAATTTACACACACAACTCCCATAAGTCTTGCCACAGCAAGTCTGCTCAACTGTAACAGACACACTTTGACACTACTGAATCAGGTGGGAAGGACAATGAAAAACTGAATTCAACTTACAGTTTAATTATTCTAAATCTGCTTGACCCAACTAGAAGTCGCCGTACACTGATGAATGTTACACTCAAGTTACACTTACTGACTCTTCTGATGCTGCCTTTTGTCTTCATGTCATGTCTGCTGTCTCTATACCATACATCATTTATCGAGCATCTCATTCACTTTACAGCTGCAGCCCTGACTCCTCTTCACTGATTTTGTTATCTGTCCGTCAGTCTGTTTGACAGATTGTTGATATCTGGACTCATCAGAGTCTCTACTGCAGGCATGTGCACCTTTTTTTGGGAAAAACAAAGAACCCTTTGCCAAAATTGTAGTTGGCGTTGGGTCAGTTTGTTTGCAACGGTCTAAGCAATTTAACAACATAAAACACAGCATGTAATCAACCACTGAAATATGAACGTCAAACTTGAAAACAAGGTCATGCACTGCGCTTTGTAACAACCCAGTAATGTAGGGGAATGGAAGAAAACCATCAGTTCTCTGGATGAAGGGGATTGTGCCAGCACCGTGTTTACCTGAGAATGTTGGCGATGCTGAAAGTTAAGTGACTGTCCAGTCGGGCAGCAGATTGTTTTACACTCATCACTGCCTTCTTTCTCTGCCCGCGCAGTGAACTCACCATCTGTCAGAGACAGCTGATCTCTGAGAAGCAGATATCTTACCTGGCTGAATGCTCGCCACACACTGCTGCACCTCTTTTTGTTGACCTTAAACAGGCCAACCTCTGGTTCTTCAGGGATGTCATGATGTGGTCTGTTGTCTTCTCAGTCTTCCTACACTTCCTCTCAGGCACATGGTCACCTCAATGCAGTCTTCAGAAATGTATCCACATAAAAATATACAAGTCAATGTGTAAGCCTTCGCAGTATCAGTTTATTGCAGGTCAGTTTGTGGAGCAGAGGTCCCTCACTGTTTGAGATCCTTGATAAGACATTGAAATTGAAAGTGATCCATAAATCTCATTTTCCCATTTGAGTTTGGGGAAAAAGCACTGAGTCTCTCCTCCTCCTGCTGAGATAAGCGATGAGAAGAGCAGAAATGGCATTAAGGTGAGAATCATAATATGCAGTTGTTAATTCCAAAGCGCCCTGTTATCTCTATTGTTGTATATCTTTGCAATAAAAGGAATGAACAGTGCACAGGGAGCAACATTGCTGGTGCTTTACTGCAGGTCACTGCGTGTGACACACCTCGATAGGTTACACAACAGAGGAAGCTTCAGCCAGCAGCAAATCTAGACAAGAATGCAAACAGATGTGTGACGGTTCACAAATGAATGTGGGTCCTTTTAACTTTACACATATCGCGTTTGAGACCATGCGATAAACAGAGTTGCAGCTAACCCGCTGCCTACATACTGAGACCGTGTTCGTGCCGTTGTCAGTACCAGATCAGTTCAGGGGCGGGCACTCGTGATGACCTTGCACTACAATATGCTTGTAAGTTCACGTCTTCACGGCAGCACTCGCACAAAACAAAAAAAATCACTCTAATCAAATGTCAACAAGTTTGTTTGCCAGCCAGCTTCCGTTGCTTCCTCTACAGTATACAGAGATGCAATCGTGAAACAAAACAAAGAGCTCCAGGATTCAAGGAGGCTTTGCTGTCACTCCAGAATAGAGAAATAACAGAGCAAAATGTGTTCTCAAAGCTGAGTGGTGGCGCAAGATAGAAGTACTGAAAACTGTGCAACACGTGGGCAGAGTCGTAGGGAGTGCCATTGACTTTGCCATATAAATGACTTTAACTGCGGAATGAGAAACTTACATAGCTTTAAAAGAGCAAGTCAGTGTCATCATCAGTAGTTGCCACTGTGCTGAGCCAATTTAGTTCCCACACTGCATGCAGCGTTGTCATCATCAGTTGAGTACGATGGTTGCCAATGACCGCAACAGTACTATTTTGTACACGCTCCGTCATGTTCTCATAGAATTACAGTTACATCCACGTAACTATTTCTGTGTTTCGTTTTGTTCCTCGTAATGGCGTAGTATACCAACTCACATCAGACTATTCTTTGCCCTAGAATTGAAGTAGAAATGACAAGAATTTACAGACAATTCCAGAGAAATTTTGTTTTTCATTTTGTTCAGATGTGCGATTTATTTTCTCATTTTTATTGTGTAATTGTTCCACAATCTTCGGAGAGGCAGCAGCTTCTAATATGCTTATGAAGACTGTCAGTCATGATGGCCATTGGACTGTGAGACTCACAAAAAGGAACTATACCTGCTCTGTTGCCTAGTAAATGTTCTGATGAGTCATATAAACCAGGAATGAAAAAAGAAAAATATTGAGTGCTTGATTGTTACTACGGATAATGACAAGCTCTTTGAGGCTACATCATCGGCTGCACTTGATCACGGATCGTGATTCAATACGTGGATTTTAAACAACAACCTGGGACATCACGGATGAGTGAAGCAAATTTGTCTCTTCAATCTTATCATTTGTCTGATAGCTTAAAAAGACCAGACTCCATTCAGCTGCCACTCTTTATCTCCTCATCTTTGTCTGTGCTGAACTCTAAAGCTGACCGCAGCTGACCCCGTCACCCCCACCAGCGGAGGCCTGAATGGACCACAGGAAAAATGTCACCTCGGAGCACAAGTGAAGTCTCTGACCTTTTACCTTGAGGACGTGCCCACCCTTTGAGGTTTTTTTTTTCAGATTTTTTTTGTCACACTTGGTAGGTGATGGTTTTCCTACCAATTGACCCGAGGCTCTCACTAGCACTTTGGTGTTAGCTCTCTGTAAACACACATGGACGTTAACACTCGTAGCATTTCACAAGTGGGGACTTGGAATGAATGGTTGGTTCCTTAGTTCCAACAAAATCCTTCCTTAGTTCCAAAGCTCCAACAAATGACAATTCTTCCATGTACAGATGTATTTCATTTTCTTAAGCAGAATTTCACCATATCCATTTAAGTCAAAATACGTCATGAAATAACATTTTTTTACAGTTTATATTCATTACCTTGACTGTCTCCCTCTATGTATTGAGTGAAAAGAAATTTGTCTTTTGAATTTGTCTGTCTGATGTGTGATCTTCTGCAGTGAAATTTGTGCATAGTGGTGTCTGTGCTGTGGAGAAGTTCTTCCAACTTTGGGCTAATAAAAATGCATTGATCTTGTGAAAGAATTTGAACCATGTATTTTGTCGTTTCATGTCATAATTGAATGTTTCTGACAATTTTATTTTGAGAATTCATCCATGGCTGAAAGTCACCCATTCTTCCTTAGTTGCCGCGGAATTGCATATGTTTATTTGATTTTCCACAATGGCGCAGCAGTTTATAACCATTTTCATTCACTTATTCTAGTGTAAATTCCCACCTCTTTTTAAATAATAGGGGTTTAAGTGGATTCAACTTCCACAGATATTTCTAAAAGAAATAAAAGATGGTAGAAAAGGACCCTCATAAGAACCACGTCGAAAGAGTAGGGCGAAGGGAATGGTATAAAGTGGACTGTGGGTGAGACACTTAGCCACATATACTCAGGGTTAGACAAACTCACTCGACATGAAGCCGCACACTTTCAGGTTCAAAGTTTTTCTTCATTCAGCCTGCCCCCTTTCCCCTCATGCAGCATGAAATCTGCCGCTCAAATGAATCTTGGTGGGGGTGGGGACTCCGCCCTCCCTCGGGGCCCCATGAGCCCTTTTGTCTTGATCAATGGCCTGCAGTTAGCTTGAAAGTAGGGTTAACCTGAGTGTAGCTCGCACACGAAACGCAGGGATGTAACCAATTGTAATTCATGGACTTTTCCAATATGGTTGTGACTCTCCTCCCTCTGTCATGAAGCAACTTTTCTGATAACAACATCTTCGAGGTGTCAGAAGCCTTTCTGAAATTCTGCTGGTTCACTCGAGGCCAAAACGATGTTCTAATTTAAGACATTTCAGAAATTCAAGAGTTTGATTATTTGACTGTTCATAGATGTTCCAACTCAGTTTTCAACCTTCAACCTTGGCAAGCCTTTCTGCTTTGGTAACTCGCCTCAAATCATCAGACAATT